>NC_054484.1:15428761-15776261 GCF_017639515.1 Carcharodon carcharias
GAGCAGGACTTCAGTGGGTAGGGGGGCAGCTAGAAAATCAAGGGGCTACACAAGATTGCGAGTTGCGGAAGGCAGCAGTGTGACAAAGATCGAGAGATGGAGCGAAAGTGACAGAGAAAGACAGAGAAATGAACAAGAGAGAGATAGATAGAGAGAGTGACAAAGTGTGGAGGATTGGGAATGACAGAGAGAAACTGAGTGCGATAGACAACAAGAGAGAGTGTCAGAGAGAGGGAGGGAGAGAGAGAGTGAGTGAGGCAAGGAGTTGGAGGTAAAGGGAGAGAGGGGGCAGAGAGAGAGAGAGAGAGAGCTGTGAGACTGCAGCCTCACCTCAAGTCCAAATCAAGGGCTCACATTGACATTGAATTGTTGTGTTGAGTGCAGCCGTCGTCTTCCGGAAGAGTAGAGCAGGCAGCTCATGACCCCCAACCTGTGTGCAACACTGATTTAATCCCAGCAGTGCCCCTTTTACAGCTCAGCTCTCCAGCCAACATTCTCTTTAACCCCACTCAGCTGGACATCCATTAAACAGCAGGGAGACCCTCCCCTGCAACCCTGCCAGCATTATTCACAGATTACTTCCAGGTTATTTTCTCGTTAATTTTGTCAGGCTTTTGCTACAGTTGTACAAGTGTTTGGTGCAAGCTGTAGTTCCTTCAAGTTGTACTTGTCCACAGGGAGTGGTGTGACATTTTCCTGACTTCAAGGCTTCCGCACAAACGGGTTGCTCCCAGACACGGATGGATGTCCCCATTAGAAAACTCGCAGGATCAGCAGAGGGCACGCAGAGCAGGACAGGCTGCTGGAAGTGGGTGGAGGAGAGGGACAATAACTCTCAGCAGGAGGCTATGCCTGGCCAGGATATTCAGGGGCCAATTCTAGTCGGAACAATTAAGGAGCAGTGTGTGAGATGCCTGCACTGCAGTAAAGACACCTTCACTGATTTCTGCTATGCGCTGGAGCTACAACTGCAGCTTTGGGGCAGGATGAGGACAGCAGTGCCAGTGGCTGTGAAGGTGACCATGGCAATGAACCTTTACACGTTTGGTTTGATCCAGACTGGAGATGGAGATACCTGCATGTTTGCCGTTCACTATTGTATAAGGAGGTGACTGAGGCTGTCTATTCAGAGGGAGGTAGCGACATTTCATTCTGTCTTGTCAGAGCAGGTAGAGTCAGCATGTGGTTTAACTCTGAATGCTGGTTTCCCCATGATACAAGGCACCATTGACTGCAGCACCTCGCTTTGTAGGGACCACATGTCAATGCTGCCAAATTGGAACTGAGGGGGATTCCACTCCCTCATTATGCAGCTGATAAGTGGCCATTGGCAGCATATCATGTAAGCCAGTGCCTGATATCCTGGCAGCAGTCACGATGCCTTCATTCTGCAGCAGTGCCTTGTGCCAGCTGCATTATAGCAGCTATAGCAACCAAAGGGCTGTTACTGGGCAACAAGGACTATTCACCAATGGCATGGCTGGTGACCCGGGGCGCAACATGTGGGTAGCATGTACACAGAGGAAGCCAGGCTGTCACATGGAACGTAACAGAGAAGACTATTTGCATGCTAAAAAACACAGTTCCACTGCCTGAACCTGCTCTGGAGGAACCCCGCAGTTCTCAGCAGAATGGATCACAGGATTTCTGGTGCTCTGAAGCATTCCTCACAACCTTGCCATCAGTTATATGGCAAGTAGCTGAGGAGCAGGAGGCAGGGAAGAGGCAACCTGGACCCGCTCTTCACACTTGGATGAGAAGCGAAGAACCCATCTGGATGCTGTACGAGTAAACGGAATCCATTCGCCAACAGTGCCACACTCCTGCCCTTCCCTCTGTCACTACTGTCAAACCCAATAAAGGCATGGCAAGTTCATAACTTTAAAACATAAACTGTACTGAGTGTGGAATCTTCTGCAACAGACTTTTCTTTCTTTAAAATGGACGCTGAAGCGCTGCACAAGTTGGCTGTCAAGGATCTCAGAAGTTCAACAGGATACGTTTCATACTAGAGATGTCGCTAGACATCTCCTGAAACCGTCCAAAAAGGTAGTTCCTGACTTGAATAGGTCATTCTGAAACCAAGACAGTGATTGTCTTAAACCCCCATATTGAATGGCTGCAAACAGTAATCCCAGTTGTGGCTAATCAGCGCAGGCGCAACACCATATTTTGAAGGGAGCTGCGAAAAACAACATGGTAAGGCAGCCATGTCGATCTCCCTTTTTATTCTTTAAGTGCTGTCTGCAAAAAGTCACAAGAACTCAACAACTGCAGAAACAGCAACAGCAGAAAGTACAGCAATACCCATGCCTTAAGAGCTAGAGACAGTGGGCAGAATTTTCCCCCTGTTGGGGGGGGCGGGGGACATTTAGGAGGCGCGCCTCCAATCAGTGCCCCCAATTGGGGGTGCGCCACTATTTTACATGAGCTATGCGCTCCCTGTATGGGTGGGGGGTGGTTCCCCGAGCCAAGAGTGCGCTGTTTCGCGCATGAAGGAGCGCACTCATCTCCCTGAGGCTAAGTGCTGCCTCAGGGACATTGGCTCTCGTCTGGAAAAATTTTAAAAACAGAAGAAAAAAATTTCCCTGACATGTCCTCTCATGTGACACTGTCACACGAGTTGGGACATGTCCACCACTTTCATTGACAATTTTATTAAAAATTTTAAAACCTACACGAAACCTCATCCCGCCCATGAATGAGGTTTGATGCTTTTTCTGAAGCCTGCCAGGGCTGCTGACCTGCCCGCCAACCTTAATGTTGGACGGGCAGGTCCATGAATTACTTTAACAACTTTGTCAATGGCCTCAAATGGCCATTGACAGGTCGGTGGGTGCACAGCTGATTCTACTGAGCTCCCGCCAACCTGAAAATTGAAATGAGGCGCGGTGATGCCGGGAATTCCGCCGAACATCATCCCGTATCATTTAATGCGTCAGCGAGCAGGCCCCATCCCCCACCGATCGCCGACCGGAAATCCTGGCCTGTGACATCATAAGGTCTCCAAGCCTGTATTTTTCAAAATTCACCAATACAGCAAAATAACTTCCTAGTAACAAGATAAGTAACGAACTTCATGACCTGCAGTAAGTTCAAATATTTGAGAAAACCCTGCATTGACTCTGGCATACGATTTTGACTATTGAATTCACCCATCTACACTTCAGGAATGAAAAATCTTTTCTTCACTAGGCCTGCAGCATGGGTTTTCCAAGACGAGCCAATCACATGAATTACAAACTATTTTTTTTGAATATAACTTGTAAAGTGCACTTTTTGCCTTTGTGAGTGCCTTGCATATGTGTGAGTAGTGAATAAGTGATGTAGCATTAGAATTTTGGATTGAACGCATGAATAAGTAATTCCCTGTATCTAAACTCACAAAATGCTTGCTGCTGATTAGTCAAACTGACCACACAGGGGTTAAGAAACACACATACCTTCTTTTTCAAAAAACCATACTGATTTCAGACAGTAAGAGAAGGAAACAGGGGTTTCAGTTCTCTCACATCCCTGTCCAGATACTTGGGTACAGTGCAAAAACAAAAGCTACCACAAAATAAACACTTCAAATCAAATTTATATATGGCATGCAAACATAAAATAAATACCCTTGTGCATTCCCTTAGCGCCTGTTTTCTGTGTGCCTTTGCCTGGCCTAGTGTTCCTATGGAGTGTAACTAGCTGCAGCATGACTGGAATTTCAGTGGAGGAGACTGCAGTTGGTCTTGGAGGATGACCTTGAGAAGCTTTGTAGTCCTGGCTTCTTGCTTTACCATCTCATTCGGCTTGGGTAGCAGCAGTCTGGGCTGGCAGGCTGACAGGCAACATCAAGGGCACTGGTGGAGTGGCAGCTGTAAGAAGCTGAATGCTGTCATCCTGAGAGAGGACAGTAGGTTTGTGCTCCATGGAACCACTGCCACACCCTCTGGGGTGGTACCTTAGCAATCCCAGTAACCTTTTAAAGGAAAGATTGATGAACTGTTGTGACACATTGGAGGCCTTCTTGAACAGTATAATGTCCTCTGGAGGTCCCCAGAATCACAGATGCCAGTCTTCAGCTAACTGGATTCACTCCATGTGATATCAAGAAACGGCTGAAGGCACTGGGTACTGCAAAGGCTATGGGCCCTGATAATATTCCTGCAATAGTACTGAAGACTTGTGCTCCAGAACTTGCTGTGCCCCTAGCCAAGCTGTTCCAGTACAGCTACAACACTGGCATCTACCCAGCTATGTGGAAAATTGCCCAGGTATGTCCTGTACACAAAAAGCAGGACAAATCCAACCCTGCCAATTACCGCCCCATTAGTCTACTCTCGATCATCAGTAAAGTAATGGAAGGGGTTATCAACAGTGCTATCAAGCGGCACTTGCTTAGCAATAACCTGCTCACTGAGGTCCAGTTGGGGTTCCGCCAGAGCCACTCAGCTCCTGACCTCATTACAGCCTTAGTTCAAACATGGACAAAAGAGCTGATCTGTTGAGGTGAGGTGAGAGTGACTGCCCTTGATATCAAGGCAGCATTTGACCGAGAGTGGAATCAAGGAGCCCTAGTAAAACTGGAGTCAATGGGAATCAAGGCAAAAACTCTCTGCTGGAATTATCACTGCTCAATGCACCACATAACTCACCTTCGAGCCTGCTCCACCATTAAATGGAATCATGGCTGATTCTCTATCTCAACGCCGTACTCCCACTCGCTCCCCATTTTCTTGACGCTTTTAGAGTCCAGAAATCTCTTATTTCCTTCAATGACATTGCCTCCACCGCCCTTCTGTGATAGTGAATTCCACAGGTTCACCACCCTCTGAGTGAAGAAGCTTCTCCTCATCTCATCCTAAGTGACCTACCCCGAATCCCAAGATTGTTGTAGGTGCCCCCAGCCAGAGCAAACATCATCCCTGCATCCTGTCTGACCAGCCTTTCAGAATTTTATTCAATCAGAAGAGATTGCGGAATAAGGGGATTGAAAAGCAGGATTGAGTATGAGGACACTGTCACCTTCAATGGTTTCAGCCCAACTGCTGGCCAAGGCCTCAGCAATGGCTATTCAATTGCTGGAGTTCAGATCTTGCAGGCATACCTGTCCCCTTCTTCTTGGCTTTTGCTGCCTGCGGTTGTGTGCCACCTTATCTGCAAGGGAGAGGGAAGTGTGTCAGTGAGTGTCATGCAATCTGTTTGGCAAATGTAGCTGCCATGGTTAAATAGCTGGCAGTGTGATGAAGTGTGGGCTTGAGGCAAATGTGTGTGAAGGGGAGGTGAAACTATATAATTGTTAGACATGAATCCTGATTGGTAGAGATAGTTGCTCGGTGAGTTATGTGGTGCATTGAGCAGTGATAATTCCAACGCCTCAGGGCTTGGCTTCTGACTTTGACCCCATGACCATGACTATCAGCTCCCACCGCCTTTTGACTGTGCAGCTGGATAGCCTCCTGAAGCCCCAACCCTGTGGATATGGAACTCTCCCCTCCTCTACAACTCCCTCCACCAGGACCTCCATTGCAGCATCTGAAAACATTGGAGCTCAATCTCTCCCATCGTGTGCCATTCCTCACTTTATTCCCAGGACAGATTCACTTCCTGCAGGAGTCTTATCAACAAGTTGTGACAGGGAACGTGCAACAGGGAAGGTGTAACAAGGAGCAGGTGTGATATCTTCATACAACGCGCACTATAAGCAAAGCTTGTAGCATTTTACAGATGGGTGAACAGTTTCTTTAAGATAGCAGGCCAAGGAGCTTGTCAAGGCTGAAGTAGTTTTGCAAAAATAATATGACATTGATTTGGGTGTATAAAGATGGATTACAAGAGCATAAAGTGTTTATGTGTGAATGTCACCAGAAGTGCGATCTCATAAAATCATCTCTCTTCAAAAACAGAAAAATAGCATTTCTATAAACACCTTTCACAACTTTGGTATGTTCCAAAGCGTTTTACAGACACTGAAGTACTTTTGAAGTTCAGTCATTGTCACACTATAGAAAACGTAGCAAGTCAGTTTACATAAATCAGGGTCCCACAAACAGTAAAGAGAGAATACCAGGTAAAAGGCTTAGAGGTGACCCAATCGAGGTGTGAATGGGTTGGAAAGAGTAGATGGGGAGAATGTTTCCACTAGTGGTCACAAATACAAAATGGTTACTAATTGATCCATTCGGGAATAAGGAGACAATTCTTTATCCCGACAGCGGTTGAGATAAATCGCTTAGATGCTTTCAAGAGAAAACTAGATGAGCGCATGAAAGAAGAAGAAATTTAGAGATATGCTGAAAGGCTGAGGTAGATGGAATGGATAAGAGTATGAACACTAGCACAGCCTAACTAGGTTGAACAACATGATTTTTCCCCCCTTTATTCCACTATCAAGGCCAGCATTTAGTACCCACCCCTAATTGCTCTTGAACTGAGTGGCATTTCAGAGGGTGGTTAAGAGTCAGCCACATTACAGTGGATCTGGCATCATATGCAGGCCGGACTGCTGGGATGGCAGATTTCTTTCCCTCGAGGGCATTAGTGAACCAGATGGACTTTGAACAGCAATCAGTGGTGGTTTCATAGGGTCACCATGACTGAAACCAGCTTTATGTTCCAGATTTATTAATTGAATTTAAACGCCACCACCTGTCATAGTGGGACTTGAACTCACATCGCCAGGGCATCAGTCTGGGCCTTCAGATTACTAGTTTAGTGATGTTACTATGACTGCACTGCCTTCCCTTTTCAGCTGGCCCTTTGTAACTCTATGTAATCTGTTTTAACGATATTGTTTGATGGATCCATACTGGCTTGGACACTGGGGAGAAATCCTCTGCTCGTCTTTGAATAGAGGCAAGGGATCTTTTATGTCCCTCTAAGAGGGAGGAACAAAACCTCAGTTTAATGTCTCATCCAAAAGACACTCAGAGTTCATTGAAATATTTCAACATTGAGAAATAATAGGCCTTTATGTGAAGGAAAAGTGATGTGATTTGTCCTCACTTAGTTTCAAATTTAACTGGTTCACCCACAAAAAATTAAATGTCTGATTTCCAAAAAGAAAAAATGGTTAGGAAATTATTTTTGTTGTTCCTTTGTTATTGATTTATCCAAATAACTCCTGAATTTTGCAAGCACAAGCTTTGGAAATGGGCCGTAAAATGAGAATAAATGGTCCATTTTTCTCAGTAGGGAAGGCAGGTCCAACAAACTTTGGCAAAGACAGCGTGTACTCAACCTTCTGTTGAAGAATACTCTCTGTAAATGTTAATTTATGCTGATGCATTTCTAAATTAGCACTCACTATTGAAGAGTTATCAATTCTCCAATAACGCAACACATACTGATGGTGTCAACAACATACTGATGAGGCAGATTCCAGTGTACAACACAAGGTAATCACATGGCAGAGGAAAACCTTACGTTTGAACCTGTGGTTTTGCTTGAAGTCTTGTCGAGGAAGGAAGACTACCCTAGGTGGCTCCCTCTCTCTACCTTGCCTAAAATTGCGTGCAGCTATCAACCTGTAGCCAGAGAACCCTCATCTGAGTGTAACTAGCCTGCATTTGGACCTGCAAAGCTAAACCAGTTGGTGAGTTACTTGCAAACATCCGCTGGGACTGGCAACCCGCCTTCACACAAGGGGACACCAGATTGACAGAATCGAGACTCTGAGGACTCAATCCTTTATTTTATAACACCCATCCTCCAGAGCCCATCTCTGCAGAGAGACTCTAGCTGCTTGTCTTTTGTTTGCCTGTGTGTGTCGGTTTGTGTGCTGGGGGAATTCTTCGGGAAGAGATAGATAATTATACTTCCTGATTGCAATTGTGTGTTAACCAGTGCTTGTAACTTGCAAAATGATGTTAATTTATGAATAAATTAATCGTCCTGAGTTTTTGAAAGAAATCTGGTCAGAGTCTCTTTTCTTCTGGGTATTAGAGGTATAGGTAAACAATCGGCCATTTTGGTGGGAAAATTAAACATTTAAGTTAATGGTATAGCCTGTTTAGTAGTGGGGCTTGAAAATTCTCACCCTCCTCCCATCCAGGCCATAACATGAACCCAAATTTTTTTTCCCGATCCTGTCTTGCCCGACCTTCCAACTCAGGCCTGGTGTGATGCGGGCAGTGCAGCATGCCGCTGGTGGGGGCGTAACGTCAAGGGAAGCTCAGTTGGATGGAAGGAGGCCACACCCCCTTTTTTTTACTGCACTAGCTGCCGTAAACCAGGTAAGGTAGAGGTCCAGGCAAGTTTAAAGATCCTTGACTGGCCAGGGTGAACGTAAGTGTATAAGGTAAGTTGACAGGATTTAGGGGGAAGGTGGGATTTTGTGGGTGGGTGGGGGGGGGGGTGCGTGTCGGATCGGGTTGTGCTTTTGATAAGAGGGGTGTTGCGTCCGGCCTTGGTGTCATAGAGTCATAGACGGCCCTTCGGGTCTGCGCTGGTCAAACAAGTACCTAACTATTCTAATCCCATTTTCCAGCACTAGGCCCATAGCCCTGTACGCCATGGCAACGAAGTGCACATCCAAATACTACTTAAATGTTATGAGGAGGATGCAGGGTGATGGGGGTGTTATGGTGGAGGAGGAGGGTGAGGAGGGTGTTATGGTGGAAGAGGAGGGTGAGGTGGATGTTATGGTGGAGGAGGAGGGTGAGGAGGGTGTTATGGTGGAAGAGGAGGGTGTGGTGGATGTTATGGTGGAGGAGGAGGGTGAGGAGGGTATTATGGTGGAGGAGGAGGGTGAGGAGGGTGTTATGGTAGAGGAGGAGGGTGAGGAGGGTGTTATGGTAGAGGAGGAGGGTGAGGAGGGTGTTATGGTGGAGGAAGAGGGTGAGGAGGGTGTTATGGAGGAAGGTGAGGAGGGTGTTATGGTGAAGGAGGAAGGTGAGGAGGGGGTTATTGTGGAGGAGGAGGGTGAGGAGGGTGTTATGGTGGAGGAGGAGGGTGAGGAGGGTGTTATGGTGGAGGAGGAGGGTGAGAAGGGTATTATGGTGGAGGAGGAGGGTGAGGAGGGTGTTATGGGGAGGAGGAGGGTGAGGAGGGTGTTATGTTGGGTGAGGAGGGTGTTATGTTGGGGGAGGAGGGTGAGGAGGGTGTTATGTTGGGGGAGGAGGGTGAGGAGGGTGTTACATTGGGGGAGGAGGGTGAGGAGGGTGTTACATTGGGGGAGGAGGGTGAGGAGGGTGTTATTTTGGGGGAGGAGGGTGAGGAGGGTGTTATAGTGGAGGAGGAGGGTGAGGAGGGTGTTATAGTGGAGGAGGAGGGTGAGGAGGGTGTTATGATGGGGGAGGGGCCATGTCTGGCCTTGGGCTCGGTGGGCCGTAGGGGCAATCGGGTCTGGCCTCGGATGGTGATGGGGGGGAAGGGGTGGTTGACTCGAGCCTTGGGGTATTTGTGGCTTTAGGCTGGGCCGCGGGAATGGGGGTTGGGGGTTGGGGTGGGGGGGGGGGGGGGGGGGGGGGGCGGGGGGGGGGGGGGGGGGGGGGGGGGGGGGGGGGGGGGGGGGGGGGGGGGGGGGGGGCATCAAGTTGGGCCTGGGAATGCTGGGGGGGTGGTTAGGAGTGAAAATCCCCACAGGGGTAGGGGGGGGGCGGATCCTCTGGGCTGGGGAGTTCCCGTTGGGGGTGTTGTCCCTTGGGGGACATCCTGTGGGTGGTGTAGTTAGGGGAAGTGTCGGGGGAGACCCCTGGGGGGAGTGGGGGGTGGTCAAGGGGGCAGCAGGAGACCTATGGGGGGGCTTGGGGGTGGCGGATTCCAGTAGAGGGGAGTGGTCGGGGGAAGTCCCCTGGTGGTGGGGGAATCCCGTGGTGGGGGAGTTCCATGGTAGGGACAATTGGGGATGTGGGGGGATTCCTGTGGGAGGGGGGCAGTCAGGGTCTGGGGGAGACTCCTGGGGGTTCGGGGGTGTGCAGAGATCAGATGGGGTGTCAGTTTGGGCCTGTGCAATAGCTACCCGGATGTTAGGAGAGGTTTTAATTCCTCTGGCTTTTTCTGGACAACTATGGCCAGAAACTTAGCTGTGTCGGGCAGGCAGGCGGGAACAGACGCGGAGGAGATCGCCACCCACGATCGGCTGTGTGCCGCCATTTTACGTGGGTGGGCCAATTAAGGTGACGCACGGCCGGTAGCGCTCAGTGCCACCTGTGCTGGCGGGAGGAAGAGGGAGAGTCGGGGCCTGAGAAAGAGCGCAGAAATCTCCCTGAGGTGCGGAGCTGCCTCAGGGAGATGGAGTTGATATTAAAATAATTAAATAAAGCATTTAAAAAGTTACCCAATCATGTCCCCTTGTGTCACACGAGGTGGGACGTTGTTTTTACACAGCGGGAGAATTTTTAAAATATTTAATAAAACTCTCAGGAAACCTCAGCCCGCCTGTGGATGAGGTTTCCTGAAAACCACACAGGCCGCTTGGGCTCTTCGCCTGCCCCCCCCCCAACATTGAGGTTGGATGGGCAGCGCTGTTATTCGGCTTAATTGGTTTCCTAATGGCCTTAGTAGGCCTTTAACGGTTCAAAAGAACGAAAGACCTAAGTGATGCGCGATGATGTCGGAACGCACGCCCGATGTCATCTTGCCTCGTTTTGCGCATTGGCTTGTCAGGCTGTCCTCCCGCACACTGGCGACAATATTCTGGCCTTTTTGTTTAACACAGTCGGAACCACCCAGAGTTTGTGATGTCAACTGCATTTTCGGATGGTTCGCAGTGCAGGGCAATCGCCCCGGGGGAAGCTGGAACTTTCGAGCAATTGCCGTGGAAATCCTCACTGGGAAACTCTGGGAAAAGTTGGGGGAGGGGGTTTCCCCAGCCCATTTTCGAGGCACCCAAAGCCCTGGAGCTTGGAAGATATGGCCCATGAACCTATATAGAGCAGTTCTGACCTGCAATCCAGAACAAGTTTCAAACATTACCTTTCAGTGGGTGCAAAGCCAAAGGTCTCCTGTCTAATCGAGGCTCAATTGCACAGGAAAAGCTAGGAGGAATTCAAGGATGTGGGAATCATATCTCTCAAGACTGAAGTTTCCTTTTACAAAATGGAAAGACAAGGCAGGATCTGGACATCTGGATGCTAACCTGGGATTTTTTTTTAAAGGATGGTCATAAATTCACCTTGGAACTGTAAACAAGCAGGCCTCTTACAAGAAACCACCTGACCTATGTGGCACTTGAGAAGGAGTTGTTTGTTTGTTTTGCATTGCAAAGCGTTTACTTAATGAAGCTGGGAGACAGAGAAGCAATCACATGGGAGAGAAGGAAAAAACTTAAGTTGTGAACCTGCTTGTATTGAAGGCAGACTTGTTGGAGAACAATCGAAGAACTGGAGGATACCTTGATTGGCTCCCTCTCTCTACCTCGCCTAAAATTGTGTTTGGCTCTCAACCTGTAGCCAGAGAAGCCTCATCCGAATGTAACCAGTCTGCATTTGGACCTGCAAAGCTGAGACCAGTGGTGAGAACTTCCAGGCATCCACCAGGACCAGTGACCTATCTGCACACGAGAGAACTCCAAGTCGACAGCATCGAGACCCTACGGAATTTATCCTTTATATTATATTGCCAACCCTCCAAATCTCATCGCTGCAGAGAGACTCTATCTGTTTGCTCTTTGTTTGTCTGTGTGTGTGTTTGTGTGTGTCGTGGGGAAATTCTTTAGGAAGAGATAGTTATATGTATCAATTATAATTGTGTGTTAACTAGTACTTGCAACTTGTTAAAAGAAGTTCTGTTTCAGAATAAATTAATCATTCTGAGTATTTGAAAGACGCTTGGTCAAAGTCTCTTTTCTTCTGGGTACTAGAGGTATAGGTACACAACTGGCCATTTAGGTGAGAAAATTAAACATTTAAATGAATGGAATGGCCTGTGGAGTAGTGGGGGGCTTATTAATTTGCATAGCCCTCCAATCTCGGTCGCAACATGAACAGGGGGCTCTTACAGGATTTGAAATGTGGACAGTGCATGATTGGACGCGGAAGAATAATTGGTAAGTGATAAAAAGACGGAGACATTGGGAAACTAAAATGGCATTGGAAGTTGCTAAATTTTTTTTACAGATGGAAGATGGTAACCATGACCGGTTTACAGAAATTAACCGAGAGTAAGCTAATGGAATTGACAGATAAGGTGGAGTTCGAATTGCCTGCAGGATCAAGAAAAGCAGACCTGGTTGAGACAATAGCACAACATTTGAAACTGGAAGGGATAACAGAGAGACCGCACTCTCCAGGGGGTGAGTCAAATCTTTTTATTCATTCATGGGATGTGGACATCACTGGCTGGGCCAGTATTTATTGCCCAACCCTAATTGCCATTTAAGAGTCAACCACATTGCTGTGAGTCTGGAGTCATGTGTCATGTGTAGGGCAGACCAGGTGAAGACAGCAGATTTCATTCCCTGAAGGACATTAATGAACCAAATGGATTTTTACAACAATCGGCAATGGTTTCATTGTCACCATCAGACTTTGAATTCCAGATTTTTATTGCCATGGTGGGATTTGTACCCAGGTCCCCAGAGCAATATGCTGGGTCTCTGCAATACTAGTCCAGCAACAATACACCTCACCATAAATTGAGTTAGCTAAGAGCCAGTTCTGAATCAAGAAACTTGAACATGAAAAGGGACATGAAAAACTTGACATGTAGGGATACGGAAAACTCAAGCGTGGATAAATCGACATTTTTACAGGCCAGGTCTTCACGAGGACATGGTGCAGTTTTGTAAAACATGCCACTCGTGCCAGATAGTAGGAAAACCACAACATGCAATCAAACTGGCACCCTTAATTCCTGTACCAGATTTGAAGAACCATTCAGTCAGGCGTTAGTGGACTGTGTGGGACTGTTACCAAAAGCAAAAACAGGACACCAGTATATCCTTACTATTATGGATTTGACATCTTGATTTCCAGAGACCATCCCTTTAAGGGCCATTACAGCTAAAGTAGTGGTAGAGAAGTTAACCCGATTATTAACCCAATATGGATTACTGGTAGAGATCCAGTTGGATCAAGGTTCCAATTTTATGTCTAAAATTTTTCAGAAGAAAATGAGGTGTTTGGCTATAAAAAAGTTAAAGGTCACAGCAAATCATCTACAAACACAAGGAGCTTTAGAGAGGTACCATCAAACTCTCAAAACAATGATTAAAGCATATTGCCATGACTAACCCCATGACTGGAACAAAGGACTGGATTTTCTTTTATTTGGTGCCCAAGATTCACCAAATGAATCGACTAGTTTTAGCCCTTTTGAATTAATTTACAGACATGAGATAAGAGGTCCGCTGAAGTTAATCAAAGACAATTTTTGAGGAGAGGGCGAGTCCTCTATGTTTGATTATGTGCCTATGTTTCAGGAATGGCTCACGGGAGCCTGCAAACTGGCTCAAGAACATCCTAATGTTCCTCAAACAAAGGTGAAAGATTGGGCAGATAAGCAAGCTGTGACCTGAGCATTACAACCAGGGATGAAGTGTTAGTATTATTGCCATTACTGCCATTACAGCGGGAACCTCTGAAAGCATGGTACAGTGGTCCATGCAATGTAATTTAGAGAGTTAGTAAAGTAAAGATAACTACAGCAGATCATTGGAAAATGAATTGGCTGTGTTATATCAATATTTTGAAATGACACCACCATAGGGACAAAGATAGGGAAGAGCAAGTATATCAGGTTGTAAGAATAGTGGAGGGTGAAAAGCACAGTGAAAGTGAGGTAGAAAGAGACTTAGACAGTTCACAAATTGAACCTCCTCCTATCCAGTTAGCTAACACTGAAATATTAGGACAGTTAGACACCATGCGCAGAATCTGCTGCCTGTCGGGCTGGCTGGCTGGGAGCTGGTCCGGGCGGGCGCAAAGCCGATTGCCGCCCGCAATCGGGTGCGCACCGCCATTTTAGGTGGGCAGTCTAATCCACCGAGCGTGACGCACGGCCGGTAGCGCTCAGCGCTACCTGTGTGGGAGGTGGGGAGGAGGAAGAGTCAGGGCCTCAGGCATGGAGCTGCTTCAGGGAGATGAAGTTCACTTTTAACGTTTTAAAAAAAGGAAGAATAAAATCACTCAGACGTGTCCCCTCATGTGACAGTGTCACATGAGCTGGGACATGTTTTATAAATTGTCAAAAAAAATTTTACTCCTTTAATGAAACATTCATGAAACCTCAACCCCCCCGTGGATGAGGTTTCATGCAAAATGCGAAGGCTGCTTGGGCTTTGTGCCTAACCGACAACCTTAATGTTGGACGGGCAGCTTTGAGAATGACATCATTTTGTTCACTAATGGCCTTAACAGGCCTTTGACTGTTCGGTGTGCACGCAGCCGCCTCCGGTGCACCTCCACCGAGCGAATGATTGGAATGATGCGCGGAGACTTTGAGATGCACGCCTGATGTCACCTTCCATCAGTTTACGTGTCGGCGTGTGGGGCCCCACCCCGCCCGCTGACGGGAACATTCTCCCCGATGCTTTCATGCTTAGGGGCAAGACAACAAGAGGATCTAGTGAAGCAACTTACGGAATTTAAAGGGATCTGTAGGATTAACCCAGGGCCTACAACTTTAGCCACACATGATGTGGATGATGGGGAATTTCCTCTCTAAAGCGACATCCTTATCGGTTAAGTCCAGAGAAAGAAGCAGAGGTGACAGCAGAAATTCAGTATATTTTAGAAAATCACCTAATTGAGCATAGTCAAAGCAGTTGGTGTTCTCCTATAGTATTAGTGACCCTAACCTGATGGGTCAGCCAGATTCTGCATAGACTATAGAAAGGTTAAGACAGTGACAAAAACGGATTCCTACCCAATCCCTCATCTAGAAGATGGTATTGACAGGGTTGGCTGTGGCACACTCCTTACCAAGGTAGATTTGTTGAAAGGATACAGGCAAGTACATTTAACATAAAGAGCTAAGGAGATATCAGCTTTTATCATGCTAAATGGCCAAACCAATTTCAAGTCAAGCCATTTAGACTAAAAAATGCTCTAGCCACTTTCCAGACTAATGATTCAGGTGATCACTAATGTTCCTAACTGTGTGGTTTACTTGGATGATGTATTGGTTTATAGTGTTATGACCGATGTGTTGGTAAAGCTGAGTTATTTAAAAATCCCAGAGAGAAACTTTAAACAACTGTCATAACCTATAATTGTAAGTGTTATGTTTGAGATGCGACTCTAAATTCAGGAATCAGACCACCAGTTCTCAAGGTTTTGTATTAAACTTAATGAAACATTTTATTAATTTAACAGTTTAAAGTATATATACCCATGTCTTCAAATTACTACTATCATAACTATTAACAAATTCCCAAACTAATCTCCATTAAGGCAACAGCAACCCATAGGGTTAACCAGACATCAGGCAAAGCATGTTCACCTTACAAATTCAAAATGAGGTTCCTTTCACTTTGGTTCCTTGCAAACACAGCAGATAGCTTACAGGCTTTGAACTTACATTGACTGTGCCCTGCACACATAACACTGCTGAATTTATACCTAGCACAACCCATTGAATGTAAATTTGCATTGTATCGCGAATCTCTGAACTAAAGCTCTATAAAAATAAAACCCCTTTCATAGTGCCAATTTTATTAGTAATATAAACATATTGCTTGGTATCTGCTAGATAGGTGTCAATTCCCACCCCACTTCTTGAATGCTCTATTCAAAAAATACAAATACATTCTACCTCTCTTATATATCAATAATTGTACACATCAAAGCACCCAGACTAGTTGGCTTTAATCCAGTTAAGACACACCCATAGACTAAACCTCTATTTTAAAAGAAAAATATTTTCCAATAATATTATATACATTAATAGCTTCATGACAATAGCAACCCATTAAAAGACCATTTAAAACAATTGGAAGCCTTATTTAAACAATTACAGTCAGCAGATCCAGTATAAATCTTGCAAGAAGTGTGTTTGTGAAAACACAAGTAACTTATTTAGGGCAGGGTGTAGGGCAGGGACAAGTCTTGCCAAGAACAGCGAAGGTACAGGCTTTGATGGAATTCCCTGTTCCTAAAACTAACTGGGAAATCATGAGATTTTCAAGGATGTCCGGTTTCCATCGTAGATTTGTGCCAAACTTCAGCACAATAGCTGCTCCACTAATGAATTTATTGTAAAAGAAAGCAAAGATGGTATGTTCGAGAGAGTGCCAGACAGCTTATGAGGAGCTGAAAGTGATTCTAACTAATGAAGCATTGTTAGCCACCTCAATTTGGCTAAACCCTTCAAGCTGGCAATCAACACCGGTGACATGGGGGTGGGTGCAGTCTTATTGCAAGAAGATGAATCGGGCATAGAAAAGACAATGGGGTACCATTCTAAAAAAATAAATCGGCAGCAAATGAGATACTCAACGGTAGGAAAGCAGACCGTGGGATAGTTACTAGTTTTTAAGCATTTTGAGATATATATCCAATATGGCTGTGAAGAAACATTAGTATATACTGACCATAGCCCTTTGGCATTTGTGGAAAAATTTAAGACTCAGAATGACAGACTCTTTTGATGAAGCTTGCTAGTACAACCTTATAACTTGAAGATCGTTCCTATTGCTAGAAAAGATAATATAACAGCTGATTCATCATCAAGAATGTAAATTGTTTATAATTGTCTGGAAAGCAAGAAATTAAGAAAACTGAACAGATTTTGTATAAGGAGTGAATGGCTGAGTGAGTGCATAACGAAATCTGTTTATATGTTGTACATATTTTTTTTCTGTATACTTTGTGATAAAACACATTTGGAAATGGTGTCTTATCTCTTTACAAAAACAAAAACAGAATTACCTGGAAAAACTCAGCAGGTCTGGCAGCATCGGCGGAGAAGAAAAGAATTGACGTTTCGAGTCCTCATGACCCTTCGAACAGTTCTGTCGAAGGGTCATGAGGACTCGAAACGTCAACTCTTTTCTTCTCCGCCGATGCTGCCAGACCTGCTGAGTTTTTCCAGGTAATTCTGTTTTTGTTTTTGTTTTGGATTTCCAGCATCCGCAGTTTTTTTGTTCTTATCTCTTTAGGTTGGAGCCATGTTGGAATCATATCTCTCAAGACTGAGGTTTTCTTTTACAAAATGGAAGGACATGGCATGATCTGGATGATAACCTGGGATTTTTTTTTTAATGAAGGTTATAAGTTCACCTTGGAACTGTAAACAAGCAGGCCTCTTCCAAGAAACCACCTGACCTATGTGGAGAAGGAGTTGCTTGTTTGTGTTGAACTGCAAAGCTCTTTAATTAATGAAGCTGGGAGACAGAAAGGCAATCGCATGGGAGAGAGGGGAAAAAACTTAAGTTGTGAACCTGCTTGTTTTGAAGACAGAGCTTTTGGAGAACAAGCTGAGGAAGGAAGGTTACCTTGACAGGCTCCCTCTCTCTACCTTGCTTAAAATTGTGTTTGGCTCTCAACCTGAAGCCAGAGTAGCTTCATCTAAGTGCAACCAGTCTGCAAAGCTGAGACCAGTGTGAGAACTTCCAGGCATCCACCGGGACCAGTGGCCCGTCTTCAAATGAGAGAACTCCAAGTTGACAATGTCGAGACCCTGCAGACTTCATCCTTAATTTTATAACGCCCATCCTCCAAATCTCAGCTCTGTAGAGAGACTCTATCTGTTTGTCCTTTGTTTGTCTGTGTGTGTGTCTGTATGTGTGTGTGGGTGTGTATTGGGAGAGTTTTTTAGGAAGAGATAGATAGTTATATTTCCCAATTAAAATTGTGTTTTAACCTGTATTTTACAGCTTGTTAAACCAAGCTTTGTTTTGAAATAAATTAAACATTCTGAGTTTTTGTAAGAAGCTTGGTTAGAGTCTCTTTTCTTGTACATTTTGGAGAGAAAATTAAACATTTAAATTAATGGTGTGACCTGCAGAATAGTGGGGCTTGATAATTCGTGCACTTCTCCCATCCCAGTCAGAACAAGGATAATTCCTGGATTTGGAGCACGGTGGGGAGGGAAAGGGATAAAGGAAGGCACAACAAATCCCTTATCTCGTCCTACCTAGTAGAGTTGTGCCGATACAATGCAGGTATTAACATAGAAAGTATTTGAGATGATGAGTTCAGGGCCAAGCTAGTCCAAAGGTATTCCATTCACAAAAGAAAACCAAAGGATCCAATTTTTACCTCTAAGTAAATAATTACCAACACCCAATAGCTCACACAATATGTAAATAATGTATATTAAAATGTTCGATGTTCACTTCTTAGTGTTTACTGTGGTGGTCAATAGTTCAATTGTTCTGTACTTGATTACGTGGTTCTGGTAAGTGATCTATGCTCGTTGTGCTTGATTGGTTAAGCATGGGTGTTGACTCAGAGAAAAGTAAACAAACACCACAGTAGTTACTGGAAGCTGGGCTGGAAGGATGGTGTAGACATTTTAAAGCATGGTATAAAACTCTGTAAATAAAGCTCCTGCACACATGGAAGTTAGTGTCATCTCCGCATTGCTTTGAGGAAAATCAAATATATACAATATAAATTTATATGCAAGTATATAAAATACACACTGCTGAGTTAATTGATCTCATTCAGAGAGGCAAGAAGGGTGGTGCAAATAGTTAAAGCCCTCCTCAATTGAGGAGAGTGAAAACAGATACAGTTCTTGCCCCTTCTTTCTGATAGCTGCATAAGTGATCTTCTAACACATACCTAGCAGGGGGGCCACAACCAAATGGAATGCAGGTCAAAAAAGGGGAGCTACAGTGTTGGAACAATATTTCTGGTGGAGTGTGATATTAGTAAATTTATCCTCCTGTCTCTCCTTGGGTACAACACCATCACTATCCTCTTCGGGCAATGGCCTAATCTTCAAATTTCCTTCCACATGGTTCAACCCCTTACCATCCACGGAAATATGCCAGTCAGGAGATTTGATCGAGGCGCTTAAAATCATGAAGGGGTTAGATAGAGTAAATAAAGAGAAACTGTTTCCAATGGTTGAAGGTTCGATAACCAGAGGCGATAGAATTAAGGTGATGGCCAAAAAGAACCACAGATGACATGAGGGAAAATATTCTTATGCAGTGAGTGGTTCGGATCCAGAATGCACTGTCCGAAAGGGTGGTGGATACATATTTAATAGCAGCTTCAAAAGGGAGTTGGATAAATATTTGAAGGAGAAAAAATTGCAAGGATATGCAGAAAGAACAGGGGAATGGGATTAACTTTGAAAGAGCCAGCGCAGGATCAATAGGCTGAGATACTTCTTGCAGTGCTGTACTCTTCAATGATTTATTGAAACCGTGGACCAGTGGAGCTGTCACACCATTGTGCCAGGAACAGTTTCCCATTCTCACTCCCAGGGCCAGCTGTCAGGGCTCTTGCTCCATGGAAAGTTGGGGATCGGGCTTGTAAGAGGTCCATTATCCAATCCAATTCTAGTCCCAGTTTAAACCACATCACTGAGCTCCTCCAAAGAAGTTCACATCGCGTGGGGCTGTAGAAATCTATCCTCTGTGCAAGCCCAATCAGGCGGTATCAATTCAGCGGACTCTTATATGCCCTGCTCAATATGCAGCTCATGTTGCTGTGACTGGACTGGCCCATTTTCTGCTATCCTCGAACACTGCCTCAGTGTTGCTTAACTGGCATTTGCAGCACAGGCCAATGAGAGAAAAATAGGGTCCATAAGCGAGTGGGATGTCAGGGCTTGGTACATGCCTCAGGGCACGAGGCAGAAATATAAGAGCTTAAAGAATAGAAGCAGAAGTAGGCTCTGTGTCTCCTTGAGTCTGCTGTGCTATTCAATAAAATCATGGCTGATCTTCCACCTCAACTCCACCTTCCCGCACTATCCACATATCTCGTGTTTCGCTTAGTATGCAAACATCTATTAGTTGCTGTCTTGAATGGACTCAACAACTGAGCACTGTAAATCTCCAGGCTAGAGAATTACAATAATTCGCAACTTTTGAGTGAAGAAATTTCTCCTCGTCTCAGTCCGAAATGGCCGACCTCATATTCTAAGACTGTAACCCTGGGTTTGAGACCCCCCAGCCAGGGAAAACATCCTTTCAGCATTTACCCTGTCGAGCATTTTATATGTTTTGATGAGACCACCTCTCATTCTTCTGAGTCTACTCAATTTCTCCTCATAAGACTTTCCCCTCATCCCAGGAATCGGTGAACATTGAGTTGCACTCCGTCTAAGACAAGGGTAGTTTTCCTTAGTGAGAAAAGCAAAACTGGACACAATACTTCAGGCGTGACCTGCCCAGGGCCCTATAGAATCACAGTAAGGTTTCTTTACTCTTATTCCCCAATCACTTTGTAGTGAAGGCTAACATACCATTTGCTTTCTTGATTGCTTGTACCTGCATGTTTATTTTCCTTGATTCATGTAGAAGACCAGCCAGGTTTCTCTGATGACCAACACTTCACATTTTTCTGCCAAATAAAAATATTCTGCTTTTCTGTTTTTCCTGTCAAAGTGTGGGACATTCTGTTCCTGCCAGCAGCGGAAATTGTGGTGGGGGTGGGGGGTGGGGGGTGGTGGGGGGTGGAGGGGTGGGGGGCGGTGAGGTGGGGGGGGTGGTGAACTTAATTTGGCGTGAAGCAAAAAACCTGTTTCCCGATGGTGGGATGAAGCATTGGAATTTTGCTCTCAGGACTTTCAAGGCAGGTTAAAGGCAGGTCAAGTTTCCTAACGAACAATGTTGGGTTCCCTATTTGCGTGCATCAGCATCTCATGTGTGCTCATTAAAAGACCACCTCACCAGAGTTAAGTTTGCCTTCCAAATTAATTTCCCCACCAGCAGGAAATGAGAACGTTGTTTTATGACTGTATATAAGTGGCACACGCCTGGCAAGATTCACTTCGTCCATGACTTTGAGTTCGGTGGACGCTGCTTTTGCCTTCCTGGATTCTGTTTAGAGTCCAAATCATATTAGGTGCTGGAGCTGAGCCAAGACTGGACATGGGGGTGCAGCGCCCGCTGGATAGGGTGGGACGGAGGCAGGACAAGGTGGGGGGGGGGGAAAGGACCAGTGGGGGAGGGTGATGACTGAGGAAAGGTGAGAGACAGTCCGGGGTTTGTTTATGAGACTGCCCAGGGAAGATCTCACCCTTTGACAGGAAAAGCAGAAAAGCAGAGTAATTTTTAAATGGCAGAAAAATTGCCTGAAGTCTGTCCGGGAAAGGAAGCCAGACTGTCTGGGCCATGTTAGAGGGCTCAGCATGTCACGCATGTGTTGGTCCCATTCTTGAGTGGACAAAGGCCTCTCTGGGCAGTGACGGACTTAGGGTTATATGTCCAAAGGGCTTGGTCTATGGGTTTACTGCATTTGGCCGTGAATGTTGGAAGGATGGGACTGGGGCTCAGAGGGCACAGTCACAGTCAGAAGGGGAAGTTGAATCCAGTAGGGTGGAAGTTTAATGCTTATTAATGGATGGTCTCATGGAGGGGCGGGGGGGGCGGTGGTGGTGGGGTGGTCTCGTAAAGTCAAGTTGCGGCTGGCCTCAAAAATGGGAGGCTTCGGGGTCAGGAGGGGCATGGAAGTGAAGGGAACAGCTAGAGCAAAAATAATAATTGGGTCAACGGTATTGAGGGGAGGCTAAATGGTGACAGGAGGGAGAGGAATTAGGAAGTGGTGACTGTGGAGGAGGATGGGAGGAACTTGATGGGTGACAGGTGGAAGTTGGAAAGTGCTGGTAGCACTCACAAATTAGATACGCATCACCTTCCAATGTAGAAAATTATTGCGCGTTACTATAAATCTGCCAGGAAAGCGATATGGGAGATTTCTCAAAGCAGGTGGGAGGAGTTAACGACTCCTTTTTTGGGCTGAGTGAAGGGGAACTATATTAATTATTTGTTCACTCCGCGGAGAGCCAGGCCCAGCTGAGTTCTGCTCTTGAGCTTCAAACACCCAATGAAGGAGCATCGCTCCATGGCCAATGGGTCGCACTCCAGCGAGAATCTATCAAGGTCTGGAGCTGGCTTTGAGTCTGTGTGATTCGTCATCTGCTCCTTTCAAAGTCAGGGAAGAAGGGGTGGAGGTGAATTCCTTCAAGTGACATGCCTGCTGAATGGCAGCCAGATTCACAATCCAATCCTCCGTACTCCTTTTCTAGGCGAAAAGGGATCATGTAGAAAGTCTTTCCACCATGCCAAGGGTATGTTCTCTCTTTCGGGTGTCTATGGTAATGGAGGCAAACTGGAAATTGTATGAGAGGGGGTTCTGGCACATGGCTGTCGTCATCACGGTCAATGCACAATGTCGCCATGTGCAGCCATGTATGAAGGGGAGGAACACCCATCTCCTGACTTCCAGGGTATCCTTCACCTGGAAGGAGTGAGGAAGGGTTATCATGTTTAGACAGAGACCAGCCCAAGAGCTTAGCACTGGCCTGCTGGCTTGGCAATGGAGGGAAACCTGTTAAAGGTGCCCCCCCAGTAAATGTATCAAATCAATGCATCCACAGATCCAAAGAGGTGTTGAAGGTGCAAGCTGCAGGCAACCCTGCCTCGCTCTGGCTCTCATACAATTGAGGAGAAGAAGGGCCCATCGTAGATTGGCACAGGGCCAGGAGGAACAATAGCCTGAGCAGAGGGAGCAGGAATGTCAAGATGTTGCCGAGGAGGGGCAAATGTAACGGCGACCATTGGCGTTACCATGGGTGGATTGTAGCTGGTGCTCATATGTGAATATGAAGGAAAGGCAAAGCCCAGAGGCACCTTCATTTGTCCAGGGATGTGTTGGTTCACATTTGTCAGCTTCTCCAGAGGGAGCTGTGGCTTCAAGGACTTGGAGGGCATCCCATGCTGGTGGCATTGAAGGTCACTGTCTGTGGATCTGTCTTTTCCTGTGGATCCTTCCAGGTCTCACTGGGAATCTGTGCGGCATCCCCCAATCGGTGACACACAACTGCAAACAGAAGGCCACAGGTGGCCTGTTCACAAAAACGTACCAATTTGTCCAATTCCACATAGATGCCCAAGGACAAGTTACCAGAGCAGTGGGATTTGCAGTGATAACCGGTTTTCCATGAGTGCAGGGAGCAGTTGACTGCACACATGTAACCTTGAAAACCCCCTGGCAGCAGCCATTGACATTCATCAATCGAAAAGGATTTCACTCTTTGAACATTCAGCTAATTTGCGACCACAGGAGGCAAATCCTGCAACTTTGTGCTGGTTACCCAGGGAGCTCTCATGATGCTTACATTTTGAGCCACTTGATGGTGCCACAGGTTTTTGAAGGACCTTGGCAATGGCAGGGCTGTCTCCTCAGGGACAAGGGATACCCCCAGAAGACATGGCTGATGACCCCAGTCCACTGTCTACAGGGTGCTGGTGAGGAGAGCTACAATGATGCACATGCCTCCAGCAAGTCTGTGATTGAGCAAACAATAGGCATCTGAAAGATAAGGTTCAGACATATGTACCGCTCTCCCTCGTCATCACAGAGACTGTCACGGATCATCATTGTCTGCACAACCTTGCGCTGCAAAGGGTGAATGTCTAGGCTGAGGGAGATATGGAGGACTGAGGAGTCTTCTCCGGCAAGGAGAACTTTGAAAGGGATGGAGCTGATAAGGACCTGGATGTTGCTGAGCCACATAACGAGGCCATAGCAGGCTACGGCATGACAGATGTGCCATGCCAATCTGGTAGCTGCCAGATTCCAGGTAGAGTAAGCTGCTGACACCTTTGTGGAACTTTTTGGTTTTACTCCTTTGCTGGCTGGAAGGCCCCGAACCTTTATGTTCGTAGACATGATGTTGCTCCAATGTTCCATGTTTCCTGAAAGATGAATTAAATAGCACTACTTACCACCTGCCCTCATGTTGGTTTGATCATTTGAATGCGCTAATCTATGGTCAACGGCAGAGCCGCAGCTGTAAGTGGCCACAATAGAACCTAAACAATACTCCCTTCCCATGCAGCTTTCAGCAACTTTAAGTGGAATAGTGACCCATGCCCTCACACGGTCAATGTGCATGACAGCTTATGAGTGGTTTGGCGTCATAACTCGCCAGGGATGCACTCATGTCACCCTGACATCTGTTTTCAAAGGGGGCTAACCAGGAAGCGAACTCTTTCAGGCAAAAACCACATAGATGGGTCAACAGAGAGGAGCAGCATGAGAGCACTATCTGTCCCCTCAAAATCGCTTCTCAATGCATGTTGATGTGGGATGATCATGTTTCTCCCCCTCAGTCACCACTTGCACGTCTTAAACCCATATCCCTTGACCTCTTAATCACGCCGATAAATATTGCGGTATTTTTGTACAATGCTCAATGAGAGTGCCGCACTTGGACTATGGGCTGCTGAGCTGCAACCACTCCAGATCCTGTAATTGTAGAGACCCTTACAAGTCGCAGTCTGAGATGGCCTTAGCATTAGTGTGAGACTGTGATCCGTAATTGTGGACACCCCAGCCAAGATGAAAATCTTCCCTGCATGGATCCTGCAGAGGCCTGTTAGAGCTGCTAATACTTCACATGGATAGCCTCATGGTCCTCCACATTGTCCAGCACACAGGCCCATTCTACACTCTCTCTCCTCATGCACTAAAAGCCTTGTCATTCAATGAGGTCCAAATCACTCCAAATGCTTACCCTTTACCTGAGGTCTAGTAACACCCTTGATAAGGAGGTGAGCAGGCCAAACAATTCTCAGTGTGAGGTCTGACAAAGGCTTCAGCCAAATGTACACACACTCCTTAGATCTTACACTCAAATCCCTCTTGAAGTCATAGATAATATGCCTGTTGCATCCTCACTTGCTTCCTTCAGCTGCATGTTAGCTCGAATTGACAAATCACCAAGAAAGGATGTTCACAATTGAACTTCCCCACCACAGCTTCCTCCAGAAATGTAGGGCAACCTCTGGTTTTCAACTGTTATCAGACTGTGTCGAACTACAACCTCTCAGCTCTGAAACTGCATCTACATTAAACCTTGCCAATCACACAGCAGATTTAACTCCTCTCGATTACTCTTGCTATCCACCCACAAATGACATCAGGGCGACATCATCAGGATGGAATCCATGAGGCTTTCAAACAGTTAGAACAAACATAGATTTAAAATAGTGTGAAATATTTACAATGAGTGTACACCCGTGCCACCCTGCGTGCCTTTGATACTTCTTAACTTTTCTATTTGTACCACTATGTCTTGGTGCAGCCCTGACATCCACAGCTGAGATGGAGGCAGCCATGGTGACTTTGGTGGGCGTCCTCTGGTGGCCCGAGACCTTGAGGGCCCCGGACTGAGAAGGGTCTCCTGCTCAGGCACAGGTGCACCCTCCTTGGCCTGGCCTGCTGGAGGTGATGGGGTGACTGGCAGAGAGGAGGTGGGGAGGCAGGGCACTCTAGGAGTGTCCTGGGATGAGGTCCCCGGGGTGCCCAGTTGGTGCACCTTCACCCTGTAGGTGCCCAATATCGCCATCCTGACTCTTTAAGGAGCGGGGTACCTGAAGGGAGGGTGGGGTGGGCCATCCCCCTCTCACCTAACCACAAATACACTGCACCCATGGCTAGATGGAGTGCTAGATCGAACGCACACCCGGCAGGAACTGGTGGATGCCACCCTTTCCATGGAGACAACCAAGCGCTCGCAGGCTGGAGCCACTCCAACAAATAGAATGTGGACGGACCCCTCCAGCCTTTGGTCCAGCCTGCTCACAGTCTCTGACATCACTGCCTGATGTCCCCCGCCTGTCTCCGCATCTCCATCAGGTCTCTTAGGGACCAGCCCAGAGGCTCATCATCTGCATGGGGCTCAGCAGGGGCCTGGCCCTGCCCTCCGCACAGTCATGGGCACAATCCTCCCTGGCTAACACAGCAGCCTGTAGCTGAAAAGTGGTCAGGACTCTAGTTTCTGCTGTACGCCCTCCGGTCTTGGCCCATTCCCTTCTGTTGTGGTTATTCTTGCCCTTCAGAAAGGCAGAAGTATTGTTAGTGATCCCAGTGCGTGAATGAGCAGTTCAGGAGCATGCATGCCTATTGCTGCTGCTGAATCCTCTCCAGTAAGTGATTAAGAAGCCTTTTGTCCTGCAACTGACGTGAGATTGAGAGCTTAAAGTGTCTAGCACACATTCAGTGCAATTGTCCCATGTGCTGTTTGTGTCTGACGTCCCTGTGCACTCTAACCCTTAGACTGCCTGAAGCCCTTATGAGATTGTCAGTTTGCGATGAGCAGACAATACGCTTGCTCTGGTGGAGCGCAGCAGATCATTCATCTGCTTGCGGCACTGCAGGCCCTGCTCTTCTTTGGGTCCCACCGGCGCTAACCACCCTGTAACCTCCTCCCAGGCTACCGTGGTCAGACTGAGGACCTCCTGTTTCCATCCCTGGGAAACAGCACCTCCCACCTTTCCTGAACGGCCTGGAGGAGAATCTCTAGGGTGGCACCACTGAACTGTGGGGCCACAGGTTGCTTTAGTCTCTTTGACACTTTTTGAAAGGTAGATTCTGGAGCTCCTGGCCTGCAGTGAGTGAATGGCCATCCCAGTGCCTTTAAAATATGGTGCCCAAACCTTTGACCCCATGAGGTAATGGCAGGGTGGGTGACTTCCTGCCCACCCCTGCCGTGAGATTCACCATGCTCCTTGCAGATGCATAGGTAATGAAGTGAACAGTGCTAGATTGAGTATGCTCAGCAGTCCCACCACCCAGTGGGAATCGCTCCCACTTCCACGCTCACCACCAAGCTTATACTCCAGAATGGAAGATTCTGCCCAAAGTGGATAAGTTCACATTTCTCCACATCGTATTATTTCCGCCATCTCTTTGCCTACTCACCTACCTATATCTCTTTGCAGCCTCTTTGTGTCCTCCTCAGAGCTTCCTTTCCCACTTAGCTATGTATCACCAGCAAACTTGGATAATTATACCCATCCCTTCCACTAAGGCATTGATGTAGATCGTAAATAACTGGGGCCCTGATCCTTGTGGTACCCCACTGGTTACTTCATGGTAAACTGAAGGTGTGAGATCACATCTGGATTACTGTGTGCTGTTTGGTCTCCTTATTTTAAAGAAATATATAATTGCTTTGGAAACAGTTTAGAGAAGGTTAACTGGACTTATTCTTGGGATGAAGGGGCAGTCTTATGAAGCAGGTTGGGCCTATACCCATTGGACTTTAGAAGAATAAGAGGTGATCTTATTGAATCATATATGACCCTGAGGGGCTTGATAGGGTGGATACACAAAGGATGTTTGCCCATGTGGAGGAGATTAAAACTAAGGGACATAGTTTAAAAGCAAGAGGTCTCCCTTCTAAGATGAAGATTAGGAGAAACCTTTCCTCCCAAAGGATCTCTTCCCCAGAAAGCAGTGGAGGCTGTGTCTTTGAATCTAATTAAGGCAGATTTCTGCAGATTTTTGTTTGGCAAGGAGAGAAGGGTTATGGGGGGGGGTTGGTGGGGAGGGTGGGGGGTGTGGTGGCTGACAAGAGCTGAGACCACAATTAGATCAGCCATAATCATTGAATGGTGGAGCAGGTCGAAGTGTCAAATGACCTACTCCTGCTCCTATGTTCCTAAATGACCCGTTTATTCCCACGTTATTTTCTGTACATTAACCAATACTTAATCCATGCTATTATCGAAACAGAAACATAGAAACTAGGAGCAGGAGTAGGCCATTTGGCCCTTCGAGCCTACTCTGCTATTCATTATGATCATGGCCGATCGTCCAACTCAATAGCCTGCTCCCACTTTCTCCCCATATCCTTTGATCCCTTTTGCCCCAAGAGCTATATCTAACTCCTTGAAAACATACAGGGCTCACCACTCTCTGGGTGAAGAAATTTCTCCTCATCTCAGTCCTAAATGGTCTACTCTGTATCCTCAGATTGTGACCCCTGATTCTGGACTCCCCCACTATCGGGAACATCCTTCCTGCATCTACCCTGTCTAGTCCTGTTAGAATTTTATAGGTTTCTATGAGATCCCCCCTCATTCTTCTGAACTCCAGCGAATATAATCCTAATCGATCCAATCTCTTCTCATATGTCAGTCCCGCCATCCCAGGAATCAGTCTGGTAAACCTTCGCTGAATTCCCTCTATAGCAAGAACATCCTTCCTCAGATAAGGAGACCAAAACTGCACACAATATTCCAGGTGTGGTTTCACCAAGGCCCTGTATAATTGCAGCAAGACATCCCTGTTCCTGTACTCGAATCCTCTGGCTATGAAGGTCAACATACCAGTTGCCTTCTTTACCACCTGCTGCACCTGCATGCTTACCTTCAGCGACTGGTGTACAAGGACACCCAGGTCTCGTTGCACATTCCCCTCTCTCAATTTATAGCCATTCAGACAATAATCTGCCTTCCTGTTTTTGCTACTAAAGTGGATAACCTCACATTTATCCACATTATACTTCATCTGCCATGCTTTTGCCCACTTACTCAGCTTGTCCAAATCACGCTGAAGCATCATCATACTTTACCCTCAATCCAATCAATCGTAATTTTGTGTAATAACTGCCCGCGTGACATCATAATGAAGGCTTTGAGGAAATCCAAATACACCACATCCATTCGATCCCCCTTATCATAATTATAACCTCAAAAAACTGTACAGGTTTGTGGGACACAGTTTCTCTATTGTCAAATAAAAACAGAAAACGCTGGAAAAACTCAGCAGGTCTGGCAGCATCTGCAGAGAGAGAAACAGAGTTAACGCTTCGAATCCAATATGACTCTTCTTTGGAAGAGGGGTCATGTTGGACTTGAAACGTTAACTCTGTTTCTCTCTGCACTGGTGCTGCCAGACCTGCTGAATTTTTCCAGCATTTTCTGTTTTTATCTCAGATATCCAGCATCCACAGTAGTTTGCTTTTATTACCTTTGCTAAATCCGTTTTGACTCTGCCCAATCATATCATAATTTTTTAAGTACACTGCAGGCACATCCCTAGTAATGGGTTCTAGCATTTTCACTGCTACTGATATCAGACTAACTGGCCTGGAGTTCCCTGTTTTCTATGATTTTATGATTCTATTCTCTATTCCTCCTTTCTTGAAATATGAATGTGATTAGAGAGAGTGTAAGGCTCTGCGTTGAGGAGTTGAGATCGGGTGGCTGCTTAGAAGGAAGTAGATGTTAGAAGCCAGGTAACACATTGAAATATATGGGTTCCCAAAACCTCTGATTTAAAAAAAATGTTTTTTTATATCTCAAAGAGGTCAGGTCTAGTGGAGGAGTCTCCACATGTGTTCCAGGATATTCTCTGCATAATAACTCAGCTTGCAGACAGGATCGGTAAACCCATCAATAGCATCTCCCACAGGGATTGACAATGACAAGCATTCAGCTAACGGATACAACAGACTCACAGGAAAAGCAGCTTCTGAAGGAATAAGTTCCTACCAGAGGGAATGCAAAACCATGTCAGAGGGGCAAAAAAAACCAGCCCTCAAAAGCTGCTGAGAACCTGTAGTCTATTCCCTTCGGTTGCCGAAAGAAATGTGGCTTGAAGAAACTGCTTCCAGTCAGAACCAATTCAGGACATAGATATTTATTATTAGTTATTGATCTGTTGATCTGAGG
The DNA here is from genome assembly GCF_017639515.1 of Carcharodon carcharias. Lineage (NCBI taxonomy): Eukaryota > Metazoa > Chordata > Chondrichthyes > Lamniformes > Lamnidae > Carcharodon > Carcharodon carcharias. Next base: position 15,458,280 of record NC_054484.1, read on the forward strand.
GGGTGGGTGGTGGGGGTTTGTTGTTTATTCGATTATCGAGAAGCCAGGATGCTCCAGTCTCCTTATTCCTTTTAAAATGCTCATGATTGAGCTCGAATCTTTCCGTGGCTGCACCCTTCCATTTTCAGTAACCCTCTCCAGTTGTACAACCCTCTCAAGATTTCTGTGACCCTCCAATTCTGGTTTCTTGCGCATCTATTATTTTCATCACTCCCCCATTGGCAGCCATGCATTCAGCTGCAAGCTCTGGAATGTCATCCCTAAATCTTTCCACCTCTCTCTCTCCTCCTCTAATCACTCTTTAAAACCTCCCTCTGGGATCAAATCCTGCCTTAATATCTCTATCAGTGTTTTAGTGTAAAACTCTGTTGATAATTTATCTATGAAGCACCTGAAGATATTTTTTTCTGTTAAACGTGCAAGCTTTTTCTTATTTGCTCCGGGGGTGTGGGCTTTTCTGGTTGTATCAGCATTTATCACCCACCCCTAATTGCCCTCAAGGCAATAAATACTACTGAATGGCTTGCTCTACAGTTGCATGTAGACTAAACAAGGTAAGGTCAGTACATTTGCCTCCCTTGTGAACCGTGTGGATCTTTAATGAATATCCAGTAATTTTTTGTTTACTATCAGAGATATTAGTTTTATAAAATTATGGCTTTATTTAATTAATTGAACCTTTATTCCAAGTTATTCATGGTGGGATTTGAACTCATGTCTCCAGGTCATTAGTCCATAGGTAGGTGAACCTTCCCTCTTATACTCTGTACTCTAAGATTTGGCCTGAACGCACCAGGGTGGAGAAGATGATCAAGGCTCACAAGTCTTCTTTTAAATATTTTATTGTAACATCACTAAATGTACAAACTTCAGTACTCTGCTCCCCTTGTTAGCTCAGTGCTTACAAATGCTGCTTCGCATCGATGACTTGCAAACGTCAGTACCCTGATCCTTTTTAAGTTAAATCAGTATCACGCTCGCAAACACTGTTCTGGTAACTCCTGAGCTGCACTCACGTTGTTAACTCTTGAGCTGTTGCTGCAAAGTTGCTGCTTCTGTCCTTTAGCTCAGCTGTCCCACTTTAGTTCATCCAATCCCCTTACTAAACTTATTTTCTAAGGAACCCCATACTGTGCAGCGCAGCTTCTGATGTTTCAGCCCCTGCTACAGCGGAACACAGGTTTTTTTTTAAAACTGCCAAAATCACACCTGTGACATTGATTTCTTTCCCATTCTTTGGCATGTGGCCATCACTGGCAAGGCCAGCATTTGTTACCCATCCCTAATCACCCTCAAACTGACTGGCTTGCTGGGTGGAATTTTACGACAGCGGGATTTTGTGGTACTGCTGAAGTCAATGGAGTTTAGAATAGCTTGCTGAATTTTACAGCCCCCTCCCCACCCACCCCCCACCCCTGCCCCCGACGGGGCAATAAAATTCTGGCTGCTATGCCATTTCAGAGGGCAGTTCAGAGTCAACCACACTGCTGTGGGGCTGGAGTCATCTATAGACCAGACCAGGTAAGGATGGCAGATTTCCTTCCTTAAAGAGCATTAGTGATCCAGATGGGTTTATAACGACAATCAATGATAGTTTCATGGTCACCGTTACTAAGATTGTCTTTCAACTCCACATTTATTAATTGAATTTAAATTCCACCAGCTGCTGTGGTGGGATTTGAACCCGTATATCCTCGGAGCGTTAGCCTGGGTCTCTGGACTACTATCCCAGTGATGTTACCGCTATGTCACCATCTCTCCACAAGCCCCTCCCAAATCTGTATCTTTTTACATATTGCAACAATCTCATTTCCTGGGTTAGTAAATAGGCAATGGGGAAGGTCCTGGTTATCACATCATCATGTTTTGCCCTCATGAAACAATTCTTTTGGATTAGCGTTTGCAAGGAGCAGATTCAAACACAATGTCTTCATATAGCTCATTCGTCTCTATTTACAGTTTTGTAGAAGTTCAAGCAATTTGATGGTTAAGACAATCTTTTAAACCTTGGATAGATGAATTTCATTGTGTGGCTTAATTGTCCCTGCCATCTATTGATTAGCAGCAAGGTTTCCTTTACGTCCAGTTTCAATGTCCTGTGGAATGAAATTTCTGAAAATTGCCCATTACAGACGCCCTTTTTGCAGTACCTTCTTTTGGGCTTTTAAATGTTGGCTTCTTTTAAGTTGAATGCGTTCTTGCTGAAGGACCAGCTGCATGACTTGACCCCCCAGCGACTAATGTTTTGACTGCTCAGAGTATCAGTCACTTTTAAACCAACTTCTCCTGTTCCTGCTGAGCCAAGACCCCACGCATTAACTTTTTCTGTCAGCTTTTAAGTGTTGGCTTCATTTAAGTTCGATGAGTTCTTGCTGAAGGACTGGCTACAAGTAAGTAACATAACAACCATACGGCTCCCCTCCCTCCCCCTTGTTGCTGTTGTTGACTGTTTGTCTTCTACAGAATGATATTTCCACAATTAGGAATCACACAACGCTCAATCACCTTGATCGGCTTATCCCTTCAACTCTTGTGGTATTTACTTTGGATCTCGACTTTGGTATATCAACTTAAACCCAACAACAATAATTTGCCTTGAGTAGCACAAACCTAGAAAACCATCCCAAGGTGATAAAAATCCTTAAAACCCTAACCTTGCTGATAGCTAAATAAAAGTTAATTCAAAAAATTGTCCTCATCACCACTTTCAAATCCCACCGTGGCCTTACTTCATACAACATTAGTAGCCACCTACAGCCCCACTTTTACACATTGTCTTATTTTAACGTTGTTCCTTTTTCTCTGTTTCCTCTGCTTCATCATTGGTGATTGGTCCAGCAATCATAGAGCTCCCAATCTCTGGAGTTCCCTTCCTGCAACTCTTTGTCTTGCTATTGCCCCAAACCACTCTTAAAAAACCTTCTTAAAGTCCTTCACATCAATGAAGCCTTCAAATACTACCTGCCCTCCAATCTATTTCACTGTCCCTCCTGTGGTTTCAATTTCTTCAATATGAAGTTTTTTTTAACACAATTTCCCATATGCTAGAAAGGCAAATTGAATTTATAGTAAAGATCAACACAGCATTAACAATTTTATATAGAGTTATTCCATGCGGCCATTTCTTTATTGAAGGAAAGTCCCTTCTAGTCGCAAGTTTTTTGAAGGCTTGTAATCGAGCTTTCAGATGCCTGAACCCTAAGCTCTGGAATTCTCTCTCTTAATATTATTCACCTCTGTCTCTTCCTTTAAGATCTTTAAATCTGCCATTTTGGTCAACTGTCCTAATATCTCTTTCTGTGCTTCAGTGTCAAATTTTGTTTGATAATGCTCCTGTAAAATATATTGGGACATTTTGCTCTTGTTAAATGTGTCATATAAATGCAAGTTGTTTGTTGTTGCTGTTTCATTGGCTTTGAAACTTAGTGTTGCCGTGTTCCACAGCCAGATCTGCATCATGTCAAAACAGTCTTCCATTCCTTCAAATTGGTGCTGAGGAATGGTCACCTGGACCCATGGAGGAAGTAAGAGGGACTGATGGATGGGATTTGAGAGCACAAGAGACGCTGGGGGAGAAAATAAAATATTCAGTACACCAGGGAGAAGAGACAGTCAATGTAGAGGTTGCTGAGCAAGTTGGAACTTTCCTACAGTCAACTTTAGACAAGAGGTTGCAGATCTGGGACAAAGCTCAGGGTGCATGAGCATCAACAAGGTGGCTCCCTAAATAAAATGATATAGGAACCAGCAACAAAATGATTTGCAACATCACAGCCCCCAAACTGATTTATCTCTTTTCCTAAAGAAGGATATACTTGCCTTAGAGGTCATGCAATAAAGGCTCATTAGATTGATTTCTGGGGTGAAATGGCTGTCCTATAAGGAAAGATTGAGTAGAATGAATCTATTTTGACTGGAATGATAGATGATCTCATCGGAACATATACAATTCTTAGAGACTGTGGTAGGAAAGTGGCTCAGAGGCTGTTTCTCCAGGCTGGAGTGTCTAGAATTAGAGATCATTGTCACAAGGAAAAGAGTCAGCCATTTCGGACTGAGATGAGGAGAGATCTCTTCACCAAGATTGTAATTCTCTACCCTAGTGGGCTGTAGGTGTTCAATTGCTGAGTATATTCAAGACAGAGGTTGATAGTTGTTTTGGGACAAGGTGTTAGTTTGGCAAAGCAGATTATTAAATGATGGAGCAGTTCCGAGGGGCTACATGGCCTCTTCCTTTCCTTTCTTTTTCCATTCTTCTGATTTCTCCCTATCTGCTTCTGAAGGCATTGAGCTACACAGGCATACCGTTCCAGTGTGTGTGTGCATGCAGTTGTGATGACCATCCCTGGGTTTGAATATAAGGATAACACCTCAGATCAAACCCTAAAGAGAGTTTGCTGAGAGTCACTTAACAATTGACTTCACAAACAAAGGATTTAGGGAAACACGCCATAGCCTATTTCAAAAATTAAAACGCCCCTGCTTATGGATCGATGTCAAAAAAAATAAAGGGGTTCAGTTTGCCTCTCTCCCCTGTCCATAACACATGTACGTGTGGACAATGAGTGTGTCTATATGTGAAAGTGATATACAGCCCAGCACAATCATGTCCTGGCGTAAGCACTACCCTTGAAGGGCAAAAATGGTTACTAATCAGAAAGGTGAACTCTATTTACAATGAGCTGGCTACAGTGGATAGTGCGAAAATAGATTGAAAGGCAAGTAGAGAAGCAGTGACAGGCATTTAAGGTGATATTTCATAACTCTCAACAAAGATATATCCCATTGAGAAAGAAAGACTCTACGAGAAAGATCCACAGCTTCCTAAGGGAGTTAAGGATAGTATCAGATTGAAAGGAAATGTGTACAATTCTGTGACAATTAGTGGTAGGCTTGAAGATTGAGAACATTTTAGAAACCAGCAAAGGGTAACTAAAACCATAACAAAGAGGGGAAACTTAGGGTATAAGAGCAAACGAGCAATAAATATAAAAACAGACACTTAGGGCAGAATTGTTCCAGATTTGCAAAGTGTGGTAGTGGGTGGGAGAAAGGACATTTTACCAACGGCCACAATTGCGGCTTTTCATGCATCCCCCCTCATTAATAATGCATTCCCGGGAAACACATTGGGTCACAGGTGGGACAGCCTCTGATTCGCCCGCCCAGCCATCACCTCAGGTCTTCAGTAATCTGGGCGCCATATTTAAAGAGAGCCCCTGCACAGAGCTAGCTCTGACTGAGGCATCGGAAACTGCTGAAAACTCATGGCAGCCAAAGTGAGTAAACATGCTGACCCAAATTTAGTGGCACCTCCCTCAGGCACCTAACGTACGCTGTGGAGGCTGGCTGTTCTCAGTGACTACCAGCAAGCAAGGTCACCAATCTAGCTTGGGAGCTATTGACAGAGGTGGTCAGTTCCAATGCCCTGCAAAAGAGGACAGCCACCCAGTGCCGAAAGAGGATGAATAAATGACCTTTTTCATTCCATCAGGGTAAGTCACTCTTCTCATCCCTCTCAACTCACACATTCACAAACCTATCACACATCCACAGCGATCTCACTCACTGCCAGTTCAAGAGTCATCACCATTCACTCCCTCACACACACCTTCATTTGCCGTGTGGATAGTGTCCTCATCCCATCCTTGGCACCACCCACACATGCCAATCATCCTTCTCATCTGGCCTGGCAGGCATCCCGCTTACACCCTCTCCATCTGTATTTATGCAGGACAAGCCGGCACACAACAACAGGGAGAGGTCGCAGACTGATGGAGGAATGCCTGACATCACAGTCCTCACAGACTTTGAAAACAGAGTTATCCAGCTGGCCGGCGATGATCTGGACTGTTCCTGTGCTGACGGTGAGGTCAGTGGTGCTCAACCAAGTGAGGGTCCAGCAGTGCAACATCCATCAGACAGCCATGCTGTGAGTGAGTTCCCCTGTTCCACAGTCCCCTGACATGCATTAATTATATCTCCTTGCTTTTGCAGGCACATCTGGCAAGCAGCCAAGGGGGTCCATGACCCAGATCCTTGATTTACGTCCCAAAGATATCTCGGAAGAAGAATCTGATGACACTCTAATTGAAGACCCATCACAGCGCTCACCCAACCCTCCACCAGCGCAGAGACACACACCTTGGTGGGATCTAGCTCTAGAGTAGCCTCGGGGTCACAACCTGGTGAGCACATCTCACTGTCTGATCTACACCAGGCAGCAGCAGGGACTTCCCAGGTTTCCGGCACTCAGAGGACTGCTGGAGACCTGAAATCTGCTGAGTCTGAGTCTGATTGAGGAGCCTGTGCTCTCAGTCCTACCTCAGTTGCTGGAGCTGCAAAGACAAGTCCGGAAACATCAGGAAGGGATGTCCGCTGCATTCCTCAGATTGCAAGGCACCATGACGGAGTCCGTCTGCCTTCAGTCTGAGGCAATGGCACCACGAGCCAAGGTCAACACTGGTAGTGGGGAGACCTTGGTCCATGAAATTGGTTCTGCACTGAACTGAACTCCATTAGTAACGTCACAGTGTACACGAGAGGGGTGTGCAGCAGCTTGATCACACTCCAGCTTCCCCTCCTCCTCAAGGAGTCAGCCAAGGGCCCTCAGACACCCATAGGGAGGAGAATCAGCAGGTGCACACTCCGGGGCTATCCACCCAGGCGGCTCCAGGGATGTCCAGACCATCCGAATCCCCTCTTCCTGTGACCTCAACAGCTCCAGCTCCACAGGCCCAGGAGGGTGCCGCTATCACATAGCAGGACCCCAAAAGCAGGCTGAGGCCCTCCAGGTCTCAACCCTCCAGAGGATGCCTGCCAAGGTTATCACAGACAGGGTGTAGCAGTCAGCAAGCTGCCTCCACATGCACTGTAGATATCGGAGGTAGACATGTCACTGTAGACATAACGACATGGTTAGGAAGGTTAAGAAAATGTAGTTTCACAGCGTAGGCATGGGCATTAATCACTTGAACAAAATGTTGACTATAGTAAATAAACTCCCAAAAATACCTCCTTGTCTAGGGCTCCTTGTTATGATGAGCAGTATTCATGCCAGTGTGAAGTGAAAGCTTGTTTCCTGCACATGGTAAAGGCAGGTCTCAGTCCAGGGTCTCTTCCCTGTGTTTTGTGTAACCTTCCCAGCGCACTGATGGTGCACCTTCAGTCACTGGACACATCAGTCATGCCTGCACCTCGATGAGGCTTATCATCGCTGTGAGAATGTCCTGGGCCAGCGGCACAGAGTTCCATCATTCCCTCTCTGTGCACCCAGCACCTATGAGGCATGGCTGGCCCCCCCCCATCTCATCAGCATCCATGTCTGCTGATTGCAAGATCCTGAAGGGTTCAGCCCACGAGGAAGGCCATAGGATCAGGAGAAGTTAAAGTTTCCCCGCTACATCTCCATGATATGACCCTGTTCACAGAGCGCAAACAGGGTGTCAACTGCCAGACAGGAGTCAGGCATTCACATAAGCTAAGTGGGAATCTATGGAGTGTCCCCACTACATGTCGTCATCATCCTCCTGGAATGTAGGGTCTGTGGGCATCTGCTGCATCTCCATGACAGGAGCCTTTCCACAGAGGGTATGTGTGCTGCCCTCAGCCAGAAAGGAGTCAAACATTCACAGATATAACGTGAGTGTCCTCGCTGCATATTGTCATCATCCTCCATGAACCTAGCAGCTATGTGGGCCTCCCGAGTGAGCCTGCCTCAGCTGGACAATGCAATGGCCTCGTCGCCATCATCTCGCCTTTGAGGACCTCATCATCCTCATTCCCGCCAACGTCCTCCTCCATCTCCTCCTCAGCCAGCTGTTGCAGCACCAGGTTGTGTTGGGCACAGTAGGCAAAGACGATGCCTGACACCCTATGTGGACTATATAGCAGGGCTCCACCAGATCGCTCCAGGCACCGGAACCTCATTTACAACATCCCAATTGTTTGCTCCACCTAAGTGCGAGTTGCAGCATGAGCCTCGGTGTACCTTCTCTCTGCTGCAGCCTGAGGCCACCTCGTGGGCCTCATCAGCCACGTCCTTGTCTCAGAGGAGCCAACACTACAGTTTCTATGGACCCTGGAAGGTGTCAGGGATCTGAGAGTTACTGAGAATGTAGGAGTCAAGGACACTCCCTGGGAACTGTGAGCAGATCTGCAGGATGAGTTTGCTGTGGTCACAGACCAGCTGAACATTGAGCGAGTGGAAGCCCTTGCAGACCACATACTGAGCTGCTTGTTGCCACGGAGATCTAAACACCATATCATTGCAGTCAATGGCACCCTGCACCTGTGGAGAGTCAGAGATCTGCGCAAATCCCAGTGCTCTTGTTTTATGGCTTGTCTAATTCCGGTCAAAATGCACAAAGTTGGGTGCTTTCGCAAATATGCACCCGTGACCTCCTGGGTGCACTTGTGTGTGGATGTTTGTGAGATACAGCAGAGGTAACTTGTGGAGCCCTGAAAGGAGCCTTGGCATAAAAATTGAGCACCACGGTCAATTTCATGGCCGCTGGTAGTAGATGCCCTCCAAGTTCCCGTGGCGCTAAATCCTGCAGTAGGTGGCACACGTGACTGATCAGTTCCCTGGCCATGTGCAGTCTTTAGCGACACTAGTTCTCAGTCATATGCAGGAATGAAAAGCGGCGTCTATAGACCCTGGGTCGATCTAGGCGCCTACCCACAATGGCTCATTGTGGCTCTTCTGTGGCATGTGCGGGAGCTCCAGCTGCCCTTTCTTCCTGAGGGTGCTGCTCCTCCTCTGCCCAACCAGGCATCTCCATTGCTCTCTTCTCCTTCGTCTCCGCTCCCTTAAGCCATGAGGCGTACAGCTCGTTCACCAGGCTCCATGCTCCTGATGTACTCTTCCTGCAGGATGAAAGAGAGAGCCGCACGTGTTAGCATTGGTCTCCTATGGACCTCTCGTTGTTACGTGTGTGGCTTTGGCCCTGTCCCATGGATGCCCTTAATGCATGCTGTCCACCACTTGGACAGCCAGAGTTTAGTGCACTGAATGGCTGCCTGAAACCCCACCCACATCCACCCACTCTACCTGACTGATTGGTGGCAGCTTTACCCACTGGACTGCATGCTGTGCTCTCAGCTCAGGCGTAGGCAGTTCTCCTAACCCGCACTCCTGCCCTGTTGGCTTGAACCATGGGGGAGACTGGTCCAAACTTGAATGGTGACGCTGCAAAGGGCTGTGAGCGCCTCTGCCAGTGACTGCTCCTTGGCCAGTTTTCACAAGGGGATTGTACAACTTGCCCAATCATCCGATTGTTCTGCAGACCCCTGAAACGCTCATTAATTTGCAGTCCATGCCCGAGGAGTGAAAATTTCAGAAGCATTTGGTGGCACTTTTGTGCCTCTGTGTTGCTTGAGAGGGCAGATAAGCTAGAGACCCAACTGCAGGCATGTCAACATAGCTGCGCCTGAACTGTCTCAGCTGCAGAAGAAAACTCACTTAATACCAGGCTTCCCTAATGCATGGCCACTTCCTGCCATGCCCAGCATGTGCTTGTGCCCTACCATCAAACAGTGCTGCCTTGCCCGCCCCCCCTTGACTCACCTCAACCACAGGGTAGCCCTTACCCCGGCACTGAACTGTCAGCTAGACTGGAAAAAGCGATTTGCCTGCGCCCTCGCCTGAATGCGCGCCACCTCTTCCTTGAAGTCGATTGGGCGACCCTCGCGATTGCTGCGCAATGTTAGTGTGCACTCACCTCCGAATTCCCCTCGAGGCTCAGCTCGCCAGGCGCACGCCTTATGAGTGCTGCTGTGAAACATGTTGTTCTGAAGTCACAGCGATGTGGGAGGTAAATTTGACTGGGGCAGGGGGATGATCCCAGTGTGCAGGTAAGATGATGATGAGATACAAATGTATTGAAATTATGTTCCCGACATTGGATGGAAGGAAAGGTGCCCGCCATTGATCGATAAAGGGGAATCAATGGATATCGTGTATTTGGATATCCAAAAGGCATTTATGGCGCAACATAAAAAATATTGACACAAGATAAAAGCACACAGTGTTAGATGTAATATATTAGCATGGATAGAGGATTGGCTAACTAACAGGAAACAGAGATAAATAAATGGGTCATTTTTAGATTGGCAAACGGTAACTAGTGAAGTACCACAGGGTTCAGTGCTGTGGCCTCAAATATTTATGATCAATATTAATGACTTGGATGAAGGAATTGACTATATTGTAGCCAAAATTTCTGACAACACAAAGGTAGATGGGGAAGCAGGTATTGAGGAGGACACAGAGGCTCTGCAAGGGGTTATAGATAGGTTAAGTGAATCGGCAAAATGTTGGCAGATGGCATACAATGTGAGAAAATTTGAGGTTTTCCACTTTGATGGGAAGAATAGAAAAGCAGAACACTATTTATATGGCGAGAGACTGCAGAATGTTGCAGCATAGATCTGTGTGCCCTCTTACATGAATCATAAAATGTTAGCATACAGTTTTAACAATTAATTAGGAAGGCAAATGGGATGTTTGACCTTCATTGGAATGAGGATGGCATATAGAAGCATGAAAAGTCTTGCTACTACTATCCAAGTCATTGATGAGACTCCACCTAAAATATTGCATACAGTTTTGGTCTCCTTACTTAAAGGGGGATATATTTGCATAGGAAGCAGTTCAGAGAAGGTTCACTAGATCAATTCCTGGGATGAAGGGGTTGTCTCATGAGGAAAGGTTAAGCAGTATGGCCCAATATTCATTTGAGTTTAGAAGAATGAGAGGTGATCTTATTGAAACATATAAGATTCTGAGATAGCCTGACAGGGTAGATACTGAGAGGATGTTTCCCCTTGTGGAGGAATCTAGTTTCAAAATAAGTTGTTCTCCATTTATGATGGAGATGAGGAGGAACTTCTCTCAGAGGGTTTTTAAGAATTGAAATTCTCTATCCAGACAGCATTGGAGGCTGGGACATTGAATATATTCAAGGCTCAGTTAGACAGTTTCTGATCTACAAGAAGGTCAAGGTTTAGTTGGGGAGGAAGGGGAAAAAGGGAAGTGGAGATAAGGCTACAATTGGATCAGCTATGTTCTTACTGAATGGTAGAGTAGGCTCAATAGGCCGAAAGGCCTACTTCTGCTCCTATTTCTTATGTTCTCATGTTCTTTGAGCTGACTTTTCACCTTGTTGATCCAAGTCAATTTAGCCAATTTTACTTAAAGAGGTTCCATGATCTGGTACTTCCAGTGGAGCAGAGGTCCAAAAATGAGGGCTAAGATGTTGTAGCCCCAACTGTGGCTCATGCTCCCTGCAAGAATATCTTTCCTGTGAGTATATGGGAATGTTGGGATTGCATAACCTTCACTGCTGCTGAACCTGCTGAGATCAATTGCCCCTGGTCATCAAGCCTGAGACCTTCTAGGCTTCATAACTTAGTTCCAGAGCACTGGTCTTGGCCAATAAATATCAATGGGTATTCTCTCCTGCTGGGCACTGAATGAGTCTTTCTAAAGTATGGTTGACATCTATTTTACACGCTCTAACTGACATCTCATAAAACCTTAAGAACTAAGAGTACTGTCATCAGTATTGAACTTCACACTGTAGGAAGAACATTGAGGATCTAGTACCACTGCACTAGGATGCCGCAGGGTAAGTGGAAATAAACATATGAGGAAAGAATGGGAGGTTGTATCTTTTTTTCATTAGATCGATGCAAATTACAGGGTGATCTTACGGAGCTGTTTAAAAATTATGAAAGGATATGACAGGGTAGATAGAAGTAGGCTATTCCAATCCATGTGGAGAATGAGGGGCCAGTGATACAAGATTAAAGGTGAGAAATGCGGGGCAAAAGGCAGTAAGCATGTGAGTCCGTGGAATTCATTTCCAGGGTTAGCAATTGAAGTGGAGTCCATGTTAATATTCAAGATCAGATCACATAGATAGATGATGATGGAGAAAGAGTTGAAGGGGTGTGGATAATTACGATTGGAATTATTTGCTGGAATGGATAGTAAGAGCTGAATTCTTTTCTCTGTGTCGGGAGCGCAGAGTCAGGAAAATTCCCGACTCCATAAACCCGACCTTGGAGAAAGCGCCCCAAATTGTTGGATGTTTGTTCCAGGGGTCGGGGAGGGGCTGGGAAGCTTGTGCTAACTGGAATCAGGCCCGCCATCCTTGGCAAGAGTTTGAGGGGCTGCTGAGTGTCAAGACGGGCTGGTTAAATGGCCTGCCTCAGTGCTCCATGACCTCATCCCAGGTGTAAAAAAAGCAATAAAATCAAAAACAGCACTAAAATCCTCAACCCTCACATGCCCTCATCCTCCACACACTCCCCATGCCCCATCCATGCCAACTCTTGTCACCCCATGGCCTCCACCCAACCCCTATGGCACCCATACCCTCCATGCTACTATATGTCCACCAATCACCCCCAAGGCCCTTATAGCCCCTATGCCAACATAGTGCCAATTCATGTCTCCCTATGGCCTCCCTGCTCATTCATATGATCATTTATAGCGCCTATGCTAAGTTAGTGCCAACTGTTGCCAACCCATGCCCTCCAACCTGCCACCTTTTTCCCTTACACCCTCCATGCTAACTCACCCAGTATCTGCCTGGGCCGACCTCAGGATCCATGGTGAGATGAAATAGAATAAAGTTCTGAGTGTATATTGCAGACCCCACTATTACAAATACTTATTCCTAAAAACTCATCTTTACATTTAAATTCATTAAAGTACTTAATCCTGTATGAAAACAAGCATTTGTATTCATAGACCCATAATAAAGACATCTAATTTCTTATAAGCACCTGGAGCTGTCAATCAAACTGTGAAACTAGAGGCCCCCACTGTGATAATGATAGATTGCAGAGGTAGTCATGCAGAATTAATGCTATAATGATGACCCTCAGGCTTATGTCAACAGATAGCTGGTGAAATTGCAAGCAGAGTCACAGCAGGCTGTTTTATTTTTCAAAAATTTAAAGAGCATGGGGATTTAAATGACTTGACAGCTTGACCATTCTACTGAGTTTATTTACTTTTTATGCATATTCATTTGTATACTTAACAATCCCAAATGGGACACCTTACCTCTCCCAAATGTCTAAAGCCCACAAGCTGCATTTTAGACCTTCCTTTAATGACAGCTGCATCTGTTTACAGACAGCCACACTTTTACATGGGCAGCTGCCTCCTTGAACCCCGGATGTGCAAACCACAACTCGGCCCTGTTCCCCTACCCCAGCGAAAATGGTGGGTGCCGGGTTCAGGGGCGGGATTTCTGGAATCAGGACTCCGGCGCCAATAAGACTAAGGTGCAGAGCCCTTCTGGTTTTGCAAAAAAATCAGGCCAATATGCCAACATGGACAGACTGGGACGAATGGCCTGTGTCTGTGTAACTTGGTGTGTATTTTCCTCAGTCAGTCTTTAACTCCTCGCGGTGAGCAGTGCGCTAAAAATGTATTTAAACTTAACTCATGTATTCAAAAGCCCAATCAGAGGTCCACAACAACAAAGAATAATTTGCCTTAAAACAAAAGCAAAATGCTGCAGATGCTGGAAGTCTGAAATGAAACCCACCAAGCTCAATCACAAGTGAGCAGGAGCAGGTGGTGGAGACAGGGACCCTAGTTGAGAGTTCCCATACTGGGGACAGCAGGAAAGTTAACAATGAGAAGAAAGATGGAGAAACAACACTGGAATTGGGGGTTCTGCTCAAATTCCTTCCAGTCCTGACCCCTTGTTTCCCCATTAATTTGAGTCACATATGCAGCCACCTGCCTTGATGGTCACGTCTATACCTGCACGGGTGCAAGTGGACCAGTTTTTGTGATCAGTTCAAAACTCAGAGGACATCGGCCAAGAGCATCTGAACAGTTAGGGCAGGGGTATGAGCAGTCTGCCTCTAGCTCTGCTGAAGCCAAAGGGGTTTGTACAACATAAGATTATTCGAGAAAGGAGAAGAGGAGATTTGTAGTTGCGCAAAGGTATTCACTTGGGTGTTGACACTTTGTGACTGTCAATTTTCTGTTCAATGTTTATCAACCATAAACTTTATTTCAAATATCCATTGTCCTGTCTTCTCCATTGTTCCTTGCCACCTGCCAAATGGCCTTTTGCCTTGTGAAAAATGGTAGGGCAAGTGTAAAAGATGAGCAATGGGTGTCGATGAGAGGGTGGATTGCTGACTGTAGGGCTGTTTTGTGTTGGGAGCTGGGGCGGGTGCAGAGTGGGTTTAGAATTGGTGTGCCAAGTGTCTGCATGGTCTAGATTAACTAAAGGATCCCTTGATCAGTCCATCCCAGGCAGCCCTAGCGGATGCCTGAATGCGGAGCCAATCAAGCGGACTTCTTTCTCCTGGACAGTGTCAAGCTTCTTGAGTGTTGTGGGAGCTGCACTCATCCAGGCAAGTGGAGAGTATTCCCTCACACTCCTAATATTGTGCCTTGCAGAAGATGGACAGGCTTTGCGGAGCTAGAGATGAGTTACTCGCCACAAAATAACCAACCTCTGCACTTTCTCTCCTCTACCTAAACAACATGGCTCAGGCCACACCTTAAGAGAGCTATTGCCACTACACCAGCCTTTTCTCATGTCTCACCCCAGCCACCCTGCAATTCCTCCGAGTGGGTAAGATATCAATCTTCACCTTATCTTTTCTAATTGGGATGTGGGTGTTGCTGGCAAGACTGGAATTTTTCTGTCCACATTAGATGGTCTGACTGAGTGATTTGCCTCGGCCACTTCAGAGGACAGTTAATCATCAAATACGTAGTGTGGAACTGAAGTCACGTATATATCAGGCCGGACAAGGATGACAGTTTCCTTCCATAAGGAACGCTAAGGGTTCAGTTGGGTTTTTTAGGCAATTTTCAATTCAGCCAGCCCATTCCTGATTGAAGTGCACACAACTGGGCATATTCAAACCTAGTCTGTGAAGGGACCTTTTTTCAAAAAAAAATATGTCCACTTAAAACTGGGCTTAATGATCAAGTTGCCCTTCAAAACACAAGCTCGCATTCCACTTGGTATCATTACTCCTGCTTTGAAAGAAATTCAGTTGTCATAAAGTTGGCAGGTGAAATGGAATTGAGCCAAAATAAAGGACAAAGTACACAAAAATAGGACATAGAGCTAAAACAAGAAAAAAGGACCTCTATGCTTCACATTAACTAGAAGCGCTAGTTACTGGAGGTGCTCTTAAAAATTCAAACATATAAGAGGAGTGACTCAGTAAGTTGCTCTCCTTTCTCTGAGGCATTCCCTCAGGCCATTTAGGACTGAGATGAGGAAGAATTTCTTCACTCAGAGGGTGGTCAACCTATGGAATTCTCTACCAGAGAAGGCAGTGGAGGCCGGGTCACTGAGTATATTCAAGAAATAAGTTGATAAATTTTTGGATGTTAGAGGCATCAAGGGGTATGGAGAGAAAGCAGGAATATGACATTGAGATAGAGGATCAGCCATGATCCTATTGAATGGCGGAGCAGGCTCGAAGAGCTGAATGGCCTTTTTCTGCTCCTAGTTTCTATGTTTCAATGTTCTATAAGGCCTGGGTTCAAGTCTCACTTCAGGACTTGCTCAGCGCAGAAAAACCCAGCCACTAGTGCAGGCAAGCCGGCATGTATCAGTGCCAGTCCTAGCTGGATAGCTGGGGAGTACTCACGGCAAGAAGGGCGTCTGGCTGAAAAGCCACCTATCAAATCCCTGAAAAATGATAGCTGACAGAAAGGATGATCAAGCAGCATTGTGGAAACGCCATGTGACATGAGCAAAGCCAAAAGACGGAGGAATTAGAGTAAGGAAGGCTAGTAAGCTCTAAAGATGTTCAATCCCAATCACCTTCCCTGTCCTCTCGACATATCCCTCAATCCCCAGAAATGTATCTCACCATCTCTTGATCATGCCCTAGTTAAGAAGGTCCTGTCCAGCTTCCTTTTCTTTGCCTAACCTCTTAACTTAACTGTACTGTCCCCTCTTTGAACCCTTCACTGAAGCTGGCAAATTGTCCAGACCATCACTGTACAGTTCAAGTCTCCATATTACAAAACCATTATCAATTCATTGGAGAAAGCCCAAAAAAGATTTGCAAGAATAATACCAGAACTGGAAGCTGATGATTTTCAATTTGTCATCATTATGAGAAGGCTTAGGGCGGAATTGTCCCAGACTTGCACTAACTGTGGTAACAGGTGGGTAAGGCGGTGTTTTACCTGCTGGCCGTGATGGTGGATTTTCACACCGTGTCATTCCAAACCCGCCGCATTAATTATGCATTCCCAGGAGACACATTGTTTCCATGGCAGACAGGCTCTCATTCACCCATCACCTCGCCGCTTCATCACGCCGGTCGCCATATTTAAAGTTCAGCCGTATGCACACAGCTCAGTGCTTCCAGACCACGGCTACTGCAGGGAAGATGTCCATGAAGGACAAAAATACTGCAGCCCCAGGTTTAATGATGCATCACTGGAATTCCAATTGGACGCATTGCAGGCCCACCATGAAGTCCTCTGCCCCCGCAGGATGGGCAGCGGCATCACCAATCCAGCATGGCAGGCGGTAGCAGTGGTGGTCAGTGCCAATGCTGCACAAAAGAGGTTGGCCATCCAATGCAGATGGAGGATGAATGATCTCCTCTGTGCAGCCAAGATACTGCAACCATCTCATCACTCTAACCTCACACACTCAAGCTCATCACGCATTCATTGGCATCTCACTCACTGCCAGCTCAAGGAACATCACCACCCATTCTCACACACTTACTCGCTCATGTCCATCTGGCCTCATCTCCTCTGCTGACTACCTCCTCAGCCCTCAACTTTTTGAGGCCATTTGCACAGATCAATATGTGCCCCCCCCACACACACCCTGGGATACCCTCCTTTCCCAGTACAGCTCTCATCCTGCAGCCTCTTCCCTTGCCTGAGGCCACTTCTGCCCCTTCCCCAAGCAAGATCTTGCCCTGAAGCCATTGAAAAGCCACCCACATATGACTGACCTGGTAGGTAGAGACCCACTGGTAGGTAGAGACAAATGAGCCCCCCTAAAAGGGATGTGGCGCTATCTGTGAAGCCTGGCGCTGATGACTGCAAGTGCTGACCGAAGCAAGGTAGGCAAACAAACCTTGAAGTCCTAAGCGAAGTGCAGCTTGCCAGGCACACGTCACTTATGTGCTGTTGTGAAACAGGTCAGCACGTTTTCCTGCCTATGTGGGTGGATGATCCAGCAGGGAGAGGGGGGTGGAGAAGCCCGATGGGTTGGCCTTATCGTGATATGCTGATGTATTACAATAAGGTCCCCAGAGTCCGATGGCAGGAAACATGGCCCACCATCGGCGGGCTGAGTGGGCGATCCCAAACTCTGTTGTGAAGCCAATCACGCCATGTTGTCTGCTCAAGGCACCGAACACGCCTGATGCTGGTTGTCATGGAAAATCCCGGCCTTCGGCTCTGTTCTCTGGAAAAGAGAAAGTTGACCAAATAGATGTTCTTAAAACTATGGAAGGACAAATATAAAGACAATGTTTCCACTTATGAGGCAGACCAAAACCAGAGATCGTAAATATAATAGGTCAGCAATAAAGCCAGGAAGACATTCAGGAGAAAAATCTTCATCTGGAGAGTGGTTAGATTGTGGACCTTGTTACAGCAAGAAGCATAGCGTAGCTCAATAGCACAGACGCATTTAAGAAGAAGTTAGGTAAACACATGGGGTAAAATGTTTAGCTCGGTGGGCAGGCGTGCACCTGGCCCGACCGAACGTAAAATGACGGGCGATGATTGGTAAGGGGGTCAAAGGTTACGGGGAGAAGGCGGGAGAATAGGGTTGAGAAACTTATCAGCCATGAATGAATGGCAGAGCAGAATCGATGGGCCGAATGGCCTAATTTCTGCTCCTATGTCTTATGGTTTTATGGTCTTAAGGATGACGTTGGGCAAGGGTCCTGATATTTCAGCCGGCGGGCACAAGACAGAGTTGACAGCGTGCCTGCTGACAATTGAAAGGCCTATTAAGGCCATAAAAAAGCTAACCAAAAGAAATTTTTCACTGCCTGTCTAACCTTATGGTTGGCGGGCAGGCAAAAAAGTCAAGCGGCCTTGCACTCTTTTGGAAACCTCGTCCACAGGCAGGATAATGTTTCCGAAAGTAAATAAAAATGAGATAAAAAACTTTAATTTTATCATTAATAACATGTCGCTGCTCATGTGACAGAGTCACATGGGGGGGGACATGTTTTATAACATTGATAAAATCTTTAATTTTTTAAAAATCTGTTTATCTCCCTGAGACAGCTGTCTGTTTCATGCTGGGCGGGCCTAAATTGACCAGCCCAGTGTGAAATCGCGGGCTGGCCCCAATCGCGGGCAGCGGTTGGCTTCCTGACCACCCCTGCCCACCCCCTCCGTGCCCGCCTGATATGGGTGAAATTCTGTCCACGAGGAAGAAAGGAAAAGCAAGATGTGTTAGCAGATTGAGACAAAGCAAGTTTGGAGGAGGGTCATGTTGAGAATGAACACTGGCATTGACCTGTTGGGTCCAATAGCCTGTATCCCTTTCCGTAAATTTGGTGTGACCTTGCCAATATCCTTAACAACTTAAAACATCTCATTGAGGTTGCTTCTTTGCCAAATCAAGCCCAGCCTACTGAACTTTTCCTGAAAGGTTATATTTCTGGTTTCTGGTCGCTTATTTACAGCATTTCACAGAGTCAATATTGCAGCCACCTTTTCCTCTGCGATCCTTAGCGCCACCCCAATTATTGGTAGATCAAACTAGACAACAATGATGCTGCCCTCATTCAGACAAGACAACACTCTGGGAGCCTGGCAAAGAGTGAAAATTATCTTTCAATGATTACCAAGAGAAATGACTGTTTACCTCCAGGGAATCTTGCATCAACCGAGTTTGTGAGGTACAATGTCAAAACATAATCAGAAAATGTGCTGCATGGCACACGAGAGAGCTGTCATTTTTGGCCTACATACTTGTAGGAGATCATGATATATAATACATAAAGGAAGTACAGCTGTTAGTACCAGATGGGAAGGAAACAAGAAAAATTCATTACCACGCACATACATCAGCCGCATTATCCCTGTAAATAGTGCACCTGAATCACACAGTGTTTTATTTCAATCACATCACAAACCATCGCGTCACACAAGACTCCTTCAGCAACCATCAACAATTCAAACAGCGACTGACAGCTTTGCTTCGCATTTGATGTGACGTGACTCCTTAGTACTGAGAGCTGCGAGGGATTCACGAGCAGAGTATCTGCTCCCTGAATATGTTTGGATATAATCGAGATTGATAATAGGTCCTACATCTCACCAGTCTGCATCAGATTTGGAAGGCGGTGATAGTTGTGGGGGATAGTGGGAGGTGGCTATTGCAGGGAGGAAACATTGGGTGAGAGGGTGGGTGGAGATTGAGAAATACATCACAACACAATCTGATTACCTGCAAGACCATTTCTCAATCTCTTTGGGGAAGAGATTGCTTTGATGGTGCACATAATGAGCTCCACTTTTATGTGTTTTATTTTTAGGCATTTATGGTGTGCATTCAATAGCTTTGCATCTTTCTTTTGCTCCTGGGACAGTTGAATAGGGGGCTGTTGCTAATCACTTGTCAGAAACAGTCTGCTGCATGCAGAAGCTGCCTTCTTGTTTAAGATGCAACAGCACGCAACATGTTGATTCTTGGTGTCTATGTCAGCCGCTTTATACAAGCTGCATCACAGCATCTGGTCAATTCCCTCTGCCTGCACCAGCTATTTCATTCAGCAGTCAAACAATCTCCACTTCGGGATTGATTAATGCTGAGGTTTAAAAAAAAAATCATCCTGTATCTGACTGTGTTGCTAGTCAATGCGTCGCCACCAAATTTCAAGAAGGAACTATTGCAAAGAAAGGAAGGTTTGTACAGTATTTATAAAACACCTTCCACAATCTCGGGACATCCCAAAGTGCTTTACAGCCAATTACATGCTTTTTATGCAGTGCACTGTTGTAATGGCGGAAAGAACAGCAGCCTATTTGCAACAGCAAGTTCCCACAGGCAGCAATGATGAAATAATCTGTTTGCTAGTGATGTTGGTTCAGGCAAATATTGGCCAAAGGGCTGGGGAAATAGCAGCTTCTGCTCTTTTTATGTCCACCTGAGAGGGCACTTAGGGCCTCACTTGAACAGCTCAGCTGAAAGACCGAATCGCTGAAAGTGCAGCACTCCCTCATTAGCGCACTGACTGTGTAACCTGAACTTTGTGCTCAAGTGTCTCAGAGGCAAGAATGCTACCAACTGAAGAGTGGCTGATATCTCCGGAGACAAGGCAGCTCCCCTGGTCATTGCTATTTGCACTACCCACTGTAGAATGGAGCTGTACGTGCCAAGAACATTCAAGGTTTGTTCCTGGTTCCTGATCTCAGTCAGAGAGGAAGGACTCAATGACTCATAGGTCAATAGGTATAAAGCTGAGAAGTTACCTCATCACAATTGCATTAACCAATGTTAGAAAATATTAATGTGCTGGAGTAGGCACTATTGAATATGTCCCCATGGTAAAAAGGACACTTGGTGAATAATTTCCATTAGCTTCTCCTGATCATCTGCGGTAAGTTTAGCAGAAAGGCCACAGAAGCAATGGTCTTTGTGGATTGTCTGCCAACAGAGAATAATTGGAAATGGATACAGAGGCGAGCCACAAGATTAAGTCCTAGTTTAAAACACTTTGGCAGTCCAGATAGGTCCAATGTGCTGGGCCTGTGGATTTAGTGGTGATTTTAAAATAGTGACAGAGCTTGAGTGTGTGGATGCAGACCAATTACTTCAACTGACTTAGGAGGATCAGGGTCACAGCTAGAAGTTATTTAAGGTCAAAACTAGGTTGCGTGTTTGGTGGTTCTTCTTTTCAGAGAATAGTGGACCCATGCAGCAGGCGGCAGACTGATCCCCATTCTGCTGGCACGGCCATGTTCTGCCCCCTGCCAAAGTTGGAAGCAGGTACAATAGCTTGTGAGAACTCAGTCCTGGTGAATGTAGGCCTCTTATAGATTATAGGGTCCTGCGGCAATAGATCACAAAAATACTCAACCACCATTGATAGAGCAGTCCATTTCGATATTGCAGCCCTGTAACTGGTTGTAAATCAAGATAGATGGATGGATGGATAGACAGATGTTTGGATAGATGGATGGATGGGCGGACAGACAGATGGACAGTTGGATGGACAGTTGCTAAAAGAAAGAAAGACAGACAGGCTTGCATTTAAGTAGCACCTCTCATGACCTCAGGATGTCCCAAGGTGCTTTATACCTAAGGAGATAATTTTTTCATTAGAGTCACTGATGTGCAGCAAACAGCCAATTGGTACACATAATGCACAACCAACAGCAATGGAATAAATGATCACACAATTGTTTTAGTGATATTGGCTGAGGGATAAATATCGGGACAATTACCTTATTCTTCTTCAAATATTCTCTTGGAATCCTTTATATCCAGCTGAGAGGGAAGACAGAGGCTTGGTTTTGTGCCTCATCTGAAAGATGGCGCTCCCTCAGTCCAACACTGGGAGTTAAGCTTGGATTATGTGTCAGCGGAACCAGGAATGACACGGGCACCCACTGACATTGTTCTAATTCACCTGGCCATGAGCTGGAAGCTCTGCCCTATCACAGACCTGTCCCTGAGGAAGACAGAAGAGGAACTTCTGGTCTGTACTTCTCAAGATGGAATGGATTTTAGATGTCTTTGTTCTGAATGACATTGTCAGTTTAGCAAATACTATTGCTTTCAAACAGTTCCTTTGTAAATGCTAAGCATGCCTGTGCATCTTAGAAAACACTTGAATCAGTCTATTTCCCCAAAGTAACCAGGCAAATAAAGAGCTGTAGGAAAAGTCCCTGTTCATTTCTTTGAAAGAATTCTTGTTAATCTGTGAAGATTGCCCAGCACTGATGGGCTATTGACTAAAATGTACCAAACACCAGTGAGATTCTGAATGTTGAACTCGTTTCTTTTTCTCCCCTTGATCTCACTGAAATATCTAACTCTCCTCTGCCACCTTTCTACCTGGTCCTCTCTATCCTCTCTGTCCTTTTCCTTCACACTCCTTGCTATCTTTTTGCCTCTGTTCCTTGTTATCTTCTGCTTCACTCTCCTCCTACATTACAGCAGTGACATCACTTCAAAAGCGCCTCATTGGCTGGAAAGCACTTTGGGGCATCTGGTCATCATGAAGAAGTACTATACAAAGGCAAACCTTCCCCCCCCCCACCTTCTTTCTCTTATAGTTGCATCTTTCTCTCTCTCTTTTTCTTCCTCTTTTGGGTCATGGTACATCTTTAGAAAGATTCCACAGTCTTCATTATAATGGTCATGTTGAATAACAGTCTGTCTATAAATACTGACACCATGACCATAACAGAAAGATGGAAAAAAGAAAGACTTGCCTTTTTATATTACTTCTTCACCATTACCAGATGTCCCAAAGTACTTTCCTGCCATTGAGGTTCTTTTAGAGCGTTGTCGCCATGGAGGATCGGAATGGACTGACAATGGACGATGTCTGGCAGTATTAATACCAGCAACTATTGAAAGAGAGGGGGAGAGGCAAAGAGCCATAGTTCCTCTTGTGAGATCATTAAATCTCTTTCTACATTAATTGCATGTCCTGGGATTGTTGTTATTTGCACTGACTCTTCCAGCTACCTGTGGCTGTTCCTGCATGACCATGACCATCGGAATGGGTCTGTGGGTGCTGAGGAAGTGTATTCTCCCTCCTGTCCATCAATTCCTCCACTGGAGCTTCCAGGTAGGCACTGCGATAAACAGAAAGGAAAACAGCTGGTGGAATGTGGGATGATGCATGGCAACCCTTTGTAAGAGATGATAATATTATTTTGATTGAAATTTCTGTTTGAGACTTGTGAGGCTATCAAACCCAGGAAATCAACAGTTTAAGTTAAATACAGAATGCCATTGGCTGTAACAGCTGCTGGCTGTTTTTTTTTCATATTCACGATAAACAGAGACATTGGAAACACTTTCAAGTATAAAACCTCATTAAAATGATGGAAACCTTAACAAACAAACATGTTTAAAAGCTATGCTTTGCTTTGATGTCAAGAAGATGTTTTACATATCCGAAGAACCTGAAGACATGGTGTCTGGGATCTATTTTAAAATGCTATGTTGGGGAACTGGAAATCAAACTCTCACTGATTGACAATATTTTGTTTGAAATGTGGAGACATGACGCTTTGGCAGGTGGACTTTGTTTTGCTTTTTCATAGAGTTTGTAAGAAGTCAGGAGCTTGAAAGAGCTTGAATTGTTTCATCATCCAGTGACCAGAAAATAAGTTACTGACAAAGATCCGCAGCAGCCACAAGTCATGGGAATTACTGAGGAAGGTTCTGAACTTATGTGCATTGCCAGGGAGTGTCTATTATCAAGGCTTGGATAAAGAATTAGATACCTCATTGGACAATGTAGCTCGATCTTGATAAAAGCAAAATACTGCGGATGCTGGAAATCTGAAACAAAAACAAAAATAGCTGGAAAAACTCAGCAGGTCTGACAGCATCTGCAGAGAGGAAGACAGTTAATGTTTCGAGTCCGTATGTCTCTTCATCAGATGAAGAGTCTTGTGGACTCGAAACGTTAACTATGTTCCTCTCCGCAGATGCGGTCAGACCTGCTGAATTTTTCCAGCTATTTTTGTTTTTGTTTTAGCTTGATTTTGATAGGGCAATATGGCCTTGCCAATGGAACATCCTGCCCATCTCAGAAAGAAGGGTATAACAATTATTGCTAGATAGTGGTTCCGCGCTTAGTGAGAGTAACTTGGCCAACTGCCAGAAATAATTGTATTGTTAACTAGTATTTCTACTAATCTAGTGAAGTTATTATTGTTTAATATGAGTTTGGTGTGTTGCCTCCTTAACCCTCGTAATTCTCATGTTCGAACCATAGAGTAAGCTCAACCTTTGACTTACCTCCGTAACCAAAAAATTCTCTCACAGGCGTCCACTGCAAAAGTCAACCTTGCTAGGATTTGTATCCCTATTTTAGAAACGACGCAAGATGTAGATCGTCTGAGCAGAATGTTTGATTCTACAGGCGATCGGGAGGGGAACCTTCAAATGTTAATGAGACCCCTCAGTTAAAATGGTGGGCAAGTCATGCCAATGACCACTTAGAAGCTTGTAACCATCTCTTCCCCTGGCCCCCCTAGCAAATCATGGCACCCACCCCCAAGAGCACATTTTGATATTAATGTCAGTCACCATTTGCCTTGAACAAGAGTAAGCACAAACGGCCTTCATTCTGTTTCCCTTTAGCAGGGAAGCATTGTGCATGTTCAGGCTCACAGCTGACATTCAGTATGCAGTGATTTGCACCCCATTGTAGGAAGAATATTGAAGTCATGGAAAATATATCACATAGATTTTCCAGGATAATGCCAAGGACAAGAGGATATTGTTATGGTGAGTGACATAAGCAACTAGATCTGTGTTCACTGGGGAAGATAAGGTTATGAAGCTGGATATAATGAAAGCGTTTGAATTATGAAAATTGCATTTATTGGCTGGTGCATTAGCAACAAGGGACCACAAATATTTCTCCTCAAAGTTAAAAGGCGGAGGTCAGGTTATTTTTTAATACGTTAGGTTGTTTGGGTACTGAATATATCACGAAAAGTGACTATTGCACGCAAGTTAATCACAATACTTAAGAGGTAATTAAATATTTGAAGAGAAAAAATCATTTCTAGGTATAGGGAAAGGGCAGAGAAATGGGATTAGAGTAAAATCGCCTGATGTGGAGCCCTTGCCTGCACAGTCATGAGAGATCAGCTGGGGCCCACTGGAATAGCTGTGATCAACAATGGCTAAGGGAGTATTGTGCTGTCAGTGATGTTGTAGTTTGGATGACACATGAAACTGAGGCCCTGTTTGCCCCCTCAGGTGGCTGAAAGAGATTCGATGACACTATTTCAAAGAAATTCTCTCTGGTGCTCTGGGCCAATACTTAGGCCTCACCCTAAATCCTAAATCAATGAGAGAGATTATCTGGTTATCATTGCATTGCACATCCACCTGAAAGGGTAGATAGGGCTTCAGTTTAACATCTTAGACAAAAGATGGCACTCTGACAGTGCAGCAATCCCTCTGCATTAGGCTTACCTGCTTAAACCACTGGAGTGGGACTTAAATCCACAAATCTCAAACTCTGAGATTAGAGCTCTACCTACATATAGCCACGGCTGATGTCCTACAAGTGTGTTTAACAGCACTGAAGTAACTAAAGAAGTTGCAATGGGGCTGATCCCAATCTTTTATCTCCAGTCTGTTCTGTGATGACTCTGTGCATTGATGTCAAAGGAAGTTGTGTCCTTGTTGCTGGGATGAAAGGCCTGTCTCTCTGAAGAGAATTATTATTCCAAGCAGCAGCACACAGCTCTATCATTGCACCAAGGGTGAGGGGAGCTATGGCTTTTGTTCATATCCACCCACACAATGCTGTTACAGAGTATAAGTAAAGAAAGATCTCCCCCAACATCTTTCCCACCATTGAATGTTGAAATGAAATTTCTTAAAGACTCTCAGATATGGGTTTCAATTTTTTAATTAAATATGTGGACACAGTAATAAATTAATAATGAAAAAATGACAGAATTCCCCCCCAATTGCTCCTTGCCAGTGTTTATGCTCCACAAAAATCTCCCACGTTACTTGAAGACATCCGAAGTAACATTTCTTTTATGAGCATTACTGGCAAAGCTATCATTTGTTTTTCACCCCTAATTGCCCTTGAACTGAGTGCCTTGCTGGTCCATTTTAGAAAGCAGTTAAGAGTCAACCACATGTAAGACAGATGAGGTAAAGATGGCAGATTTCCTTCCCTAAAGGGCATTATTGAAGCAGATGGGTTTTTACGACAGTCGAAGATAGTTTCATGGTCACCATGACTGAAACTGGCTTTATATTCCCGATTTAATTAATCAAATTCTACTAGCTGCCCTAGTGGGATTTGAACCCATGTGCTCAGAACATTAGCCTGGGTCTCTGGATTACTCATCCGGTGACATTATCACTAAACCACCATCTCCCTCTGTTCATGATACATAAGTGACAAGCAATGATCATCTCCAACAAGAAAGAACCTAACCATCTTCTCTTGACATTCAATAGCATTAACATAAATGAATCCCCACAATCAACATCCTGGTGGGTCACCATTGACCAGAAACTTAACTTGAGCAGCCATATGAATACTGTGGCCGCAAGAGCAGGTCACAAGCTGGGAATCCTGCAGTGAGTGATTCACCTCCTGGCAAGTTAGAAGTGTGATGGAATACTATTCACTTGTCTGGGTTTCTTCAACTCAAAAGGTTTGACACCATCGAGGACAAAGCAACCAGTTTGATTGAATTCCCAACCACCACCTTAAACATTCACTCCCACCACCACTGGGGCAAATGGTTACCATGTATGCCATCTACATGATGCATTGCAGCAACTCCTTTGACAGCATCTCACAAATGCACAATCTCTACCAACTAGACGGAGAAAGGCGGAAGGCATATGGGAAGTCTTAAAGTGTATTCAGGAGAACTTTTTTTTTGGCCAACATGTAGCAAGCCCAACAAGAGAGGAACATTTCTGGATTTAGTTTTAGGGAATGAATCTGAGCAGGTGGAAAATGTATTAATGGAGAACATTTTAGTGGCAGAGATTATAATTCATTTAGATATAAAATAGTTATGGAATAGAATAAAGATAGATCAATGGTAAAAGTTTTGTTACGGAAAGGCTAATTTTGCTAAGCGCAGGTGAAATTTGGCATACATGGGCTGGAAACAGCTACTTGAAGGTAAATTAAGTCAGAGCGGTAAGAAGCTTTCAAGGAGGAGCTAAAAAGGCATTGGAACAATCATGTTCCCCCAACGAAGAAGTGTGGGACTCCCAAATCTGGACTCTGTCAAAAATTATACAGAATAGGATAAGGCAAAAGAAGAAGGCTTATGTCAGGTATCGAGAGCTCAACATTGCAGAAAGCTAAAGGTAGTGTAGAAGTTTCGGGGTGAAATTGAACAGGAAGGTTGAAAAGCAAAGAGAGGGCTGTTTAAGGTTGTTTGCTGTCTCATGAAGAGGTCTAGAGGCTTGCATGGTTGAACAATAACTGTTTATTAATAACACATAACTATATACATGTATACAGGATACAGTCCTGACTAGGTGCTATCTTCATGCCCACTTCTACCAGACTTATCACTGCTCTCTACTACTCACATGTGACTCTACATCATAATGTGGGCAGTAATGTTTCCCCAGTCCCACATTAACCCTTACAGTCCCAAACACCCTAATAATATACCTCAACCCAAGTTCTTATTCAAAGGTATTTCCAATAATATTTACATGCTACCCCATCTCCTCCCCAAGCCTCTGACTTTACAGATTCAGATGTTCTGGAGGTTTTGCGCCTCTTCCCGATTTCTTCATTTTCAACTTTGGAGGAGTGATGGTCTCAATTGCTTTGGGCTGGCTTTGTTGGTCTGGAGCTGGTGTTGAAGTTGTAGTACTTAGTGTTTCAATTTTGGGGTTTCCACATCT
Source organism: Carcharodon carcharias (assembly GCF_017639515.1). Classification (NCBI taxonomy): domain Eukaryota; kingdom Metazoa; phylum Chordata; class Chondrichthyes; order Lamniformes; family Lamnidae; genus Carcharodon; species Carcharodon carcharias. The sequence continues at coordinate 15,485,897 of NC_054484.1, forward strand.
GGTTTGCTCAAATGTATGATAGGAGATTCGCCACCAGGAATGAGGAGAAGAATTCTCCTGTTCCATCTGGTTGTGCCTTCTGGGGTAAGCATCAAGTGCGTATCATGATGGTGGATACCTTGCGGAGCTGGTGAGGCGTGGAAATCCGCAATTTCCGGCAAAACAAGTCAAGTGTTCACTTGCCAATTGTGAGCTGCTGTCGGATACCACCTGGTCTGGGATGCCTTGGATTGCAAAGGTTTCTTTCAATGGCCTCATGATCGACTCTGTGATTGTTATATGTAAACGCTTCACTTTGATCCATTGAGAGAAATAGTTTAATAATAACACATAACTATATATATATATACACACATACAAAATACAGTCCTGGCTAGGTGCTATCTTCACCACTACACTGTAGTACTCCATATGACTCTCTACATCATAATGTTGGTGGTACTGTTTCCCCAGTCCCGCATTAGCCATTACAGTCCTGAATACCCTAACGATAGACTATTTTATTCAGTAGGTCCAATAGCCAACAACATAATTGCCAGACAAGGAATAAATAAATCTTCTGATTCCTTCCTAACAAGGGCAGGAGAAAGATATTGGCATGTAAGATCAAAGAAAATCCAAAGATGTTTTACAAATACATGAAATGCCAAAGGGTAACTAAGGAAAGAGTAGGGCCATTTGAAACCAAAAAGGTAACTCATGTTTGGAGGCAGAAGATATAGACATGATTCTTAATGAATATTTTGCATGTATTTCACAAAAGAGGGGGGCAATGATGATATTGTACTTAAACAGGAGGAGTCTGAAGTTATTGGATATTATAAAACATAGTGAAAGAGGAAATATTAATGCACCCTTGAAACACCCTTGAAAATCGATAAATAACCAGGCTTTGATGAAATATATCCCAGGCTGCTAAGGAAAACAAGGGAAGAAAGAGAAGAATCACTAACCATAATTTTCCAATTCTCAGGATACATTGAAGCAGCTCATCAAGGTTACAATAACAGCATCGCACAGAGCCATGACTTCCATTAACTAGAAGGAGAAGAATAGCAGGTGCATAGGAACATCATCGCTCCAAATTCCCCTGAAAGTCACACACTAAGTTGAATGTATATCATCCTCTTTCATTGTCGTTGAATTAAATTTTTAGAAATTCCCGTCTAATAGCACTGTGCGAACACCTTCACTATCTGGACTGCAGCGACTCAGAGATAAGGCCCACCACCTTCTCAAGGGTAACTAGAGATGGACAATAAATGCCAGCCTGCTAGCAATGCCCACATCCTGGGAAAGAATAATTTTAAGAAAATAACTGTGGAGGGTGCTGCCAATTACTATCTCAGATTCAGTAGCGTCTGTCACTTTCTTAAGAAGCCCAAGCATCTTACTTCCACAGAAGTGGACTCGATGCCCCCCATATCTTCTTGTGCCCTAGTGTGATGCAGGGGCTAACAATAGAATTGTCACAGTAGTGTAACTTATATAGAGCAGCAATTATGATCAGACTTGCTTGATTCATTCGTTGCGACTTACCTTTGGATGATAAGAAAATATAAAGAAATCTCCATGCTTCTGCACATCAGCGGGGCATCTTAATTGACTAAAACAAGCTAACATAACATGTCCTCCAGCATTTATGACCTCTTAGTTTCTAAAAAAAAACCTTTGTTATTTCTCTTTAAAGAGTATACAGATTGTTCTTTTGTCTCAATCTTTACAGGTGGACAGGGATCAGAGAGATTTCAACACTTCTTCATGGGATGCTTTTTAGTTATCAAAAAATTGCATCTTGTTCAGACTCTTTTGGAAAGAACCAATCTCATCAGCATATTAGCCATCTTTTTTTTAATTCTTCCTGCGGGAACACATTTTTCTTTAAGGATCAAGCATTAAAAGTGACTCCTTTCAAAGTTTTCATATTTATAAGATGGTCACAGAAAATAGGGAAATATTATAGATGGCATCACCGCTGAGCATGATCCTTGTCGCTTCCTCTTTACTTACATTTATTGTTTTAATTGCAACAGGCAGAAAAAAATCTCATCCTTCTGTTATCACCCATCACTCACAAAAGCACTTTCTGGCAGAAGGTTCTTCCTATGGTCATTAAGGTTAGCGCTGAAATGATATCTTGGACACTGAGGCCAATTGTCGTGCCCCCTCTTGCTTCCCCAGCTAAATTCAGCTAACTCAGCCCAGACCAAGGATAGAAGTTGTGGTCCACGTGCCTCGCTACCACAGCTTTCATCTCTTGCAAATATCACATAAGAAGTCTCCTGGCAATCACTCCCCAACTCAGCACCAGCTGATTACATGGTATGTGGCTAAGAATGATTGACTTCTAAAAATGAAAGAGATGCTCATCTCTGTTCTCTCTACAGGAGCTTGCTGTCTAAGCCTGCATTTGACATCAGCTGTGTTTGAATCAAGGGCACTATTAGTTATGAATTGTTGGGTCTTCTAGTGAGCTATATGGATTTAATTGTTTAATTAAACCAGCTGCTGGAAAGTGAATGGATAGGACACTGCATTAGAGCATTGCCCTCTCACCTCTAGTAACTCTTTTGAGTACAAACCCATTTCTATCTCTTATCAGATGAAGTTACATTATTTCATCGTTTGCCATTGTGAGATTTGAACTCTTGATCTTGGGGTTACAAACCCAGTACCATAACCACTTTGCTATTTAGGCCAAGCCTCACCTCTAGTAACTCTTTCGAGTACAAACACGTTTCCATCTGTTTCAGATGAAGTTACATTGTTTGCCATTGTGAGATTTGAACTCTTGATCTTGGGGTTACAAACCCAGTACCATAACCACTTGGCTATTTAGGCCAAGCTCCCTCACCTCTAGTACTTGAGCTTAAACTCAAACAAGGCTAGCGAGTTCAAAGGATTTAGAAATGCAGATAAATAGGAAGTAAATTGATAGCCCTTTGCAGAATAGCTACAAATTGGGCCATTTTAGCAAGTGGGAAATGACACACTGGGATTATAGCTACTTTTTGGGGTGGTGGAGAGAGAGAGCACAACTTAATCTGTCTGCACTTAGTCCTGGGAATACTCGATGCCTACATTGAAGGGTTGATTTTCCGACATGCATTTCTGGTGCACAGCCTTGCTGTCTGCGAGTGCCTGTCGGGTCATTTAATGATTTCCCAATTTGCATTCTGACAGAAGAGAAATTGTCAAACGGAAGACTTAAAGTGCCGAAAGTGGAGAAGTTTCCATTCTCTGAAAACTGAAATGTATATACTCGTGGAACAAAAATGTAAAAGGAAATATTATAGACTAGCCCTTTCCCCTTTCAACAGAGGATGTTGCAAAGTGTAAAGAGAAAGCTTGTCAACTGGGATTTCAACCTTCCTTCACCTTCAGTCTCACTATCTCCACCACAATCTTTATTTGTGCCTTTCTCTGTTTTACCCATGATACTCTGATAGGTTCTCCTTTGAACTTTTCGTCCTCGATCCTCCCAAGCTTCAGTGCATTACCTGATAGTCTTCCTCCTTCCTGAAGCATCTGTCACTTGAAATCAACTTGTTCTTCATGTAGTTTTCTCAAGAGACAAGCTTCAGACTTATTTCTTATGTTAGACATTGTAGTACATTAATTCCACACCTTGTTTATTGTGCACATCATTTATTTTCTACACAGCATACATGATGTGTTATATATCCTGTGCACAGCATCTTCAATATGCCCTATGTTTCCTACTCCATTTATCTCATCATGGAAAGTCGACATATCTTACATTCTTTGCAGTAAACACTCCATGTGCTGTGTATCCCTTTACTTACCCGCTGTGCGAATGACAACAAATTGAAGGGATAGTCAATACTGAGGAGGACTGTAACAAATTGTAGGAGGACGTTAATAAACTGATAGGATGGACAAATAATTGGCAACTGAACTTCAACACGGATAAATGTGAGATGATACATGTTGGTAGGAAGAATAGGGAGGTAACTTATTACTTGGAAGGTGCAAGTTTTGGTAGAGGAACAAAGGAATCTTGGAGTACAAATAAATCAATCACAAAAAATTGCACCTTAGGTTAACAAGGTCATAAGAGAAACAAAGCAAGCACTAGGCTTTATTTTTAGAGGGATAGAATTGAAGAATAGGAACGTTATACTAAACCTGCATCGAACCTTGATTAGACCACACTTAGAGAGTACTACGCACTGCTCTGGTTATCATATTATAAAAAGACGTAGCGGCACTGGAGAAGTTGCAGAGATTTACATGGATGATACTAGAAATGCATGGTTATGCATATCAGGAAAGGTTCGACAGACTGGGGCTATTTTCTCTTGGAAAAATGCAAACTGAGGGGGTGATTTAATAGATGTCTTTAAAATTCTAAAATGTTTTGATAGAGTGAATAGAGAGGGAAAGTTTCCTTGAGAGGGGAAAAACATAACTAGAGGCCATCTATATGGGATAGTCACCAAGAAATCCAATAGAGAATTCAGAAGAAGCTTCTGAAGAAACTAAAGAGTGGCGATTGTGTGGAATTCACTACCGCAGGGAGAGGTTGAAGTGAATATTACAGATGCATTTAAGGGGAAACCAGATGGGCAGATGAGGGAGAAGAAAATAGAGGGTTATGATGATGATTTTAGATGAGAAAAGATGGGGAGAGGCTTGAGTGTGGCATGGATATCCTATTTATTTGCTGTATATTCTATGTAATCTCATGTGTTTCCTACATGAAAACAGCATCTAAACCTCATTAGATGTAAGGTGCTTTGGATAGCCTGAGGATGAGAAAGGTGCTATATAAATGCAAACCTTTCTTAGTTTTAAGTTTTGTATAATCTACACACCATGAATATCCTATTCAGTGTATTCATGGATTTGACACTTTACATTCTGTATATGCTATTATTTATTTGAAATGCATGATGCTTTCCGCAGACCATAAACACTACATTCAATAAAAGAAAGACTTACATTTACAAAGCACCTTTCATGACCATAGGACACCGTAAAGTGCTTTATAGTTAATCAGACGCTTTTGAAGCATAATTATTGTTCAAAAAAACATGGGGAGAATTTTCTCCCCGTTAGGCAGGCTGGTTGGGAGCGGGCATGGGTGGGTGCGGAGCCGATCGCCACCTGCGCCGCCATTTTACCGCTACCTGTGCGGGCGGGGGTGGGGGGGGGGAGGAGGGAGAGTCAGGGCCTGCGCTCTTTCGCAGAAATCTCTCTGAGGCATGGAGCTGCTTCAGGTAGATTAACCTCAGATTTAAACAGCTGTGAAAAGCTCACAACACAGGGAAACAGCTGGGTCCATGACCCAGAGCTGCCAATCAAGCCCTGAAGAAATCTCTGAAGAGGAATCTGAAGGCACCTTCATTGAAGTCCCGTCACAGCGCTCAGCCACACCCTGCACCAGCGCAGAGACACACAATGGGACCTAGCTTTAGAGTAGCCTCGGGATCACAATCTGGTGAGCACATTGCACTGTCTAATCCACAGCAAGTGGCGGGCAGCAGGGACTTCCCAGGTCTCCAGGACCTGGAGGACTTCTGGAGACAAGAAATCTGCTGAATCTGAGTCAGATGACAAGCCTCTGGACTCGGTCATGTCACAGTTGCTGGAGCAGCAAAGGCAAGCTTGGGAACATCAGGAAGGGATGTCCACTGCAGTCCTCCGATTGCGAGGTATGATGGAGGAGTCCATCCATCTCCAGGCTGAGATGATAGCGCCAGCATAGCCAATACACAGAAGTCAACAATGGCAGGATGGTGTTGTCTTCTCAGGGACAAGGGCTACCCACTAGTACATAATGCTCACTATTGTAAATAAACTCCCAAGAATGTCTCCCTTGCCTTTGGCTCCTTGTTCTCATGAGCAGTGTTCGTGTCACCCAGATGTGTAATGTTGGTTCCTGCACAAGATAAAGGCAGGTGTCTCAGTCCAGGGCTTCTTCCCTCTGCTTTGTCCAGTCTACAGACCACACTGATGGTCTGGCCTCACACTCACTGGACACAAGTGATGCCTGCACCTCGGTGATGCTTTTCATTGCTGCCAGAATATCATCACTGAGTTCTATCATTCTCTCTGTGTGCTCTCAGCACCTTTAAGGTGGGGCTGGCCCCCATCTCTTCAGCATCTGTCACCAGTGACGCTGTGCTCCTGAAGGGCTCAGGTGCTGCAGGCGGACAAAGGATCAGCGGAATTTAAAGTTTCACAGCTGCGTCTTCATGATATGACCCTGATCACAAAGAGCAAGTGAGTTGCCCTCGGCCAGTTAGGAGTTATACATTCTCAGAGACCTTGTGAAGATCTATGGAGTGTCCGCACTGCATACCGTCATCACCCTCCTGGAACCTACTAACAATTAGGGCCTCCACTGCATCTCCATGACAGGAGCCTCATCACAGAGGATATGTGCGCATCCATCAGCCAGACTGGAGTCAAACCTTCACAGATGTGTTGTGAGGATCTTATGGTGTCTCCTCACTGCAAATCGTCATCATCCTCACAAATCTAGCAGCTATGATGGCCTCTCAAGCGCAGTTGCCTCATCTGGTCAGTGTGAGGGTCTCATCCCCATCATCGTCGCCTTTGAGGACCTCCCCACCCTCATCCCCATTGGCGTCCTCCTCACCAGAGGAGACCTCCAGCTCCTCCATCTCCTCAGCCAGCTCCTCTCCCTGTTTCTGCGCCAGGTTGCAGAGGGCACAGCAGGTAACGACGATGCGTGACACCCTCTGCGGACTGTATTGCAGGGCTCCACCAGACCCGGTCCAGGCACCGGAACCTCATTTTCAGCATCCCGATGGTTTGCCCCACCAATGTGCGAGTTGCAGCATGAGCCACATTAAACCTTCGCTCTGCTGCAGCCTGAGGCTGCTGCACGTGTGTCATCAGCCACGTCCTCTGTGGGTAACCCTTGTCCCCGAGGAGACAAACCTGCAGCCTCTGTGGACCCCGGAAGACATCAGGGATCTGAGACCTGCTCAGGATGTAGGAGTCATGGGAACATTGAGCACACCTGCAGGATGTATTTGCGGTGGCTGCAGTGAATGGAAGCCCTTGAGGTTGGTGTAGTTGATCGTTTGTTGCCACAGAGATCTGAGCGCCACTTGAACGCAGTCGATGGTACCCTGTGGGAAACCTGACCGTTGACCACCACCCCGCCCCCGCCCCCCCCCAACTCACCTCAACCGCAGGGCAGCCCTTGCCGTCCCTGCACTCCCAATATGCCTCAATCCTGAAGTCCAACAGGCAACCCTGGCAAGCGCCACGCAACCTTACTGTGCGCTCACCTCTGTGTTCCCCTCAAAATGCAGCCCGTCAAGTGCACACCTTACATATGCTGCTGTGAAACACGTCGGCATGCAATCGTGCTAACGTGCTTGGATGATCCAGCGGGCCGGGGGGATGATTCCGGTGGGCTGGCCTTTTAATGATATGTAGATGTAGTACAATGAGGTTCCCGATGTCTGACAGCGGGAATCGTAGCCCGCCATTCACGGGCGAAGCGGACAATTACAAACCGGTTTTACAACGTCATGAAACCGATTTTTGGCCTTCTTTGTCTGCTTATGCTGCTGAATACACCCAACGACAGCAGGCACGGAAAATTCCACCCTTAGTGCCTAACCTGTCGGGCCCCTTCAGAATCTTGTATGTTTCATTGAGATCATCTCTCATTCTTCTAATTTCCAGAGAGTATATGCCCAATTTACTTAGCCTCTCATTATAGGGCAATACTTTCATCCCAGGAACAAATCTAATGAACATTCTCTGCACCGCTTCCAAAAATTGTGTACAGTACACCCGGTGTAGTTTCACCAAAGCACTGTACAATTTAGTATGACTTTCTTATTCTCATACTCTGATCCCCTTGTAATAAATGTCAACATGTAATTTTCCTTCCTAATTACTTGCTGCACCCGCATGCTCACTTTCCGTGTTTCTTGTATGAGTACACCCAAGACTCTCTGAACATTTAAAAGTTTCACCCCTTTTAAAACTATTCTAGTTTTCTATTCTTAGGGCTAAGGTGAATAACCTCACACTTCCCCACATTATAGTCCATCTGCCACCTTGTTTCCATTCACTTAACATGCCTATATCTTTTTGCAACCTCTTTCTTTCCTCCTCAAATTTTGCATACCAGGCATATCATTAGCAAAAGTGGATATATTACTCTCTGTCTCTTCATCCAAGTTATTAGTGGAGATTGTGAATAGCTGAAGCCTAAGCACTGACCCTTGACTCTACTAGTCACAGCCTGGAAGCTTGAAAATGCCCCATGTATCACTACTCTTTGCATCCTGTCAATTAACCAATTTTTTATCCATGCTAATATATTAACGCCAACCTCATGAACCCTTATTGTGCACATTAACATTTCGTGTGGCACCTTATTGAGTGCCTTTTGGAAATCCGAGTATACTACATCTACTGGTTCCTGTTTATTGACCCTAGTAGTGATATTCTCTGTCGTAATGTGATTTATGACAAATAATGAGTTTTAATCCACCAGCTGGAAGCATGAATTGAACTTTTAAGAAGAGACTTTTTTAACTCGGACTAAAGTGACTTGAACTTACAGTCAGGATGGCTCCCTAATTTGCATCACTGTACACCCGACAACCCAACCCTATTGAGATGGAGACAGTCTGTCTGCAAAAACACATCAAAGACAATAACCCCAGATAAATGAGATGAGGTGAGAGTGCCTGCCCTTGATATCTAGGCCGCATTTGTCTGAGTGTGGCATCAAGGAGCCCTAGCAAAACTGAAATCAATGGGAATCAGGGCAGAACCTCTCCACTGGTTGGAGTCATACCGAGGGCTAAGAAAGATGGTTGTGGTTGTTGGAGGTCAATCGTCTCATTTCCAGGACGTCACTGCAGGAGTTCCTCAGGGTAGTGTCCTACACCCAATCATCATCAGCTGCATCATCAATGATCTTCCTTCCATCATAAGGTCAGAAGTGGGGATGTTCGTTGATGATTGCACAATGTTCAGCACCATTCACGACTCCTCAGATACTGAAGCAGCCCATGTCCAAATGCAGCAAGACCTGGACAATATCCAGGCTTGGGCTGACAAGTGGCAAGTAACATTCGCGCCACACAAGTGTCAGGCAATGACCATCTCCAACAAGAGAGAATCTACCCATCGCCCCTTGATGTTCAATAACATCACAATCAATGAATCCCCTACTATCAACATTCTGGGGGTTATAATTGAGCAGAAGCTGAACTGGGCTAGCCATATAAATGCTGTGGCAACAAGAGCAGGTCAGAGGCTAGGAACTAGTGCGATGAGTAACTCATCTCCTGACTCCCCAAAGCCTGTCCACCATCTATAAGGCACAAGTCAGGAGTGTGATGAAATACTCCCCACTTGCCTGGATGAGTGCAGCTCCCACAATACTGAAGAAGCTGGACCCCATCCAGGACAAAGCTGTCTGCTTGATTGGCACCACATCCACAAACATTCACTCCATCCACCACCGACACGTACTAGCTGCAGTGTGCACCATCTACAAGATGCACTGCAGAAATTCAACAAGGCTCTTTAGACAGCAGTTTCTAAACCCATGACCGCTAACATCTGGAAGGACAAGGGCAGCAGATAGATGGGAACACCACCACCTGGGGGTTCCCCTCCAAGCCACTCACCATCCTGACTTGGAAATATATTGCCGTTCCTTCACTGCCGCTGGGTCAAAATCCTGCAACTCCCTTCCTAACAGCACTGTGTGTGTACTTACACCACATGGACTGCAGCAGTTCAAGAAGGCAGCTCACCACCACCTTCTAAAGGGGACTTAGGAATGGGCAATAAATGCTGGCCCAGATATCGAAGCCCACATCCCATGAATGAATAAAAATGAATAAAAAAATAAAAGGCCATTAGATCTCAAGGATTTGTCAGATTTCACAGAATCACAGAATTGTTATAGCGTCAAAGGTGGTCATTTGGCCCATCGAGTCTGCACTAGCTGTCCGAATAAACATTTCACCTCGTGCCATTCTCCTGCCTTCCCCTGTAACCCCGCACATTGTCCCTTTTCAAATAATCATCTAATTCCCTCTTGAATGCCTTGATTGAATCTACTTCCAACATACTCTCAAGTAGTGCAATCCAGGCTCTAATGACTCGCTGTGTGAAAAAGTTTTTTCTCAATCCTTTGAAAAATTTTTAGTCTCTTAAATTTCTCCAATAATTTTTCTACATTGATATGAATTATTTTTACTTCCTCCCTTTTATTAGCCTCTTGGTTACCATTTATTTCTGGTATGTAATTTGCCTGTCCAACCTTAAGGTTGGTGGGTCGGCCAGGAGCCCCAGCAGCTAATAGAGAAAACATGAAACTTCATCCACCGGTGGGACGAGGTTTCATGTAGGGATTTAAACAGTTTAATAAAGTTATAGTGTAATTTATTAACATGTCCCATCTGGTGTGACATTGTCACATGAGGGGGAAGTGTTAAGGATTTTATTTTTATTTTTAACGTTTTTAAAACTGTCAGCGATCTCCCTGAGGCTGCACTTAGCCTCAGGGCGATGTGCGCTCTTTCGTGTGCATGCGGGAAAGAGCGCACTCTCGTTTTTGGGGAATCCCCCCCACCCGCACAGGAAGCGCATAGCTGTAAAATGACGTCACGCTGGGCGGGCCTTAATTGGCCCGCCCATGTAAAATGGCGGCGGGGCCCACTTCTCTGGTGGGGATCAGCTCCCCGCCCACCAGAGATTGGGTCGGGCCAGCCCACCCGACAGGCATAAAATTCTGACCCTAGTCTCTACCTCTAAGGAACCAGACTTGACTTAAGCTACTCTCCTCCTTTTCATATATTTATAAAAGCTGTTACAATCTGTTTATTTTTTTATATTTCTGGCTAGTTTACTCTCCTGTTCTATTGTTTCACTTTTGGTAGCCTTTTGCTTATTGTAATGTAGAAAATCTTGCAGTCAATTTACACATGGCAATCTCCCACAATCAGCAATGTGATAGTGACCACATCATCTTTTTTTTAACAATGTTGGTTGAGGGGTGAACATTGGCCAAGACATTAGGATGAACTCCTGTGCTGTTTTATGAAATAGTGCCCTGGAGCTCGGAACTGTCAGCTATATAATTACCATATGCAAATAGGCCATCAACAATTGTTTTAACAGCCAGCAGATCTATTTCCCAAGGTGTCAACAAATTGTCAGTAAATGCATTGTTGGCAGTGCTTCTTCAGTGAAACTTATAGGTTGGGAAGCCTTCAAACAGTGAAACAGAAGAGCTGTAGCCCTGCCTGGGTGAGACGTTGATGCTCACAAAAGTCCTACGCAGGGAGCGCTTTCAGTGATCAACAGATGTTCGCCATCTTTCTGGAAGACAGTTCATCTGTCTAGCACTTCGCTCACCTTGAGTTGCACTTCCTTGTTGTTAGCCTTCACCATGGTTTGGGAGCAACGTATGCAGATCTTCCTTGGATCTCTGATGAGAAACAAGAGAATCAACAACACCAGCAGCAGGAACAACACCAACACCAACGGCTTCTCCTTCGTTACACGGCACCACGGCAGAGTGGATGGGTCAGAAATCCGGCTGGAAGGATGTGAGACCCCAACACAGGTTCGACAGGTCAAGAGGATTAGCTCTCTCAATGTTCCTGAGCACCAGAGCCTCAGGAGGCTCAGACTCTCCCAGTAAGTCTTTGCTGACATCTGCAGTCTCCTGAAACAAGACCTCCCTCCCAGTGGAACAGGTGGGCAAGCATTCCCAATGGCCATTCAGATAGCTACCACTGGAGGGCACCCAAGGTTTCTGCCTCTCTTTGATGCTGTGTGCTCTCTCTCTCTCCTGCAAGGAGAAAAAGCAAATAGTTATGAGTGTTAAAAGTGGCCTAGGTGGTTGCGGGGGAAGGGGCAAAGGACATTTGTGGAGGCTGACTGTGAGTCATGGATGCGAGAGAGCAATAGGATGAAGGTGAGAGTATTACCTGCTCAGATGGAGATGTGAGGTACCTGGAGAGAGATGAATAAGTAAAGTTTATTCTAAGGCACGTTGTGCAGGAGAATGCTTGGAATGGCACTACGTGAGGGTTGGGACCTGAGAATGTTACGCCACTCACTGGTCATGATGTCCTGAGCTCCTGAAAGTCTCCAGCAACACCAGTTGTTGACCCCCCTTGGCCTCTTCCATGCATGTCTGCTTGGTTGGAGAGGTTGCCCTCTTCCTCCTGTCCTTGGGGGAGCTCACCACACTGCAGTCCCTCAAATCCCTCAGCAGGAGTGAGAGACCTGGGGAGGAGGGGCAGCCTCCCCACCCCTCTTATCCATTCCTGTGGTTCCTGCAGCCTCAGGAATCCATATCCTGTTGAGCCTTTCTAATTTCTGCTGAGGTCCCTTTACTTAGAAAGCCTTCCTTTGATAGACTTGGTGAGTCATCCCTCCTGCCCTTTCCGATTGGTCAGGAAACACAGGCGCTGTGGTTCAGTTAAAGAGCCGGGGTAAAGCTTGCTCCAGAAGTTATCGGGTTCCTGACCCACAACAGATTGTCCCGTTTCTCCAGGAACTGATACTTGGAAGCTCCACTGGTAACTCTGTTTTCCTCCCCACAGTCTGACCTGTTGAGGGTCTCCAACATTTTCTGGCTTTTACCTCTATCGGTAGCTTGGTTTTCTTATACATTTGGACTTCTGCAAATGTCAGAGACATGGCTAATCAAAACAATACATTGCAGGTTCAAGATCTGGAGTTTTCTGACACAGGAGTGAGTGCTACCAACTGAGTCAAGCTGTCACAGCCTAAGATACAGTGTTAGTAAAGTCAAATTTGTAGGGGCACTACAATAATTAAACAGACATGAGGCAAACTCTGTTAGCTCAGATGCTTCACTTACTTAGAATGGTCAATGGCAAGGAAGGCACAAAAGGTTAGGATGGAGGGGGGAGAGAGAGTTTCAGATGAGAAATGAGAAAAGGATTGTCTATTAGGTGCCCAGCAGTGTTAAAGAGGTTGAAGAAATGGTAGAAAGTAATTTTTTCTCACTGATAACATTCTACTGTTATATTATTCTATTCACTCTGTTAATGGAAAAAAAATGCAGCCTTTCTGAAGCATCTGTTCTCCCTGCCAGCACCCCCACTCAGCACCCTAACCCCCTGCAAGGGTCAGTCCGATATGGGCTCACTTATGTTTCTGTTATTTGCATGAGTGAACGAGGTGTGTTGTTACTGTGGTAAGTTCTTCATTCTGTTGTGGTGACAATAAGCTCTCTAATGAAGTACTTCCTCCACTTCAGTAAACACATTGGGAGAGGTAGAGGCATTAATTAACCTCTAGTTGATTAGTGTGTACAAATTGCAGAGCCATGACTGAGGCTCAGAGGGGTGGAGAGCAATGGTGGTAATTTAGGAAACAGGCTCCCATGTGGAAAATCAGATGCAGAAGAATAGAGAGGACCAAAAGCGTCATTCTGATTTGATGTTTTACATTATTGTCCTAATCGATAGGATATGTGAACTCCATAAGCACAAAGGAATTTAAATAATCCACTTAAAGTGAGTTACATAAAAACATATGTCGCATTTCAATGTACAGTACAAAAGAAAATTGATCTCACTTATCACTGCACTGAGGGGATTTTTGATAATAAATACTTTGGATTGTCCACAGATTGATTTTTTTTGTAATGTATATACATGCTGCCCACATCCTAACTCGCACAAAATCCTGTTCTCCTATCACCTCTGTGCGCACTGACCTATGTTGGTTCCTCGTTTAACAACACCATGGTTTTAAAATGCACATGTTTGCTTTCCTCTAGCCTTACATTCCTCTGGGATATCTAGGCTCCTCTGATTCTGGCCTCTTGAGCAACCCTGATTTTAATCACTTCACCATTGAAGGCTGTTCTTTCAGCTGCCAAGGCCATAAGCTCTGGAGTTCTCTCCCTTCACCTCTCTGCCTCTCTATCTCTCTCTTCCTGAAAACCTACTTCTTTGATGTAACTTTAGGACAGCTGTCCGAATATCTCCTTATGGGGTTCAGAGAGTCACGGGATCACAGAGTGGTTGCACCACAGAAGGAGGCCATTCGACTTGCTGTGTCCATACTTGGTCTCTGCAAGAGCTACTCAGCGAGTCCCACTCCCCTGTCTTTTCCCTGTAACTTCATGAATTTTTCTCCTCAGTTAATTACCTGATGCCATTTTGAAAGCCACAACCGAATCTGCCTCCGCCACGCTCTTAGACAGTGAACTCCAGATCTGAACAACTCGCTGCATAAAAACATTTTTCTTCGTTCATTGTTGCTTCTTTTGCCAATCACCTGAAATCTGCGCCCTTTGGTCCTTGATCCATTCTGCCAATGTGAACAATTTCTCCCTCGCTATCTGTCTAGGCCCCTCATTATTATGAGCACTCCTATCAAATCTCCTCTCAAACTTATCTTCTCTAAAGAGAACAGCCAGAGCTTCCTCAATCAGTCTACATAACAGGGTATTGTTGATGTTCCAGTGAAGAGCCGTGTGACATTTTGCTGCAAAGGCACTATCTAAATGCAGGTTGTTGTCAGCATCCCTGAATGTTGCTTCATGTTATGCCAGGAAAGCAGGACAGAAGTTTAGAGAACTGACATGTAGCTTTAAAAGCATAAGTAGATCCCACCCCATCTTCCAATCCCAGCCCCGGCCGTGTATTCACTATACCCACTGACCTTCCCCTCTCTGACGCTGAACGTTCAGTGCTCAGCAAAGGACTTAGCTTCATACCCTTATGCCCTCATCTCAATGAATATCGGGCTCGGCACAATGCTGAACTCTTCTTCCACCATCTTCGTCTCCATGCTCACTTCTTTCGGCAGGAGTCCTCTCCCTGTTCAACGGATCCTTTTACCCACCTCCAATATTCTCCCTCCACCTGGACCCCTCCCTCTGGATTCTTACCTTCTCTTGATCGTTTCATTGAGAACTGTCGGCGTGACATTAGTTGTCTTAATTTCTCTGCTCCTCTCACCCATTCTAATCTGTCTCTCCCTGAACTTACTGCACTCCGTTCTCTCAGGTCCAACCCCAACGTTGTCATCAAACCCGCTGACAAGGGTGGTGCTGTTGTTGTCTGGCACACTGACCTCTACCTCGCGGAGGCTGAGCGTCAACTCGCAGACACTTCCTCCTACCTCTCCCTGGACCATGACCCCACCACTGAACATCAAACCATTGTTTCCAAGACTATCACTGACCTCATCTCCTCTGGAGATCTTCCTCCCACAGCCTCCAACCTGATAGTCGCCCAACCTCGGACGGCCCGTTTCTACCTCCTACCCAAGATCCACAAACAGAACTGTCCCGGTAAACCGATCGTGTCAGCCTGTTCCTGCCCCACAGAACTCATTTCTCGTTATCTTGACTCCCTTCCCTCTCCCCTTGTCCAGTCCCTTCCCACCTACATCCATGATTCTTCTGACTCCTTACGTCAACAATTTCCAATTCCCTGGCCCCAACTGCTTCCTCTTCACCATGGACATCCAATCCCTCTACACCTCCATCCCCCACCAGGATGGTCTGAGGGCCCTTAGCTTCTTCCTCGAACAGAGGCCCGAACAATCCCCATCCACCACTACTCTCCTCCATCTGGCTGAACTTGTTCTCACGCTGAACAATTTCTTCATTAACTCCTCTCACTTCCTCCAAATAAAAGGTGTGGCTATGGGTACCCACGTGGGCCCCAGCTATGCCTGTCTCTTTATGGGGTATGTGGAACATTCCTTGTTCCAGTCCTACTCCGGCCCCCTTCCCCAACTCTTTCTCTGGTACATCGATGATTACTTTGGTGCTGCTTCATGCTCTCGTCGGGACTTGGAAAAATTTATTAATTTTGCTTCCAATCTCCACCCCTCCATCATTTTCACATGGTCCATCTCTGACACTTTCCTTCCCTTCCTTGGCCTTGCTGTCTCAATTTTTGGTGATAGACTGTCCACCAATATCCATTACAAGCCTACCGACTCCCACAGCTACCTCGACTATAGCTCCTTACACCCTGATTCCTGTAAGGACTCCATCCCATTCTCTCAGTTCCTTCACCTCCGTCGCATCTATTCTGATGATGCTACCTTCAAAAACAGTTCCTCTGACATGTCCTCCTTCTTCCTTAATGGAGGTTTTCCACCCACGGTCGTTGACAGGGCCCTCAACCGTGTCCGGCCCATCTCCCGCGCATCCGCCCTCACGCCTTCTCCTCCCTCCCAGAAACATGATAGGGTCCCCCTTGTCCTCACTTATCACCCCACCAGCCTCCGCATTCAAAGGATCATCCTCCACCATTTCCGCCAACTCCAGCATGATGCCACCACCAAACATCTTCCTTTCACCCCCCCCCAGCGACATTCCGTAGGGATCGTTCCCTCTGGGACACCCTGGTCCGCTCCTCCATCACCCCCTACTCCTCAACCCCTACCTATGGCACCTCCCCATGCCCACGCAAAAGATGTAACACCTGCCCCTTCACTTCCTCTCTCCTCACCGTCCAAGGGCCCAAACACTCCTTTGATGTGAAGCAGCAGTTCAATTGCATTTCCCCCAACTTAGTCTACTGCATTCGTTGCTCCCAATGCGGTCTCCTCTACATTGGAGAGACCAAACGTAAACTGGATGACCGCTTTGCAGAACACCTGCGGTCTGTCCGCAAGAAAGACCCAAACCTCTCTGTCGCTTGCCATTTTAACACTCCACCCTGCTCTCTTGTCCACATGTCTGTCCTTGGCTTGCTGCATTGTTCCAGTGAAGCCCACCGCAAACTGGAGGAACAGCACCTCATCTTCCGACTAGGCACTTTACAGCCTTCCGGACTGAATATTGAATTCAACAAATTTAGATCTTGAACTCCCTCCTCCATCCCCACCCCCTTTCCATTTCTTCCCCCTTCCTTTTGTTTTTTCCAATAATTTATATAGATTTCTCTTTTTTCACCTCTTTCCATTATTTTTAAATCTTGTATGCCCTGCTACTCTTTCCACCCCACCCCCACTAGAGCTGTACCTTGAGTGCCCTGCCATCCATTCTTAATTAGCACATTCTTTTAGATAATATCACCACCTTCAACACCTCTTTGTTCCTGTTGTCTGTGACATCTTTTGATTATCTGCTCCTATCACTGCTTGCTTGTCCCTACAACCACACCTCCCCCCCACTTCTCCCCCCCCGCCCCACCACCCTCCCCACCCCCCCCCCCACCCCCCCCCCCCACCCCCGCAACCTTAAACCAGCTTATATTTCACCCCTTTCCTAATATTCAGTCAGTTCTGTTGA
Organism: Carcharodon carcharias; assembly: GCF_017639515.1. Taxonomy (NCBI): domain Eukaryota; kingdom Metazoa; phylum Chordata; class Chondrichthyes; order Lamniformes; family Lamnidae; genus Carcharodon; species Carcharodon carcharias. Next base: position 15,503,187 of record NC_054484.1, read on the forward strand.
AGGGTCATGAGGACTCGAAACGTCAACTCTTTTTTCTCCGCCGATGCTGCCAGACCTGCTGAGTTTTTCCAGGTATTTCTGTTTTTGTTTTGTAAGTAGAACCTGCCCAGGTTCAGTTAGATTACAGCCGGTCTTCTGCCTCAACTCCACTATCTGCCCATCTCCAGCATCCTTGCTTTCCTTAGCATCCAGAAAACTATCAATCCCATTCTTGAATGTACTGAATAACTGAGAATGAATAGCTCTTTGGGGTAGAGAATTCCAAATATTCAAAGCTCTCCGTGTGAAGAAATTCCTCCTTCCGTCAGTCTTAAATGGCGGACTCCCTAATCTGAGGCTATGGACTGAATTTTATCTCCCGCGGGCTGGCTTGCACCCCCAACCCAATCGGTTGTAAAATCACATGGGAAGATGTCAAGCGAGTGTCCAGACGTCGTTGAGCACCTATAAGACCATAAGACATAGGAGCAGAAATTAGGCCATTCAGCCCATCGAGTCTGCTCCACTATTCAATCATGGCTGATAAGTTTCTCAACCCCATTCTCCCACCTTCTCCCCATAACCTTTGATCCCCGTACCAACCTACCTATCTCGGTCTTAAATACACTCAATGACCCGGCCTCCACAGCCTTCTGTGGCAATGAATTCCATAGATTCACCACTCTCTGGCTAAAGAAGTTTCTCCTCATCTCTGTTCTAAAAGGTCTTCCCTTTACTCTGAGGCTGTGCCATCGGGTCCTAGTCTCTCCTAATAATGGAAACATCTTCCCCACGTCCACTGTATCCAGGCCTTTCAGTATTCTGTAAGTTTCAATCAGATCCCGCCTCATCCTTCTAAATTCCATCGAGTAGAGACCCAGAGTCCTCAAACGTTCCTCATATGTTAAGCCTTTCATTCCTGGGATCATTTTCGTGAACCTCCTCTGGACCCTCTCCAGGGCCAGCACATCCTTCCTGAGATACGGGGCCAAAAATTGCTCACAATATTCTAAATGTGGTCTGACCAGAGCCTTATAAAGCCTCAGCAGCACATCCCTGCTTTTATATTCTAGTCCTCTCAAAATAAATGCCAACATTGCATTTGCCTTCCTAACTACCGACTCAACCTGCAAGTTAACCTTAAGAGAATCCTGGACTGGGACTCCCAAGTCCCCTTGCACTCCAGGTTTCTGAATTCTCACCCGCGCCACGTTTCACTCAGTGGGCGCATGCAGAAGTCGGAAGGGTGGCGCAACTGTCTCTGATTTTTCGTGACCCGTCCAAACTTACCCTTGGTGGATGGATGAGTTGGCCAGACGGCTCCTGTGTTTTTCATTAAATCTCATCCTCAGGTGAGATGGGATTTCTGTTATGAAGTAAAATAAAAATAAATATTTGTGGACAGCATTTTTTATCGGTTATATTTTCAGGTGATTGATTATGATACACGGACACTTTTTTTGCCCCTCCATTTGGTGAATTTCAGGTCTGCAGCTTTCTGCCTTCAAGGAGCTCCCTCACAGCGCTCACCCATGCCCGTGGAACTGTCAGTGCCCGCCCTTTTCCTGCCCCCACCCCGGCAGTGCTGAGCTTTTCAGCTTGCCTTTCACGCTGGCTGGCCGCTATAAAGCAGAGGCAATGGTGTAGTGGTACTGTCGCTGGGCTAGTAATCCAGGGTAATTCTCTGGGGCCCGGGTTCAAATTCTGCCATGGCAGATGGTGGAATTTGAATTAAATATAAAACTGGAATTAAATGTCTAATGAATGCGATGAAATCATTGTCAATTGTTGTAAAAACCCATCTGGTGTGCTAATGCCCTTTACAGGAGGAAGGAAATCTACTGGCCTATATGTGACTCCAGACCCCACAGAAATGTGGTTGATTCTTAAATGGCAATTAGGGATGGGCACTAAATACTGGCCTGGCCAGTGATGCCCACATCCCGTGAATTTGAAAGAAAAATAATCCTCCTTACTAACATCTGGGGGCTAGTGTTGGTAGAGCTGTCTCACAGGTTAGTCAGTCAACTGCCTGATATAAGCATCCTGACAGAATCTTATCTGACTGATAATGCCCCAGACACCACCATCCCTGGTATGTCCTGTACCACCAGCAGGAAATGTCCAGCAGAGGTGGCAGCACAGTGATATACAGTCAGGAGGGACAATTGCCTTGGGAGTCCTCAACATTGCTTCCAGACCTTGTGAAGTCTTATGGCATCAGCTCAAACAGGAGCAAGGAAACTTCCTGCTGGTAACTATGTGCCTCAGCTGAAGGATCAGTACTCCTCCAGGTTGAATGCCACTTGGAGGAAGTACTGAGGGTGGCAAAGGTGCAGAATGTACTCTGGATGGGGACTTAAATGGAGGGAAAAACATACATGACCTCATCCTCACCGACCTGTCTGCCACAGATGCATCTGTCCATGACAGTATCGGTAGGAGTGACCACTGCACGGTCATTGTGGAGATGGTTTCCCGCCTTCACATTGAGGATACCCTCCATCGTGTTGTGTGGCACTACCACTTTGTTAAATGGGATAGATTTTGAACAGATCCAGCAACTCAAGGCTGGGTATCCATGAGGTGCTGTGGGCCATCAGCAGCAGCAGAACTGTACTCGAACCCAATCTGTAACCTCACGGCCCGGCATGTCCCCCACTTTAGCAATACCATCGTGCCAGGGTATCAACCCTGCTTCAATGAAGAGTGCAGGTGGGCATGCCAAGAGCAGCACCAGACATACCTCAAAATGAGGTGTCAACCTGGTGAAGCTGTAACACAGGACTACTTGTGTGTCAAACAGCATAAGCAGCAAGTGATAGACAGGGCTAAGCGATCCCACAACCGATGGATCAGATCTAAGTTCTGCAGTCCTGCCACAACTAGTCATGAATGGTGGTTGACAATTAAACAGCTCACTGGAGGAGACTCCACAAGTAACCCCATCCTCAATGATGGAGGAGCCCAGCACATCAGTGAAAAAAATAAAGCTGAAGCATTTGCTAAAATCTTCAGTCAATAGTGCCGAGTGGATGATCTATCTCAGCCTCCTCCGGAGGCCCCGAGCATCACAGATGCCATTCGTCAGTCAATTCGATTCACTCCACATGATATCAAGAAATGGCTGAAGGCATTGGATACTGCAAAGGCTGTGGGCCCTGACAATATTCTGGCAAAAGTAATGAAGACTTGTGCTCCAGAACATGCCGCGCCCCTAGCCAAGCTGTTCCAGTACAGCTACTGCACTGGCGTCTACCCGGCTATGTGGAAAATTGTCCAGGAATGTCCTGGGCACAAAAAGCAGGACAAATCCAACCTGGACAATTACCACCCCAACAGACTACTCTCGTTCATCAGTAAAGTAATGGAAGGGGTCATCAACAGTGCTATCAAGCGGCACTTGCTTAGCAATAACCTGCTCACTGATGCCCAGTTTGGATTCTGCCAGTACCACTCAGCTTCTGTACTCATTACAGCCTTAGTTCAAACATGGACAAAAGTGCTGAGCTCCCGAGGTGAGGTGAGGTGAGAGCAACTGCCCTTGATATCAGGCAGCATTTGACCGAGTGTGGCATCAAGGAGCCCTAGCAAAACTGGAGTCTGTGGGAATCAGGGAGAAAACTTTCTGCTAGTTGGAGTCATACCTAGCACAAAGGAAGATTGTTGTGGTTGTTCGAGGTCTGTCATCTCAGCTCCAGGACATCACTGCAGGAGTTCCTCAGGGTAGTGTCTTCGGCCCAACCATCTTCAGCTGCTTCATCAACGACCTTCCTTCCATCATAAGGTCAGAAGTGGGGATGTTCGCTGATTGCTCAATGTTCAGAACCATTCGTGACTCCTCAGATACTGAAGCAGTCCATATCCAAATGCAGCAAGACCTGGACAATATCCAGGCTTGAGCGGACAAGCAGCAAGTAACATTCGTGCCACACAAGTGCCAGGCAATGACCATCTCCAATAAGAGAGATTCTAATCATCACCTCTTGACATTCAAGGGCTTTACCATCACTGAATCCCCCACTATCAACATCCTGGGGGTTACCATTGACCAGAAGCTGAACTGGACTAGCCGTATAAATACTGTGCTACAAGAGCAGGACAGAGGCTAGGAATCGTGCAATGAGTAACTCACCTCCTGACTCCCCAAATCCTGTCCACCATCTGGATGGAATACTTCTCACTTGCCTGGCTGAGTGCAGCTCCTACAACACTCAAGAAGCTTGACACCATCCAGGACAAAGCAGCCCACTTAATTGGCACCACATCCACAAACATTCACTCCCTCCACCACCAACGCACAATAGCAGCAGTGTGTACCATCTACAAGATGCACTGCAGGAATTCACCAAGGCCCCTTTGACAGCACCTTCCAAACCCATGACCACTACCATCTAGAAGGACAAGGGCAGCCGATGCATTGGAACACCACCACCTGGAAGTTCCCCTCCAAGTCACTCACCATCCTGACTTGGAAATATATCTCCGTTCTCACTGTCGCTGGGTCAAAATCCTGGAACTCCCTCCCTAACAGCACTGTGAGTGTACCTACACCATATGGACTGCAGTTGTTCAAGGAGGCAGCTCACCACCACTTCTCAAGGACAACTAGGGATCGGCAATAAATGCTGGCATAGCCAGTGAAGCCCACACCCCATGAATGAATAAAAAATGAAGATCACCTCTCTTTCTTTTAACTGTCAGAGAATATAAACCCATTCTACCCAATCTCTCCCCATAGGACAGCCCTTTCAACATAGGAATCAATCTCATTGGAATAGTAGAGAAATTACAGATTTTCAAAAATGGGCTGGATGCTGCCATAGGATAATTACTGTATTGAAGGGGTGAGCGTCAGTGGCTAAATAATCAATCCTCCCTTGTTCCAAACATGCCTCTTAACAATGGGTCAATGGCTATCCCCTGATTAATACATTTACCAAGCACTCTTCAACTTTTACTCTGTAATGTGCTGAGTGAGTAGGACTTAGGGTGTCATTTGGACTTAGACCTGATTATCAGTTGGGTTTGCCATTGTAGGAGTCCTCTGTACAGTACCTGTTTAATGTCAGGGTGTCCGACAGCTGATGGGGAAGGTGACACTCAGTTCTTTCAAGGGTTTGCAATGAACTTCACCAGTGACATCCATTTTTCAGTTTAACAGTGATAAATTGCCACCCTCAGGGTGGATGATGACAGCGTCTGACAGGGTGAATCGGACATGGTAAGTGAGCCAAGTAACCCTCACTTGTTCCACACCTTTAAACTGAAGGGGCAATAGGGTTCACACAGACAAGGCAGAAAGTTTGGCAAACTAGCTCACTTGCGAGAGAAGCAGCTCAAGGATTTAACCTCACCCTAGATTTTGCACGAAAATTCATTTGGTGCTTCAGCTTCTTGCCAACAAGACGTGATGTCATCACACTCCCCCATCATTAAATTCCAGTCCAAAACAAAGAGCCAACTAGAAACCACTTGACTCCTTCGATTAGATTAGATGGTAGAATACCGTCCTGGGGATACAGTGTTCTATATACAGTGACGGACAGAGGAGAGATAATAGGAATCTCTCCTCTCGACGAACTGAACTCAGATATGTTTTCAAAGAAAAATGATTTTAACTCCCTGAGTACTGTATCAGGCAAACAACGCATTTTCTCATAAGTTTTAAAAGGAAGGATAAAAGTTTATTACTCAACACCCAGCTGTATTCACAACTGCACTCCCTCACGCGCTCGTACAGTCGGACATGCACACACTCCCAAGAAAAGATTGTGATTACAAAGATGTGACATGCACTTAGGTCTTAAAAGTTTTCGGTTCTCTCACACTTGCTTTTTCCAAGATTAAGTGTGGAATCATCCCAGATTTTCACTACGTATGGTAGCGGGCAGGTAAAATGATGTTTTACCTGTCATCTGCGATGATGGGTTTTCACGCCATATCATCCCAATCTTGCCACATTATTTATGCATTCCCGGGAAGCACATTGTTTCAATGGGGGGCAGGCTCTGATTCACCCGCCCACCATCACCTCACTGCTTCACCATGCCAGGCGCCATATTTGAAGTCCAGCCGTGCGCACACATCTCAGTGTTCCAGTCCACGGCTACTGCAGGGAACATGTCCATGAAAGGCAAAATGACTAGAGCCCCAGGTTTAATGATGCATCACTGGACGCCGTGGATGCCCGCCCTGATGTCCTCTACCCCTTCTCTGGCCGCAGGATGAGCAACGGCATTACCAACCAGGCTTGGGAGAAAGTGGTCAGTGCCAATACCCTGCAAAAGAGGACAGCCACCCAGTGCTGTTACAGGATGAATGGTCTCATCTGTTCCGCCAGGGTAACTCACTCTTCTCACCACTCTCAACTCACACACTCACAAACCCATCACACGTCCACAGGGATCTCACACCTTAAGATACAACACCACTAACTCTCACACACACCCTCACCTCTCCATCAGGCTCATATCCTCTTGAACTCACATCCTCATCCTGTCCATGGCGCCGCTCACCACACAAACATTCCCCTCAGTGCCATGTGTCCTGCTCTCACCCTCTCCATCTGTTTTCATGCAGGAGAAGCTGGCTCACATCAGCAGGGGGAGGTCCCAGACCAGGGTTGGAGTGGCCCACATTAGGCCCCTCACTCACTTTGACGAGTGTGCCATCGTGCTGACTGGTGAGGATGTGGATCGTGCCTGTGGTGATGGTGAGGTCGGTGGCAAACACTCACCTGAGGATCCTTCACCACATCATCCCTCCCTCAACACAACTGCGAGTGCCTCTCTCTCCTGCTTTTGACTCTGCTGCTGTGCACTACTTACCTCTACTTTGGCTCACAGGGAGCTCTGCCAAGGTACCAGCACTCTCAGCCAGCCAGTCCCTCAGCTCCATTCACGTCCTCATCTGCGGCCAAGAGGACACCTCCTCCAGTGAAGAGGTGGAAATAAGCAGCCTTGAAGACCCATCACTGCAGAGGGAGCAGCCAACCCACAAGCGATTCTGGAAGGGAGAAGTGTGTGTGTGTGTGGCAGGGCCTTTCGGAGCCTCGTGCAAGCACTCTCTCACGCACACGGATCCTTCACATTTCACACCTCAATATCCTGAGCATTTTGAATGCTGCCTGCTGGCGTTCGCTTTCAGTTGTCCATCTGAGCTGACCTGCATCTCCGTCTACCCACTGATCACACTCCCATGCAGCACCTGATCTCGCCCACCATGACCTTCATTTCACTTTCGATTTGAACTGCACTGTGCTAATTCAGTTATACTTTCTCTCCCCCATCATTTACCATCCCCCAGTCACCCATTTCCTTTCTTCCATCTCAGTTGACCCCCCCTCTGGCATCACCTTCCACCTCCCCTCCATTACCTCCCAGCTACAGCACTTTCCTTCAGGGATGTGCAGGTGAACATGCACATTCCCCTCCTTCCCAAAAATCCCACTCCCACCCGCTTTCACCTCCCTGACCTCCTCCTTCCCACTCCCAGGGTCTGTGTCTGCCTCTGGGTCCACACCAACCACCCTCACCGTCCCTTCTGTCGCTACCGTCGAACCCTCACCCTCCCACCACCGCCTCACTCTGCCCTTGGTCATTCTTAACTTTCCTCCACTCTACGCTCATCCTCAGTTCACTGCCCAGGAGGCAGGCACGGACCCATCAGACCCCTCCCACGCGCCCGCACATCCCTCCTCTCTGCACCCCTTCCCGTCTCCGCACTCCTCCCTATCCCGGAACCCTTCCCCTCTTTGTACTCCACCCCCAGGAACCCCTTCCCCCATCCGCACCACTTCTCCACTTGGCATCCCTTCCCCCCCTCCACACGTCAGGAACCCCTTCCCCCCACAGAACCCATCTACCCCGGAACCTCTCCAGCCCAGTCCTCCCAACACACCCTGGGCTCCACCCCCGTTTAGTTCCTCCCCCTTCCTGACTCCTTCCTCTAACTTTACCTCTTCCCCAACCTCATGTCATCCTCCAGCCTTATTCCTCTCCCTCCCCGCTCTGCACCCCTTCCACACTGCCCACCCCCCCCACCCCACCACACCCACCCCCACCCCCACCCAGTCACCCTCCCCTCTCCACACTTCTTCTCTTTCACCTTTCTCCCCAGCTGTGGTCATCATCCCCGTTACCCTCTCTTCCCCCTGTTCTCCCTGCCCCCACTCCTGTCCTCCCCCACCAACACTTTCATTTCCCACCCCCCAACCTTCCTCCATCCTGACACCTTCATTCCCCCCCTCCCAACCTCACCCTCCGCGACACTTGTTCCTATTCCAGCCGATCCTAGGCCTTCCTCTCACACCCACTCGGCCATCACCCACTGTGAGCATCAACGGTGACTGTCCAACTTCCGTGGGCTGCTACGTAGCAGAGCCATGTCCATGTGAATCAACCCAGCATGCCATGGACATTCCTCTCGTGTGCCATTGATGTCAGGCTCCAGCATCTTCTGCTCCTCGGATGTCTACGATGTAAGGGAAGCCCTGCTGGGTAAGTCCCGACTTCTGCATGTAACGATTGTCAAGACGTGTACAACACTGACGTACTTTCCCGCCGATGTGGACAGACGATCCAGCAGGGGGGATGATTCCAGCAGGCAGTCCTAATAAGGAAATGCTGATGTATTACAATGAGGTTCACGATGTCTGATGGCGGAGAAAGCTCCCACCATTGGCGGGCTGAGCGGACGATTGCGAACTGGGTTTCACACCCTCGTGAGGCCAATCGCGCTATATTGTCCGTTCATGCCACCGAACATGCCTGAAGCCAGCCAGCATGGAAAAGTTGGCCTAAGTCTAATAATTATATGAAGAGGGTTAGCCATTAATCACAAGAAGGGTCTGTTGCATTTTAATGACTTCTCAATGTGATGGCCCAAAAGTTAGATTGCATTTCAATGTCTTGTCTAGACAAGAAGATTGGCTCCAGGGCCTTGTGTAGTTCCATGTATACTGACAGGAAAGAAAAGGTAATCTGACCTCTCAAACTCCATCTTGTTTTAAAAGTAAAGTATCCATTCTCCATTCTGTTTTAAGGTAAAGAATCAATTTTGAATTTATTCTCCGTTAATCTATGAGTTTATATTGCATGAGCGTGACCTCTATAAACCATGTGAACACCTCGATTAGATTCCAACCAGAAGCTTGCTTCTGGGTATTCATTACTCTCTTCATAACCAACCTGAATATTCTTGTTTATACATTGGCCTGGCCTCACTCCCAGATGTCTGTTATTTTCTGGTTAATTAACTCCAAGTTACATTATTCCCTATATAATACTTACAGCTTTCCAAAGTTTTCCCTGTGATTGATTTCCAGGCATTCCCCATGTAACCCACTCCACATATTCTTTCCAATCTCCTCCATTCAACTGAATTTTTTTTTCATGGTACAGCCCTCGTCTCTGCTCCCTTAAGTCCAAAGGACACAGACTTGAGCAGGTATGGTGGACAGCTGGCTTACTCATTCATCAGATCCTGTTCTCGACTGCCAAAACTGCTTAGTATTCCAGGATCATCCAGCTTCTTTTCTCGACTGCAAACCATCTTCTTAAACTTTTCTCCCTTGTCTCCTCCACCCTCACCTCCAATAGTAAGTGCAAAGGGCTCAGGGACTTCATAATTGTGATTAAGATCGAGACTATCCAATTAGCTGGGTGTATCACTTCCCTCCCATTCCCTTGCCCACCAGCCCGAACATTTTCTAAGCCCCGAACTCATGGCTTTTTCTAGTTTCTCTCCTATCTCCCATCATACCCTTTCCAAGCTCATCTTGTCCTTGAGAGTCCACTCCTGCTCCCTCGACCCTATTCCCACTACACCACTGACCATTCAACTTCCCCACCTGGTCCCCATGTTAGCTGATATTGTAAACAGTTCTCCCTTCAGGTGTTGTTCCCCATCCCTTTTAAGTCTGCCGGCATCACCCCTCTCCTCAAAACACAATCCCTTGACTCTTCTGTCCTTGCAAACTATTGTCCCATCTTCAATCTCCTTTTCCTTTCCAAAGTTCTTGAAAGTAGCATTGTCTCCAAAGGTTAGTCATTTACAATACAGAAGGAAGCCATTCAGCCCATCAAGTCCATGCCTGCCCTCTGTGGATCAATCGACCTCTGCTTAATCCCCATAGCCCTGCAGGTTTATTTCCTTTAAGTGCCCATCCAACTTCCTTTTGAAATCATTGATTATTTCCGCTTCCTCCACCCTCATGGGCAATGAATTCCAGGTCATTACCACTCGCTGCATAAAAAAGTTCTTCCTTACATTTCCCCTGCTTCTCTTGCCCAAAATCTTAAATCTGTATCCTCTAGTCCTTGTATTACCTGGAAGCTGTTTTTCCATGTCTACCTTATCTAAACTTGCCATAATCTTGTACACTTGTATCAAGTCTCCCATCAAACTCCTTTTCTCCACGGAGAATAAACACATCTTCTCCAACCTAACCTTGTAGCTAAAATCCCTCATCCCTGGACTCGTCCTGGTAAATCTCCTCTGCACCGTCTCAAGGACCCTCACATCCTTCCCAAAGTGTGAAGACCAGAACTGGGCCCAAGAGTCTAGGCCTAACCAGGCCTTTATAAAGATTCAACATAACTTCCCTGCTTTTGTACTGCATGTCTCTATTGATGAAGCCCAAGTTCCCATGTGCTTTGCTAATCACCCTTGCAATATATCCTGCCACATTCAAAGATTGATACACATGCACCCTCAGGTCCCTCCATACCTGCACACTCCTGTACACTGACATGAAGTCTATATTGCTTCTCCCTATTCCTTCTGCCAAGATGCATCACCTCACACTTCTCCTTATTAAATTCCAACTCTCATTTGCCTGTTCATTCTGCTAGCCTATGCTGTATCAACCTTATTCATTGTTTACCACTCCTCTAAGTTTGATATTATGATGACCCATGTGCTAGGAAAAGCCTGTATTTTCTTTTTGTGGGATGTCCTTTTAAGACCAAAGTGGGCTGGGAGTATTCCGAAAGAGGATTAATTGGTTTCCTGATTATGAAACCAATGGTTTCCTGGGGTTGCGTGGGGCTAAACAGCTAAGATGCAAAAGATAAATAGAAAGCTAAATGCAGCAGGATTATGTTAGGCGTTTTTTTTGTTTGGTAGTTCATAACGCATTTAGAATTTGTATAAAGAGGAAGAAGCAAGGTTCTCTCCTAATGGAACAGTTTTCAGTTTGGCAGTCTTTGGAGAGATCCTGGTGATAAACCAGTATCAGTATATTCAGAACATAGGAATAAGAGAAGGCCATTCAGCCCGTCGAGCCTGCTCCATTATTCAGTACAATCACAGCTGATTGAACACTTCAATATCTTTTACCCACACTATCCCCATAACACTTTATGTTATCGTTAATCAGAAATCTATCAATCTCTACCTTAAACATACTCAATGACTGAGCTTCCATGGCCCTCTGGGATAGAGAAGTTCAAAGATTCACAATCCTCTGAGTAAAGAAATTTCTCCTCATCTCGGTCCTAATTTTGATAGTAACATCCTCAAAAATCTCCAAGTTCGCCAAACATGATTTCCCATTTGCAAATCTATGCTGACTATGCCCAATCACATCATGATTATCCAAGTATCCATTTATCACATCCTTTATAATAGATTGTAGCATTTTCCCCACTACTGATGTAAGGCCAACAGGTCTGTAGTTCCCTGATTTTTCTCTCCCTCCCTTCTTAAATAGTGGGGTGACATTTGCTACCTTCCAATCTTCAGGAACCATTCCAGAATCTATAGAATTTGGGAAAATGATCACCAATGCATCCACTATCTCTATAGCAACCTCTTTCAACATTCTGGGATGCAGAATATCAGGTCCTAGGGAATTATTGACTTTCAGTCCCATTAATTTCTCCAAAACAACCTTCTTAATTATACTAATTTCCTTCAACTCCACATTCTCCCTAATCCTTTGGATCTCCAAATTTGGGAAATTTTCTGTATCTTCCTCAATAAAAACAGATTCAAAGTAATCATTTAGCTTCTCTGCCATTTCTCTATTCCCCAATACGAATTCTCCTGACTCTCCCTGTACTGGACCCACATTTGTCTTAGCCAAGCACTTCCTTTTTACATACCGATAGAAGCTTTTACAGTCCATTTTTATGTTTTTGCTAGATTGCATTCATTATTTATTCTCCCTTTCTTTACCAGTTTCTTGGACTTCCTTTGCTGTATTCTAAAAACCTCCAAATCCTCAGGTTTAATACTACTTCTGACAACTTTATAAGCCTTTTCTTTTAACCTAATACAATCTGTAACTTCCTTTGTCAGCCACGGTTGACCGACTTTTTTGGTGTTTTTGCACCTTGAAGGAATGTATAGATGCTGTAAGCTATGTCATAGTACATTGAAGACCATTCATTGCCTATGTATGGCCATACCTTTCAATGCATTTTCCCAATCCACATCAGCCAATTTGTCCTTCATACCCTCATAATTACCTTCATTCAACTTTAACACCCTTGCTTCAGAGTAAACTACCTTACTTTCAAACATAATGTAAAATTCCATCAAATTGTGATCACTCATTCCTAAATGTTCTTTTACAACATGATTATTAATTAGCCCTTCATCATTACATAATACTAGATCTAAAATAGCCTGTCCTCTAGTCAGTTGCTCAAAATACTGTTCTAGAAAACCATCCCCAACACATTCCAGATACTTATCTTCCATAACATTAGTACTCAGTTGGTTTACCCAGTCTATATGCAGATTGAAGTCACCCATGTTTACTGTGTTGCCCATGCTACATGCTTCTCTGATCTCCTGGTTAATACCATGCCCCACATTACCATTACTATCTGGTGGCCTATAAACAACTCCATCCAAACTGGAGGAATAGCACCTCGTCTTCTGATTAGCACTTTATAGCCTTCCAGACTTAACATTGAGTTCAACAACTTCAGACCGTGACCTCTCTCTCCATCACTGCACCTTTTTGATCCTTTTTTTCTATATTAATTTTAATTTTTTAATTTTATTTTTTTAAACTTATTTTCATTATTATTATTTTTTAAATTTACTTCCATTTATATTCATTGTTTTATCCCCAACTTTTAGCCTATTTTCAATCCTTTTCCCCAACACTGTCCCCTCCCCCCACCCCACCCCCACTATGGCCACCTGTCACTTTCCAGAGTGCTTACCCTGATCTGGCCATTATCACATTAATGTCACCATTAGCAACTCCTTTAGCCAGTATCACCACTATTAACAACCATTTGAGCATTTTTTTAGGACATCTTTTGCAATCTCTCCTTTGCCTCCACCTTTCTCTGGCCTTCTATCCAGATTTATCTGTTCCACCCCCTTTAAACAGTACACATTTTTCACCACATTTCTACTTCCCTTTAGCTCTGAAGAAGAGTCATACGGACTCAAAACATTTACTCTGTCTTTATCTCCACAGATGCTGTCAGACCTGCTGAGTTTTTCCAGCGTTTTTTGTCGTCGTTTCAAATTTCCAGCATCCGCAGTATCTTGCCTTTATCAAACCAATCTCTGCTGCCCTTTGCTGTTTCTTAGCTCCACGCAAACAGATTCCAAACATTGTTCTTCTGATCTGAGATCCTCCCTTACTAATGCACTGATCCCATCTCTTATTATCGGCGCAACCCCACCTCCTTTCCCTTCCTGCCTGTCCTTCCTAAACGTTGAATATCCTTGAATATTCAATTCCCAGTCTTGATCACCATGCAGCCATGTTTCCGTAATGGCAATTATATCATATCCATTTACCTCTATTTGTGCTTTTAGATCACCCACCCTATTGTGAATGCTGCGCACGTTCAGGTAGAGTGCCCTTAACTTTGTGTTTTTGACATCATTCTGCATTCGAAACATACTCAATGCTCTGCTTTGTTTCTCCTGCCTTCTAGCTTCACTACTACTTCCTGTTACCAACTTTACTTTCTTCCAATTTGGGCCACACCTCAGGTTCCCAACCCCCTGATAAACCAGCTTAAACCCACCCCAACAGCACTAACTAATCTCTCTGCAAGTATATCAGTCCCAGTCCTGTTAAGATGTAACCCGTCCAGCTTGTACAGGTCCTACCTGCCCCAGAACCAGTCCCAATGCCTCAGAAATCTGATGCCCTCCCTCCTACACCAGTTCTCCAGCCATGTATTTAATCGATCAATCCTCCTATTCCTATGCTCACTAGCATGTGGCACTGGGAGTGATCCTGAGATTACTGCTCTTGAGATCCTGCTTTTTAATTTCCTTCCTAACTCCCCGAAATCTGCTTTTAGGACCTCATCCCTCTTCCTACCTATGTCGTTGGTACCAATGTGGACCATGAATTCTGGCTGATCCCCTCCCCCTGAAGGATGTCCTGCAGCTGTCCTGTGATGTCCCTGACCCTGGCATCAGGGAGGCCGCAATACACCATCCTAGAGTCATGTTTACTGCCATAGAAATGTCTGCCTGATCCTCTGACTATGGAATCCACTATCACTATTGCCCTTCCATTCTTCTTCCTCCCCCACTGTATAGCTAAGGCGCCCGTGTTACCACCGGCTTGGCTCAGGCTGCACTCCCCTGAGGAACCATCGCCCTTATCAACTTCCAAAATGGAAAACCGATTAGCAAGCAGGATAGGCTCAGGGGACTCCTGCACCACCTGCCTGGTTCTCTTTAGACTGCCTGGCTGTCACCCATTCCCTCTCTGGCTGTACGCTTCTGACCTGCGGTGTGACCATCTCTCTAAACTTGCTATCCACATCGTCCTCTGCCTCGCAGATGCACAACAGTGACTCCAACCACTGCTCAAGTTCTGAAACCTGAAGCTCAAACTTGTGCAGCTGGTGACACCTCCTTCAGATGTCTTTGTCAGGGACACATGGTGCATCCACGACTTCACACATACTACAGGGTGTACACTCCACTTGGCTGAGCTGACCTGCCATCCCATAACTTTAAAGACTATTCATTACACTTAGAGCAAGTAGAATGAGTAGAATAAATTACTAGTAACTTAACTTTACTGCACTTACACTAACTTTATCTTACTTTGGTTTACTTTTTTACTTCATTTCACTTTGACTTGATTTAACTTAACTTAACTTCCCTATTGCTAGTGTTCCTTACTCCTCCAAGTAGCTACTTCTTTATAAATGATATGCTTTTCTAGTTTTAAGCTATTTAAACACGTTCCCTAACAGCAGTTTCTCACCAACCAATGAATTTATAGTTTTCCTGTGATGTCACTCCCCGATTTTTTGAAGATTAGCCCGCTCCCCGAGTAGAGGTGTCCCTCAAAGGTTTGGCTGTTTCCCCTCCCAGAAGGTGAGTGAAAGCCCCGGGCCTCACCCTCTATTTATCCATTGCCCAAGTGGAAGTGTCCCTTGCATGTCCGGCTGTCTCCACTCTCAGAAGGTGAGTCTTGTTGAAAGCAAAACACTGTGGATGCTGGAAATCTGAAATACAAACAGAAAAGGCTTGAAAAACTCAGCAGCTCTGGCAACACCTGTGGAGAGAGAAACAGTGTTAACGTTTCGAGTCCCTGTGACCCTTCTTCAGAACTCTTGTATTCCTTTCCCCTATGTATATTTATCTATCTTCATTTTTAATCTATCCATATTTACCTCAACTTCCCCATGTGGTAACAAGTTCTGTATTTTAACCACTGTGAGTAAAAAAAGATTCACTTGAATTTCTTTTTAACATTGATTAGTGACTATCTTTTACTTACCCTTATTTTTGGTCTCATTCAAAGATTTGCTGTAACTTTGTCAAAAAGCCCGACAGGCAAATTGACTTCAATTGAACAATTACACCTTAATTTGGGTCCCTTCAAAATTCCGTGGACAGTTGCGTCATTCAGAGCTCTGTATGCCTGGCCCCTTTAACAGATGCTAGTCCTGTTGAAGGGTCATGAGGACTCGAAACATCAACTTTGCTCTTCTCCGCCGATGCTGCCAGACCTGCTGAGTTTTTCCAGGTATTTCGGTTTTTGTTTTGGATTTCCAGCATCTGCAGTTTTTTGTTTTAATGATCTAATTGAATCCTGTGCCTATTGTTCAAACCCCACTCCAGAGATTTGAGTACAATATTTAGACTGGCACTTCAGTGAAGTACTTAAGGGGTGCTGAAGGTGTCGGAGGTGCCATCTTTTGCATGTGACATTAAGCCGAAGACAAATTGTGCTCAGGTGGACATAAAAAATCCCAAGGCATTATTTCAAAGAAGAACAGAGGAGTTCTCCTCAATGTCCTGAATAAAATCACTTAAACCAGTTTTCTGGTCATTATCACATTGCTGTTTGTGGGAGCTTGCTGTGCACAAATTGGTTGCCACATTTCTCAAATTACAACAGTGGCTACACTTCAAAAGCACTTCATTGCCTGTGAAACACTTTGAGATGTCCTGAGGTGGTGAAATGTACTATGAAATGGAAGTTATTTCTTTCTAACCAAGCATTATTGTAAAAAGGCCTTAGAAGTTGTGGTGTAAATTTGCTCTGTTCTTTTTAGCCCAGCAGGATTTGCTTGGCTCTTCCCTGAGTGGAGCTCCTTGAACTTTTTGCATTACAGTATCTTTGTACCTAGCAAAGGCAACGTTTGAGAGAGAGCAAAGGAAGTCTCCAGGAATCGAACATTGACCGGAATGAGATTATGTGAAGCCAGGCCATTTTGTTGCAGTGATGCAAAAATCACACCTGTAGGCTCTCGAGAATTAAATTATGTAGCCAGAGGTAAGATGTCTTTTTATATATTCTGTTTTTGCTCTTTTTTTTGAAAAATTGCAATATTTTTGTCAGGGAACGTTCATAACAGAAAGCCCCTGGGCTTCCTTGCAAAATTACGAGGCCATTTACAGTCTGATCTCCAAAAAGTGGTTATATATTGCAATTCTAATATCTCAAAGACAGCTGGATTGTAGCCTGTCCAGAAATACTTAACATTATGGGCTGGAATGTCAGGCAAACAATACTGACAGCACTGGGGGTCTGAAGCCAGCTGATAAATAAGGTTGAACCAGAACAGGGTGTCCACTTTCTTGGCTTTCTCATTCCTGATTAACTTTTATCAATGCGGTTCCTTCCTTTGGAACCATACGTTGTCCGAGCAGGCAAGGTAGCTTAATTTCATCTGCCCACATTGCTCTTCAGCTAGGGCCTAGAGCAGGCATATGTAAGAGGCACTGGTTGATTCATGCTTTGATTCTCCATCCTTACTTCAGGGAGAAGCATTTTATCCAATTTGGAGGCTTCATCTTGGGCAGTAAGTAAGAACTTGCATTTAAACAGCACCTTCCCTGAACTTAGAACATCCTAAAATGCTTCGCAGGTGTAGATGTCCTTTTGACATGTCATGTTGAAAGGCAGCAATGTCTCACAAACAGCAATGAGACTTAATTAAATTTTAATGACATTAGCTGAAGGATAATTATTGACAAGGACACCAGGGAGAACACCCCTGCTTTTCTTAAAATAGCAACATGGGATCCTTTACATCTGGCGAGAGGGCAGGCAAGGCCTTAGTTTCATGTCTCATCCAAAAGGTGGCACATTCACCAGGGCAGCACTCCCTCAGTATGGCTCTTAGAGCATCAGCCTATGATTACACCCTCAAATCTCTGGAAGGGGAATTGGAGCCAACAACTGTTGGACTCAGAGGCGAGGGTGCTCGCTCCCCAATGAACCATAGCTGACAAAGCAAAATCACATAGAAAAAGTTGAGTTCACTCTTATGGTCACGCTATGCATTTACTGTACTTATCTCAATCAGTTAAACCGTAATACAAATTGACAAATTATAGAAGTCTTTCTATTTTGACTTTTTTACTTCCTGAAATTAGAATTTGATTTCGCCTTTGACAAGTCATGGTGATGACTATTATTCACTAACACACCAAAGAGAGGTGCTTCAGGGACTTGTATAATTTCAATATCTATATAAATAAATCACAACTTATAAATTATAACTTAAAATTACAATTTGTTTAGTGAAATGCATAAGAGACTGGACGTGACAGTGAGTTAACCAAATTCAATTCACATCGGGGAGTTGAATTTGAATCCAGCCCAACACTCACTGGTGCCTCTTTTCTCAGTTAACCGCAAGAGTCTGTGTGAAATATTTTTGAGCTGCCTTGATGGTTCCTGCTGGTGTGTCCTGGCTCCCATGTAGATTTTAGTTGCAAGGCCACAAGATTGAGCATATCCGGTGCACAGTCATTGTTTACTCCAGGTTCAGCACAGGAACAACAGCGACATGCATTTATATAGCACCTTGAACATAGATTTAAAACATTTCAAGGCACTTTACAGGAATACCAAAACCTACAGCGATCTAGGAGTCATGCATGAATGCAAAATATCCTCCAGTTAAACATTGGGAAAGCCAAATTAAGCTATCGACCCAGGCCCCCAACATGGACTCTTAACTGTGGGATCAAAAAATGACAGTTTTGGAAAGGTGGGAGCTGGAAAGAAATTGTACAGGTCTTGTCAGCACAAATTTCAGTGATTCTTATTTGAATAAGTTCACAGTATGAACTCACCATACTTGAAGCCTTATGGCAAATATTACATAGAATCACACAAAATGTACAGGATAGAAACAGGCCCTTCAGCCCAACTGCTTTTATGCTGCTCCTACCACTCTACTTCATTGAACTCCATCACATGCCCTTCTATTCCCTTCTCCCCCCATGTACTCCTCTAGTCTCCCTTTAAACGCAGCTATGCTTTTTGCCTTAAATATTTCATGCGATCGTGAGTTCTACATTCTAACCACCCTATGGGTATTAAATGGACACTTCTGGGCTTTTGGAAACTGGCCTTGAGAACATGGGTTTTTAATGTTGCGATTGACAGATTGGGACACCGTGGCAAGTTTGAGCTTCTGCAGTTCTTTTAGCCTGCAGTTGGTGTGCTATCGGAGCAACATGACTTCCTGCTGCTTTTTGCTGCTGCCTTTTGACAGCACAAGACTCCTTCTCCCATCGCACTGCAGCTGACAGCAGGTTAGCTCCTCAGCAAGGACACGGTGCTCAGCACAGGTGATCCACTGACGCTTCCATGGACCTGGTGAAGGAAGGGAATTTCAGGCAGAGGGGAAAAAAAAGGGCAGGTTTATTTGGAACAACAACAAAAATACCTGGAAAAACTCAGCTGGTCCGGCAGCATCTGCCGAGAGGAGCACTGTTAACGTTTCGAGTCCGTATGACCCTTCAACAGCACTAAGCAAAAATAGAAAAGAGGTGAAATATAAGCTGGTTTAAAGGGGTGGGGGTGGGGAGTGGTTGGGAAGGGTAGAACTGGATAGAGGGTCAATGATAGGTGGAGATGGCCAAAAGATGTCATAGACTAAAGGACAAAGAGATGTTGACGGTGGTGACATTAGCTAAGGAATTTGCTAATGGTGACATTAAGGGTAGAAAGCAGGACGAGCAAGGTACAGATAGCCCCTAGTGGGGGTGGGGTGGGGGGGGAAGGGATCAAAATAGGCTAAAAGGTAGAGATAAAACAATGGATGGAAATACATTTAAAAATAATGGAAATAGGCGGGAAAAGAAAAATCTATATAAATTATTGGAAAAGGGGGATCAGAAAGGGGGGTGGGGATGGAGGAGAGAGTTCATGATCTAAAGTTGTTGCTTTTAAGTCGGGTTTATTTGGATCTCAGTTATCTGGCACTCACTTGGACTGAGGCCAGGAACCAAGTCTTCAGATCCCAACACTCCTACTGAGGAGACCTACAAATCAACATCCACTGGCGTTGTGGGGAAAGCAAGCTACTGACTGGAGCAGCCTGCTGATTATGGGGAAGGTCACAGCAATGTTGAATTTGTTTTTTATTCATGCACCAGAACCTTTCCAAGCCAGGTGACATTCTGAGCAATGATCGACCTTTGGAATGCAAAATGTCAGCTTTCTTTGCCAGTATTTTTGTTCAATTTCCCCCAGTGAAAGAGGGTACAGCACAGGGGAGTTGTTATACAGTTGATTTTTCAGACAGCTTCCCTTGGTGGAAACATTGAACTTTTTTGTTACAAACAGCAGCAGCAACGGCGAAGTGTGTGCATCCAACACTATGGCTAATATTTTCCGTTTGGCGGGCGGGTGGAACAGGTGCTGACGCGGGCTGCGCTGCCATTTTGCGCGGGCAGGCCAATTAAGGCCCGCCCGGCGCATTTCCAACTCCCCTGGAGAGCGGGAGTCTGAAGATTGCGGTGGGTGTGTACAGGGTCCATGTGCGATCAGCCCCAACGAATGGTCTTCTCTGCTTTGCAGGAAAAAAATGCGCACAATGCTTATGAGCGTTTGTGCACTGGAGGCGGCCAGGCCCAGCTGGTGATATTGAGCCGTTTTGAGCAGGTCCACGGGTGTCAGTGAGGCTGGGGTGGAGCGGCCAGGTATTCGAGGTCCACAGTGACATCTGCTCTGTCTTCCCACCATCCAAAGCACTGATGATTGTTGGAATCGTTAATGTGGCAACACTGCTCATTCACAGACTGATAGAGTCAGAGGTGTGGGTCATAGACAAAGGTCCCTCGACCTTTCAAAAATGCGCGTGTTCGACACCTTCCAAAGTTGCCTTATCCTATTTCTGCCATGGCGTCGCAACTGCACATCCAAACACTTATTACATCTTAGGAGGGTTTCTGCATCCACCACCATTTCAGCCGGTGTGTCCCACATTACTGTGTGCAAGAGTTCCTATCACCTCATCTGTCAACCTCATGCCCCTTACCTTAAATAAATGCCACCAGGTTACTCATCCCTCCGCCAAGGGGAAAAGTTCCTTTCTGTCCACCCAATCTAGGCCCCTCATAATGTTATGAAGCTCAATAATGTCACCCCTCAATCTGTGTTCTATGGCAAATATCCCCAGTCTAGGCTATGTGTCCTCATAACTCCAACTCTCCAGCCCAGCATGCATCCTGGTCAGCGACCTCTGCACTCTCTCCAGTCCAATCACATCCCTCCCATGAAGTGCTAATCAAAACCACACACCAGAACTATAGTTGTGGCCTTGGCAGCGTTTTCTGCACTTGCAACCTAACCTCCCTGTTCCTACATTCTATTCCTCGGCTAATAAAGGCAAGAATGGCACTTACCTTCTTCAACACCTTATGTACCTGTCCCACTACCTTAACGGGAATGTTGACATGCCCAGCAAGGTCCCTCTGATCCTCCTTACTTTGCACCGTCTTACCATTTCTCCTGTATTCCCATACCTTGTTTGTCCTGCCCAAGTGCATCACCTCAGACTTATCCACATAACATCCCATTTGGCATTACTTAGGCCATTTGACCAGCCTGTCTGTATCTGCCTGTAATGTTTGGGTCTCCTTCTGACTATTTGCCACCCCACCACTGCTTGTCTCCTTAGGTTCTGGAAGGTTGAGCGCATAATAAGCCTGGGGGAAAGGGATGAAGTGTGTCACTGTGTGGACGCTAACTGATCCACTGTCCTTGGTGTTATTTTCAGCATCATCAGAGGCTGGTGCCCAGGGTCCATTACTGATGCCCCCTCTCACACCTGGGGGCCCTGAACTATCACCTGCATCACACCATTTCAGCGAGGCAGGCACCAGCACAGGTACTAGCACATCAGTGGGAATTGCAACACCAGCTAGTGTCCCGGGGCACAGTGGAGAGGGCACTTCACAATCGCTGGAGGAGATGGCAGAGCCAGAGAGTGCCGATGGCGCCAGCAGTCGGAGGACTGCAGGGGACCAGGCACATGATGAATCGCTGCCTGATGATATGCCTCTGGAGTCGTCCGCGATGCAGCAGCTGCAGGAAATTCAGCCAGGTGTGCGGGAACATCTGGGAGTGATACATGAGGCTGTGTTTTGCTTGGTGTCTGTGGTGGAGGAGTCCACATGGAGCATCACTGATGCCATGAGCCTCATGTCAGAGCGTCAGTCTTCCTCCATGGAGAGAGTGGCGACTCTCATGGAGAGGGGCTTCCAGGAGAACAAGCAGCTTCTCCTGGGGTTAGGCTCGGACCTGCAGCCCTCACAGTGTCAGTGGCCACAGCTGGTCAGTGCCAATGTGGGAGATGGTCTGGGCACCAAATTTCCCAGCTTGGTGCCCATCCATCCACGGTAAGCAGGGAGGTCCGAAGCAACCTCACGTCGGCACAGCAGCTGTCTGTCGTCTCTGTGGGCTCCTCTCAGGGCATTCCAGATGAGGGCAACAGCTCCTCACCCCTCTGCCAATGACTGTTACCTTCATTGAGGCTGCAAAGACTGGGGAGATGTCAATTGTGGAACTGGCAGCTCCCTCCCAGGCGGGGCCAGCACAGGCTCCACAGGCCAGAGGACGTCCGCCAAGGTCATCGAGGCCAACAGGACAGCAGAGTCAGCAGGCTGGCTCAGATTCCACTCCGAGCGATGGGGCGGCACCTAGACGTAGCACCTGGAAACAGAAGCATAACGCACCTTAGGCACACCATGGGTTTCTCAGTGGTACTTTTGTGTTGGCCCTAAGTTAGGGAATTATTATTTGTTGCTGTTGTGAAAACGTTTCACTTTCATTTTGTTGCATCATATCATGGATGAAATTAAAGCCAGATGTGTTACCATGGCTGAGGGTGGCTCCTTTGTTCTGCATTTGTATGTTTTACACACATGTCATGAGTGTTTGAGTGGACATTGAGGTTTATGCCAAAGCCCTTAGTTGCAGCTGGTGAAGTGGTAGATGTAGCATTTAAGTGCCCTGTGTGGAAGTGCCAGTCAATGCTGGTCCTCTTGATCCATGTGTGTGGAGCTAGCTGAAGGTTCATTGGATTAAAGTCTCCCAGGTGTCCCTGCCTCCTTGGTGTAGTGCTGAATCAGCATGCAGCTCCTCATCATTGCCCTGTGCTTCCTCATCCTCTGAACCACTGAGTCATCATGTGCAGCCGCATCCCTGCGTCAAGGTCTTCATCGTCCACAGCGGCCCTCTTTCCAGCGCAAGATTGTGGAGAGCGCAGCATGCAACCACTATCGGCAACACACGATCTGGGGGATACTGGAGTGTGCCCCCTGAGCGGTCCAGGCATCGGAAGCGCACCTTGAGAAGACCGATGGTTCTCTCCACCACAGCCCATGTGGAGACTTGATTCCTATTGTACCGATGCTCAGCTTCTGTTCTTGGATGGCGGAGAGGCGTCATGAGCCACCTTCTGAGGGGATAGCCCTTGTCACCCAGCAGCCATCCATCCAGCCGGGCTGGAGCACTGAAGAGCCCTGGCACCTGGGAGTATCTGAGGATGTAGGCGTCATGGGAGCTGCCTGGGTACCTTGCACAGACTTGTAGAATCAGCATCCTGTGGTCTCACACTATCTGCACGTTCATGGAGTGGAAGCCCTTCCTGTTGACGAAGGCACCGGGCTCACCTGCTGGTGCCTTGATGGCCACATGTGTACAGTCTATAGCACCCTGGACACGGGGGAAGCCAGCACTGGCCACAAAGCCTCTGGCTCACTGTGTCTGGCTGGCCTGGTCACAGTGGAAATGGATGAAATTCAATGCCCGTCTGAACAGAGCATCTGTGACCTGCTTGACACAAGTGTGGACAACTGATTGGGAGACACCGCAAGATCACCCACTGAGCCCTTGGAGGAGCCAGAGGCATAGAGGTGGAGGGCAGCTGTGACCTTCAGAGCCACTGGCATGGGGTGTCCACCCACAAGGTTAGGAGAGATCTCAGGGCCAATCATCTGACAGATATAGTTGACTGTCTCCCTTGACAGTCGGAGCCTCCTTCAGCACTGCACCTCAGTCATATCGAGGTAGTTGCTTCTCCACCTGAACACCCTGGCAGCAGGATAATGGCGTCTTCTGCGGCCCCTTCCACCTTGGACAACCTCTTGGCCCTGCGCCCCTTGTGCCTGCGCCTGGCCTCCCAAAGGTGGCTCCCCTGCAGGCTGATTGTACACTCCTGGCCTCCTCTTCATTCTAGCCCTCCCTCCCACCAGCAGACATTTCAGAACCCATACCCAGGCTAAATGAAGGCCTCCGGAAAGCTGCAGGCCCGATAAAGATTCATGGCTGAATTCGTGCTGAACTGCTGCAGATCACACAGGCCAGTTTAAAAAAATTTCCCGCAATAAATCCTTCATGGACCAGATTGACAACCCCACCGAGCCCGCCTATGTCGCCCGTGGATGAGTTTTGTTAAAACGTCGCTTCCCCGCCCGCCCGTTGTGCCCATGCGCCGAGCTGAGGATCGCACGGGCG
The DNA here is from genome assembly GCF_017639515.1 of Carcharodon carcharias. Taxonomy (NCBI): domain Eukaryota; kingdom Metazoa; phylum Chordata; class Chondrichthyes; order Lamniformes; family Lamnidae; genus Carcharodon; species Carcharodon carcharias. The sequence goes on from NC_054484.1 coordinate 15,527,389, forward strand.
CCTGAAAATCGGCATCGATTGCCGAGCTAAGGGCCTTAACTAGCCCGTTAATTAATGGCGGGAGCGCGTCGCACTTCACCGCGCGCCCGCCCAACGAAATATCGTGGTGGCGCGCGGTGACATCGGGACGCTCCATCGACCTCACCGGGCATCATTTTACCCGCTGAGGTGCGGAGCCCACCCCCTGCACGTCACCTTGAAAATTCTGCCCTGCAACTAAAGAAGACCTCGCTGCTCGAGATTCAGCGCTGTTAACTGATTGGTTTAAACAGATCATGTGATCCTACAACACCGGATTATTCTTAAATCCACAGTCCTGCGTTTATCAAAACTACAATTACTGCAGGAGTGAAGCACTTCTATCAGATGGGAAGATTCCCTGAAACTCAGGCATCATTAATGGCTAACTCCTTTAAAGCCCCTAATAACAACCCAGCAGCATATATAAATAGGAAAAAGTTTTCCCATATACCTGTCTAAAGAGACTTTCCACTGCATTTCTGACAGAATTATAGAGGCAGACTGAGATGAACTCCAAGGGAATTCCCAGTCACAGACTAAAGCTAAGAAAAGTGTAGCTACTCAACAACAACTTGCATTTAAATTGCACCTTTAGTGCAATAAAACGCCCAAGGCATTTCACATGGACATTACAAAGCAAAATTAAACAGGAAACCATATGATACTAGGGCAGATGGCAAAAAGCTTGTTCGATCGAGCACCTTAAAGGACAACGGAGAGACAAATGAGTGGAGAGGTTTAGGGAGGGAATTCTAGAGCATGCCCTAAGCTGCTGGAGACACTACCGCCAAAGGCACAGAAAATTTATTTTTGATTACTTTACCTGTAAACCTCAGGAAAGCAACATAGATAGGCAGATGGTAGAAAATCTGAAGAGGGAATTGAAACAGTATTTGAAGGAGGGGACAATAAGTGAGCTTATTTTCAATCCTGTTCTCCTCTTTTGTCTATAATATTCAAAAGGAAGACGGTGTTTGGATAGAGTTAACAAGCAGGACTAAAGCAGGACTTCCCTGACCAGGATAAAGATATTGGTAGCATACTAAGGATATCAGTAGTGTAGTGTACTCATAACGGGATTGATAATTTCCTACGTTACATTATTGTAGTGACTACACTTCAGAAGTAATGAATTGAAGGTGAAGGTCTTCCTTTCATCCTTCCTCACTTCCTTCCTCCCTCCCTCCCTTCCCTCCTTCCCTCCCTCCTGTACAATTTGGCGACACACCAAGGTGCACAATAATTGGCAGCACCCACAATACCTTCATTTTGACTGTTTCAAGGAGCAGGGAGGCTGGACAGACTGACCCAGAGTTTCTACATGAGTGCATTGCTTTTGTTGGTCCAATTCATCCAATAGTGGAACAGCCAGTGCAAAAGGCTAAAACAAAAACAGAATTACCTGGAAAAACTCAGCAGGTCTGGCAGCATCGGCGGAGAAGAAAAGAGTTGACGTTTCGAGTCCTCATGACCCTTCAGCAGAACTGTTCTGTTGAAGGGTCATAAGGACTCGAAACGTCAACTCTTTTCTTCTCCGCCGATGCTGCCAGTGCAAAAGGTTGTTGGATTTTAAGTGCAAATTTCATTCAGTGTAATTTGTGATTTTGTGATCTTTTGACACCATTGGGAGTTTCTGCTAATTACTCTTGTTTACACCTCTTCCAGGGGCCTAAAAATTAAATTGAAGCTTTTGGGCACAGGGACATGAAAAGGTCTGTTTGAAAAGTTTGGGATTTTAAACATTTTCCCAAGGAACTGTTCAGAAATCTAGAAAATTGTTCTGTATATTTTTTAAATGTCATTCTCAATCATTTAAAATCATGTTACTCGCAGTATGTTGATTGAGACTGCGGTTTAAAATGCATATTTGTTGTGATAAACACATTTTCAGGTTTAATAATTGCTCTGCGCCATGTTACAGTGCTTTAATACATCAAGGAATATTGTTAAAGCAATTTAATAAAAAAAAAAACATTGGGCAGGATTTTCCAGCCCCTACATCGGCAGGCATTGCCGCAGGCAGGACTGGAAAATTTGGAGAGACGTTAAAAGTCAACCGGTCTCCAAATGTTTCCATCCCACACACGACAGAGTCCGCTGGTGCCAGTACTGGAAAATCCCTGCCCATTGATTCATGGCAGATTTTGAGCTCAGTGGCATGCAAATGAGCCTGGGCAAAAACTTGGGCACAATGGGTGCAATTTTGGGCGCACTTTGCACTGGAATTGTCGATGGTGCCCAGGGCAAAACTGTGACCAAATTCTTCTAGAGGGCCAGGGCCAACCCTTACTGCCTTGGCTTTTCATTAACACCTGTGAAGATTCCCTGAGGAGGGACTGGAGGATGCCAGGGATGTAAAACTACCAGCAGTGAGCATAACTACCTGGACTATCTCTCTGGAGCACAGAGGGCGAAGGAAAGGTTTAAATCAAGGCTGTTAAAATGTTGAAGATTTTTCTAATGGAAACAGAAAGAACATTTTCTCTGCTGGCAGTACAGATGGAAATGGGTAATCTATTTAACATTGCTGCTAAGAAAATGAGGAGGGAATCTTATGAGTAATCCTTTTACAAAGAGCTGTCGATGCTTGGAATACACGCCAAAGGGAATGGTTGAGGCAGAGACATTTGCATCTTTTAAGGGGAAATTAGAAAAGTTTTTGAAGCAGAGTTATGCTTAAAATGCGGGACCACAGAATTGGCTTTGCCTTTTCCCAATAAAGCGGCACACCAACACAATGGCCAAATAGACTGCTATGCCATAAATCTCTGCGTTTCATAGGCGAATTAATTTCAGAGAATAATTTTATCAATTAAATACTTTTCAGAACAATGTCAAACTGACCAGTTCCAGTTTCAAACTTGGATTGTGTTCTCTGTGTTATGACTTAAGTTCACATTCTCAAGAATGATGCTATGTTCTTACTTCAGTAAGAAATGGTATTGTTAAGGATGTTAAAGAATTAGCAGGTTGTTTCTTTTCTCTCTCTCTCTTTCTCTCTCACTTCGAAAGAACAATTCTCAGCAGCCAGAGACCGAGACCAATGGAAATCATCGCCAAGGAGAATCCAGACAAGTTTCTGGTAGAAGCGAACAGACAGCACTAAGCACGAGGTCAGCTGCAAGATAACCTCAAACCAAAGTGATGGATCAGGGGCATGTGACACCTTGGATAACCATCCTCCAGCCAATGGCCATATGGTTGACCTACGGTAAACAACCAGCTCCCTTAAATAAAGGGGATAGTCCTCGTCAGCCTTCCTAACATCCTAAGCCCCCAATCAGTTCAAGAAAACAGAACAAAAGAGAAGAAGGCTGAGAATAGAGTAGACAAGAGACTGCCACCAAAACTGTTCTCACCTGTCACAGGTCGTATGTTTTTTTTTTTCCTGTCAATTTAGCTTACGTATCACGCTGGATAAGTTACTTAATAATTGTAATAAACTGCTTTAAAATCGCTTATGAGCTCGAGCCACTCAATTGGATAACCTGTGACTCCCGGACCTTAATCTTGCATGTAGTGTTTGTGTTGCCAAGCTCATGTAAAATCTTATTTTGCTCCAGTAGTCTCTCAGTCAGGTTTCTTTCTAAAATTCAATTTGTTTACCAAGGTTCCACCACAAGATGTTCAGTTTTCAATATCAGTTCTTATTGGGACATTGGGTGGCTATAAATCTGGGCAGACGCTCCCTCTGAATCAACATTATATCAATTAATTGTCCCATACCACATCCCACCCCACTTTTCACAAATTTCAGAATTCAGCACTCCCACCGATAATACATTTGAAAAACACAATTTTTGTGCCAATGTAGCACATTGCTACCAATGCATCCTGGAATGCAATCACTGCATAGATAACATTCAGTATGATCACCAATGGCTGAATTAATATAAATGGGACAAACATTGGGATATCCTTCCTGTTGAGCAAGACTCCTTATTCTAATTCATGTTCTAGTCATCCCACTCCTTGCCTCTGGTTATGTGTTCGCCCACAGTCACTTCAAGGGATACGGGGATAATGTGGGAAAATGGTTTTTGAGGTAGGTGACCAGCCATGATCTAGCTGAATGGTGGAGCAGGCTTGAGGGGCTAAATGGCCTTCTCCTGCTCCTGTGTTCCTCTGTTTCTGACTGTGTCGGTGATCCGGTCATTGCTTCCCGCAAATGTCTCTATAAGCTGACTGCTTTCTACACAAAATTTCTACACACAAGATTTCCCTTCTGATTTATCTTTGTTCCCTTTGAGAGGTGTATTAAGGAGACTGGACTGGACTATATCACCTTTCCAGGGAAAAGCATGAGAGGTCAGTTTTTTTTTATTCGTTCATGGGATGTGGGCATCACTGGCTAGCTGAGCATTTATTGCCCATCCCTAATTGCCCTTGAGAAGGTGGTGGTGAGCTGCCTTCTTGAGCCGCTGCAGTCCCTGTGGTGCAGGTACACCCACAGTGCTGTTAGGGAGGAAGTTCCAGGATTTTAACCCAGTGACAGTGAATGAACGGCGATATATTTCCAAGTCAGGACAGTGAGTGGCTTGGAGGGGAACTTCCAGGTGATGGTGCTCCCATGTGCCTGCTGCCCTTGTCCTTCTAAGCGGTAGTGGTCGTGGGTTTGGAAGGTGTTCTCTAAGGAGGCTTGGTGAGTTCCTGCATTGCATTTTGTAGATGGTACACACTGCTGTTACTGTGTGTCGGTGGTGGAAGGAGTGAATGTTTGTGGAAGGGGTGCCAATCAAGCAGGCAGCTTTTTCCTGGATGGTGTTAAGCTTCTTGGGTGTTGTTGGAGTTGCACTCATCCAGGCAAGTGGAGGGTATTCCATCACACTCCTGACTGGTGCAATGTAGATGGTGGACAAGCTTTGGGGAGTCAGGATGTGAGTTACTCACTGTAGTATTTCTAGCACCTGACCCGCTCTTGTAGCCACAGTATTTATATGGCTAGTCCAGTTCAGCTTCTGTTCAATGGTAACCCCTAGGATGTTGATAATGCGGGATTCCAGTGATGGTAATGCAATTTAATGTCAATGGGCAAAGGCTAGATTCTCTCTTGTTGGAGATAGTCATTGCCTGGCACTCGTGTGGCACAGTGATGTCCTGGTACTGAGATGATTGACCTCCCACAACCACAAACATCTTCCTTTGTGCTAGGTATGACTCCAACCAGCAGAGAGTTTTCCTCCTGATTCTCAATTACTCCAGTTTTGCGAGGGTTCCTTGATGCCACACTCTGTCAAATGCTGCCTTGATATCAAGGGCAGTCACTCTCAATTTACCTTGGGAGTTCAGCTCTTTTGTCCATGTTTGAACCAAGGCTGTAATGAGGCCATTAGCTGAGTGATCCTGGTGGAACCCAAACTGAGCATCACTGAGCAGGTTATTGCTAAGTAAGTGCCTCTTGACAGCACTGCTGATGACCACTTCCGTCACTTTACTAATGATCAAGAGTAGACTGATGGGGCAGTAATTGTCTGGGTTGGATTTGTCTTGCTTTTTGTGGACGGGATATACTCGGGCTATTTTCTACATAGTGAGATTGTGTCGGGAAGCCATTGTCTTGCCAGACGCTTTGACTTCACTAGAGGGGTAAGCTTATCAAGATGCAAACAGTTTTCATTGCCCTCTCAATAGTCCCCTTTTGAAATGGACCTGGACAGTCCCAGGTGTGAGATGGCTCTGTTAACAACTCTGTAGGGAAAATGAGGCTTGATCTGTGAGTCCCCTGATTTTGTGATTGTAATGTCCTTACAATTGGGTGTGAGATTCCACGATGCTGAAAGGAGGATTCTTTTGTTATAAGTAGCTGCCAGGACAAAGGACTAATCCTGTAGTCATGTGACTTGTAGCAGTCATCCTTTTGGTTCAGGAGAAAATCCATTTTAAAAATAGGACAAAAAGAATAAAAACTGATGTACACAGTTTCGAAATTCTTTTCATGTCTTACTGACAAAGGACAAAGAATGCCATAGAGATGATCCCACCCTACTACTGCCTTGGTTTAAGGAAAGACAGTTGGAATTAATTTTGTGCCCACTTTTGTGGCAATGAGTAAAAGGTTAACGTAAATCCCACAGGGGTGCCCTCCCTCTCCAAAGGGCTGCCCAAATGCCAAGTTCAGACCTGCTCTAACCAGGTCCATTCTGCGCACTTCTTTCACACTCCGCGGCTACCAAAATCCAACAGCTGATGATTTTAATGACCAGCTGCCTCTGTAAAATGTACATGCACAAACGCGCCCTGCCTCCATTCCCTGTGAAAATGGGAAGTGCAGCGCTCGGCGGCGGGACTTATGATGTTCAGGCATTTGCGCCATTTTCACCACGATGGTGAGGCTCTCCATCATGGCGAAAATCCTAGCCTTGATTGCAATGGGCCTGTGTTGTGTGCACAGCCACTGTATGCATTTGACCTGCCGGACATTTAAACTGTGACTGGAGCCATTTGCTTTTGGAGAGCAAGGACAATCTTGTCCTAGAAGGGAAGAAGCTGAGAGGGAACGTGGCAGCAAAGATGAGCTACTTTGTGATGGGATAAAAACAAAAAAACTGCGGATGCTGGAAATCCAAAACAAAAACAGAATTACCTGGAAAAACTCAGCAGGTCTGGCAGCATCGACGGAGAAGAAAAGAGTTGACGTTTCGAGTCCTCATGACCCTTCGACAGAACTTGAGTTCGAGTCCAAGAAAGAGTTGAAATATAAGCTGGTTTAAGGTGTGTGGGGGGGGCGGAGAGAGAGAGAGAGAGAGAGAGAAGTGGAGGGGTTGGTGTGGTTGTAGGGACAAACAAGCAGTGATAGAAGCAGATCATCCAAAGATGTCAACAACAATAGAACAAAAGAACACATAGGTGTTAAAGTTGGTGATATTATCTAAACGAATGTGCTAATTAAGAATGGATGGTAGGGCACTCAAGGTATAGCTCTAGTGGGGGTGGGGAGAGCATAAAAGATTTTAAAATATTTAAAAATAATGGAAATAGGTGGGAAAAGAAAAATCTATATAATTTATTGGAAAAAAAAGGAAGGGGGAAACAGAAAGGGGGTGGGGATGGGGGAGGGAGCTCACGACCTAAAGTTGTTGAATTCAATATTCAGTCCGGAAGGCTGTAAAGTGCCTAGTCGGAAGATGAGGTGTTGTTCCTCCAGTTTGCGTTGGGCTTCACTGGAACAACGCAGCAAGCCAAGGACAGACATGTGGGCAAGAGAGCAGGGTGGAGTGTTAAAATGGCAAGCGACAGGGAGGTTTGGGTCATTTGCATGTCAAAGGATAAACTCTCTAAACTCTCAAGTCTCTTTTACTCAATTCATTTTATCTGCTCTGAAGCAGATAACACCATTGTTGATTATCATTAAAACCCATCTGATTCACTAGTGTCCTTCAGGGAAGGAAATCTGCTGTCCTTACCTGGTCTGGCCTACATGTGACTCCAGACTCATGGCAATGTGGTTGATTCTTAAAAGTGCCCTCTGAACAAGGGAAATTAGTGATGGGCAATGAATGCTGGCCTAGCCAGCGACACCCACATCCCACAAACGAATAAAAAATAAAGGCTTTTCTTGGTATTTAGAAGCACTGTTTTTGAATAGGGACACACTACTTTAACCTCTCACCATCAGATATAACACTCAGAACACTGAAAGGCATGTATCTTTTTTTTTTCTCTGCAGACCAAGGAGAGGAAGAGCTTATTGAGCTTATCGACACTCACAGGTCAGGCTGAATGGCTACTCAGGAGGAGACACTGGAACCCCTGTAGAAGCATGTGCCAAAAAGATTTATGTACATAGAGTTTACAGCTTAAGAATAGGCCATTCAGCCTAATTTGACCATGGCGGTACTTATACTTCACACAAGTTTCCTCCCAACCTACTTTATCTCACACTATCGGTCTGCCTTTTTATTTTCTCTTCTCTCCTGCACATCTAGCTTCCCTTTCAGTGCATCTATACTATTAACTCAACAAAGGATCAGATTAATTAGATTTATTGGATTTTCAATGGCCCCGGTTTTGGTTTCCCTCACAAGTGGGGGCATTTCCTCTACATCTCCCCTCCATAATCTAAATTGAGCCACCCCTCAACTTCCTCTTCTCGATGTAACATCCCAGCCTGGTTCAGTCCTCCCTGATAGTTATAACTTCTCCGCTCTGAAGAGTCAGCACATTCAACAACAACCATAGCTTGGCCTATAATTTCAGCCTTTAACACAGTGACAAACCCGAAGGGCTTGAGAGATAGGCTAATGGGAACTTAATGCTGATTTGGAAAAAGTAGAGTAGGAAGGATGCCGAAAGCTGTGTTGCTGAGATGGACCTAGACTTTTCTTCTCAGGTGCAAGCCAGAAGTTACACACAAAATTCTGCCCAAAGCTACATCCATTTTTGGCCAGGTCAGTTTACACCCAAGTATTATATCAACCTTCCAATCTCATTAAAATCTAAACTCAAACTAGACTCAAACAATGGAAGAAGGATCAAGTTGCACCGATACAGTCAATGGTTTCACCGCTGGATGTCTTAAGGCACTTTACAGCCAATGAAGCACTTTCAAAGTGCAGTCACTGATGTGCAGTCAGGAAATGTGGCAGCTAATTTTCACGCAGCAAGTGATAAGGATTAGATTATCGCTTCCTGTGATGTCGCTTGAGGAATAAATATTGCCCGGGACATCAGGGATAGCACACCTGCTCGTCTTCGGAATAGTGCTGTGGGATCGTTCACGTCCACATGGGAGGTGGGGTCTCGGTTTAACATATCAGTCAACAGCCGACACTTCTGACAGTGTAGCCCGGCCTCATTACCGCACTGGGGCGACAGCCTCGATTTTTGTGCTCAGGTCCTGATACTGATTTTATGCTCCCCTGCCAGCAGGTTTGAAGGCGGTGAGGAGGGGGGGGTGGGGGTGCAGATGAAATCCAGCAGTTGGCTTTCCTGCTGCCTACCCATTGTCCCTCGATCTGTGTAAAATTTTGCGAGGGGCAGCGGAGGTGTCAGGCATCCGGCCCTCCCTTGAGCCTATTGACAGCCAATTAACCGACACTTAGGGGCTTCATCCTGCTTCCACTGGTATTTTATCCATGGCCGAGGGGAGGGGGGAAGGCCCACCATGTGGCTGCTGGTGGCCACTGTCCGCCGCTGGCACTGCTGGGACTATACAGCTACCGGCCATCCAATCGGCCAACAGATCTCGAAAGCCGTCCAACGTCCAAGAGATTGAGAATCACAACCGACACGGTTTTACCACAAATCTTACAGTACAATTGGCCGAAAAACCAAACTTGAAAACAACACGGAGTAATTAAAAACATGGGGCCAGAGTATAACGCTCGTCGGGCGAGAGCGCGGTCCCAGCCCAGCCGAGAGTAAGGTGACACGCCGTGATGTCCCGACACCACTGCGCGCTCGCGCGATATTCTGGTCAGCGGAAGCGCGCCGGAGTTGGCAGCCCACCCGCCGACAATGAAAAGGCCTGTTCAGGCCATTAAATTTATAACTGAGAGCAATGTTTCGCTGCCCGTCCAGCCTTAGGGTGGGCCGGGGGGCTGGCGAAAAGCCCAAGCGGCCTTTGGATTTTTTTTTAGGAAACCTCATCCACGGGCGGGATGAGGTTTTCAACAGCAAATAAAAATAAAATAAAAATTTTAACATTCCCTTAATAACGCATCCCTGCTCGTGTGATAGAAAGTGAGATGAGGGGACTCGTTTTACAACGTCTTTAAAATCTTTATTTTTAAACTCTAAATATCCCTGAAACAGCTCCGTGCCTCAGGAGGCTTTTCCAGTGCGCGTGCGCGAACTTGTTTCTCTTGCCCTCTTCCCTCTCCGCCCCCACCCTCCACACGGGCAGCACTGTTGTGCGCGTTTCACGCTGGGTGGGCCTTAACTGGCCCGCCGACATGAAATCGCAGTCGGGCCCCGATCGCAGGCAGCGGTCAGCTTACTGACCGTCCCTGCCTGCCCCTGCCAAGCCCACCCAACAAGGGAAACCCACCCCCCTCCCGCCCCCCCCCCACCCCGCCATAGTTACCCGCTATAGTCAGACTAGGTTGACTGCAGGCTGATTGGATCCTGATGTGACTGGGACGGGTCCACCACCTGTGGGACTTCCCTGTCGATGGTCTCGCTCCTGACGGTGCCCTCTTGATGAGAGATTTTAGCCTGCCTGGGTGCTTCGGCTGCACGGCAACTGCTCTCATGCTCAGCGACCACTGAGCCACTCGATCGGCGGGTCGCCGACTGGTTTCTGGAGTCCGTGCGTTTTCCTGAGAACCGGCAGCTCATTGGGTGCAGCGAACTCGGACAAGTCTTAGAACGTATTCTTGAAGCGGGACCTCCTCCCAAGAAAGGGGTGGACGTCTCACCCCCAAAGCAGTGAACGCTGCTCCCAGCATTAAATTGCTGTGAGGCAGCCATGGGGCGGGTTACCCCCTGACATCTCAGTCTCGTAAAATCCAGCCTTTGGGGTGGGTTTCAAACAATTGTGGCCCAGGGGTGAGATTACTGAACCACGGTTGGCACAATATGAACACCTGCGACAAACCCGCATTAGCATATTTCTCCTCGGAGTCTTAAACTTCAGTGTAAAGTAATAACTCGTTGAAAACATTATTCGTGAACATGAGGAAAGTTTAAGGATCTGCAATCAGGGAGGCTTTTCAATTTTTAACGTGTCTTACATTTATGCCATAAAAATGCACTGAAGGAAGCAGTTAATGCAGAGCGGGACTCAGTGAGGATAAAATTGCAAAAAAAAAAACGCTCAGTTAAAGGATCGTAAAAACAACTTCATTTGGCACTAGGTCTGTAATTCTGCTGGCAGTATTCGGGGAGCCACAAAAAAAAAAGAACAGTTAAAGAACACTCACTTCGGAGAGTTAGTGGTGTGGCCAGTTTGCTTTGTGGATGTTTTGGTTTTGATGGCAGGCTTGATGCACGGGCTTAAAAGTTGTCACAACTCACCAAAGAAGGTACAGCCATCTTTTAAGCCACGCTATTGGTTTACACTCCTAGTTCGGGCCAGGTATAAATGCAGAGGAAACTTGGGCTTGGAGGATGGTTTTTAAAAAGCTTGGGAGGGAAGTGGATTGCTGCTAGGGTTTAGAGAGAGAATTCCAGAGGCCGGAATATCGGCTGCTGAGGGATTGAGTGAGGAAAGAGAGAGCAGTTTAGCAGAGAAGGAAAAGTTGCCAAACATTAAATTAACAAAAAAAAAATGATTCCTCAAATGCTAAACCTCCTGTATTGCACACCCACAAGCAATTGATGGAAACTTTGTATAGCCACCAATTAACAATAAGGAGATTAGCTCTGTAATTCATAGCCAACTACAAAGCAATAATTATGGTGTATAGTTACAATTAAATGGAGAGTCATTGCAGTAATTACAGTTTTCCTATGTTAGCTTACAGCGGACATTGCTACAGTAAAGTCATAAATATAATTACACAGTTACAGAGTCAGAGTTAAATTAAGCATTCAAAGACCAATGCATTTCCCCATAATATCACTTTGATTAAAGCCATTAAATCTGACTGGAAGGTCAGATATTTCCAAAATTTATAGCACTTCTGTCGTCTTGACAGAATAAAGCTGGAGACTTGAATATGTATGATTCGACTTTAATCCACAAAAAGCGCATATTTACACAGAGAATAATCGGCTGCTTGAAATCATTTTGGAAAAAGTATTTCTGTGTGCCCATCGAGCCAGCTACAGGCTGGAATCTAATCTGAAGGACTCAGAGGCTTTATATATTGAATAATGGATACCGGGCAGTGAGATACAGGCTGGAATCTAATCGAGGGATCCGGATAATTTATGTCGAAAATACTAGATACCTGGGAGTAAGTTACAGGTTAGAATCTAATGGAGGGGTTCAGATGTGTAGAGTAATGAATACCTGGGAACGAGTTGCAAGCTGGAATCTAATCAATGAATTTGGGTGATTTATTTACAGACTAATGGGTGCCTGGGAGTGAGTCACATCTAGGATCTATCTGAAGAGTTCAGATAGTTTTTATATTGAAATCATAGCTATCTGGGAGCGAGATAGATAAGAAGGGGGCTGAATCACACATATCCCGTTTTACAATTACTAATTTCACAAAGCAAGCAAAATCTGTTCCAGGAATTGTTGGCAGCCAGCTCAAGCTAACCCACACACAAGGAATTGATTGCTCCCAATTTGGCAAGGCCACCTCATTTGAATAATTAGCTTAAATTTTCAGTGCACCTTCTGCCTCAGGCGACCAGCGATCCTAATGAGGGATGGATGGTATCTGGCTAGAAGCTCAAATTTAAAGAGACATGCACAAGCAAAGGTAAGTCGTTACATCTGGGGGCACAGTTCACTTCAGTATCTGTTAAGTCCCTAAATGACTTTTGGTCTTGACTAAAGCTGGGAAGAGGAAAAACAAACCCAAAGTGAAGTTTATGAGGAAATGATGGACTCAGCAGCGCATAATGCCCTGTGTGGCACCGTGGGGCTAGAGCTGGGGCGGACCTGAGAAACTGTGTATCCTGTGTCCTGTTCCACCAACCAAAGCATTTGATAAAGTGTTACGTAACAGGCTTGCCAGCAAAGTCGAAACCTGTGAAATAAAAGGGCAGAATAGACACAAAGTTTGCTGAATGACAGGGTGCAGAGAATCGTTGTTTTCACGATTGGAGGTAGGTAGGTTCCCCAGGAGTTGGTACTGCCCGCTGCTTTTCATGGGTGCACAATGTCCTTTAGGGAAGGAAATCTTTACCTGGTCTGGCCTGGCCTATATGTGACTCCAACCCCACACCAATGTGGTTGACTCTTAACTGCCCTCTGAACAAGAGCAATTCGGGATGGGCAATAAATGCTGGTCCAGCCAGCAACACCTACATCCCGTGAATGAATAAAAAAAAAACCAATTTCAAAATTTGTAGATGATACAATACTTGGAAATGTGGTGAACTGCGAGGAGGATAGTCATAAACTTCAAGAGGATATAATGGGCTGGTGGAATGCGCGGGCATGTGGCACAGAGAAGTGTGAAGTAGTACATTTTGATAGGGAGAATGAGGAGACACACTACAAAAGAAAGGGCACGATTCTAAAGAGGCGCAAGAGCAGAGAGATCCATTGTCGGGGGGGGGATAAATGTGCACAAATCGCTGAAGGTAGCAGGGCAGCTTGAGAAAATGGTTTAAAAGGCAGACAGAATCCTGGCTTTATTAATAGAGACAAGAGTACAAAATCTGTAGCAAGTTCTGGCACTCTGACACTCTTTGGCATATTCTTTTCTTTGCAGCTGTCAAATGCTTTTAGTTCATCTGCAGAGCCTGTAACAAAGGCTGGAGCCAAGGGGCCCTGGTGGAACCCAAACTGAGCACCAGTGAGCAGGTTATAGATGAGTAAGTGCGCATTGATAGCACTGTTGACAGCATCTTCCATGACTTTATGGATTATTGAGAGTAGACCGACAGGGCTACAGATCAAGAGCTGGAAGGTCGGATTAGACTGGATGGTTGTTTATTGTCTGACACTATAGGCTGAATGGCCTCCTTCTGTGCTGTAAATCTTTCTATGTTTCTATGTCCATTGAAGTACCAATCCTCATCAGAGAGTTGCTTTTTGCCAGTGATGCCACACTAGCATTCCATGCTGAGGAACACATTCAGCAGCAAATGGATAGGCTCTCTGTGCGCCGGTAAAGGGTTTGGTTTGACAATCAGCATCAGGAAGACAAATGTCATGACCCAGCATGTTACAATATCACCATCTATCAGTATTGACAATGTGACACTGGTGGTTGTTGATTGTTTCACATAATCATAAATCGTGGCGTGTAGGTCCGCTGGTGTATAAGGTGAGCCCATTTTTCAAGCCACAGAAATCATGTTTTCTCACGTGCATGGCAGTTAAGTTCACACCACCCCGCCGCCGCCCTACCTTCGCCACATGCTAGACTCGCATTAGTGATCAGCCTCAATTTTGCATCCCACAAATGTATGCTATAGTAACCAGTACCTTATAACTGGGTGCAAGGGATCCAGCAGGCAATATGGGGCAGAAATTTCCCCTTGTCGGGCGAGCACCCCGGTGTCATCACGGATCCACGCGACCTTTCGGTCAGCGGGCACACGCGGGAGTCAGCACCACGCCCGCCGACAATTAAGCTCATCAATTAGTTAATTAATTAGAGCTTTTCCCTGCCCGTCCAACTTCATGGCTGACAGGCGAGTGGACAGGCGAAGCGGCCTTTGGATTTTTGAGGAAACCTCATCCACGGACGGGATGAGGTTTCCGATGTAACTTAAAAATAAACTAAACATTTTTAGAACTAATTTTCAACACATCCCTGCTCACGGGCAGAATTTTACCAGTCGGCGAGCAGGGGGCGGGGCCTGTTTGGCGACACGTAAAATGACGCGGGATGATGTCAGGGGGAACCCCCAACATTACCGCGCCCCATTTAAATTTTCAGGAAGGCGGCGGTGCAGCCAAATCAGCTGCGCGCCCGTCGACCTGTCAATAGCCAATGGAGGCCCATTGACAGAATCAATTAAGTAATTAAAGGACCCGCCCATCCAACCTTAAGGTGGGTCGGCCAGGAGCCCCGGCGGGAACTAGAAAAAACATGAAAACCTCATCCACCGGCGGAATGAGGTTTCATGTAGGGTTTTTAAAAATTTCAATAAAGTTTTTGTAAAAATTATGGACATGTCCCAACTCATGTAAGGGAAATTTTATTTTTCTATTTTTGTCTTTTTTACACGTGCGTCCGATCTCCCTGAGGCTGCACTTAGCCTCAGGGAGACGAGTGCGCTCTTTCGCGCGCGTGCGTGAAAGAGCGCACTCTCGATTTTGGGATTGCCCCCACCTCCCCCCCCCCGCCCAACCCCCACAAAGTGCTTCCCTGCAGACTTCACACTGGGTGGGCCTTAATTGGCCCGCCCATGTAAAATGGCGGCGCACCTCCGACCCGGAGACACCGATTGAAAGCGTGCCCGTATGCACGCACCCATCAACATCCCCCCCCCCTCTCCTCCCAAATGGGGGGTGGAAATTCAGCCCCATGTGTCAGAGTCACATGAGGGGGGCATGTTTGCCTTTTTTAAAAAAAATGTACTTTTAACGTGAAAAATCTTCAGGCCCCCTGAGGCAGCTGTGTGCATATGCAGACTTCCGTGTTCACGCTCCTCCCCCTCCCACTCCGGCAGGCAGTGCTGAGGTTACCAGCGTGTGTTTCATGTTGGCTGAGCCGTTAATTTGGCCAGCCAGCGTGAAATCGCGGTCAGGGCCCAATCGCAGGTGGCGGTCTGTTGCCTGGCCACTCCCCAGCCCGCCCACCGCGCCCGCCTGAGGAGGTAAAAATTCTGCCCCTGGAGCTTTGTTGCAAAGTTGCGCAGTAGTTTGAAACAGGCTCACTCTTTGTGCCCAAGCTGAGTAAGAAAGTGTTGACAAACAGAAGCCTGACTGAGAAAACCAAAGTGCGAGTCTACCAAGCCTACGTCCTCAGTGCACTCGTCTACAGTGGTGAGGCCTGGACCAGACGTGCCAGGCAGGAGAAAAGGCTGAACGGTTTCCACCTTTGTTGCCTCGGACGTATCTTCATCATCTCTTGGCAGGACAAGGTCACTGAGTCAGAGGTCCTTTAGTGTGCTAATTCCATCAGCGTACACTTATTACTAAGCCAACAACATGTGTCGGCTCAACCCTACTCTTTGGCCAAAGGCCTTCTGTACGGAGAACTGGCCAATGGGCCATGAGCTTCTGGGCATCCAGACCTCGACTTCAAGGGCACCTTGATGTGAAAATGGCAGAAATTGACACCGAGCACTGGGAGACAATCGCCATTGGCTGTGGAGGCCAACTGTTTAGAGGGGCAAGGGGAGAGGCAAGGAGAAACAGAAAGTTCGGCTGGCTGAGAAGTGCTAGGACCTCGAGAAAATAGAGGCCAGTGAATCTTGCACCTTCTCACCAACTGCCTTCATGTCTAGCAAATGTGGCAGATATTGCCATGCCAGAGTGAGTCTCCTGAGTCACAGCAGACAGTTTTGACCGCTTTGCTACAAACCATCATCTCTTGAGACAGATGCTGCCAAAGAGAGTACAAAGCAAGAAAGTTATGAGAGGAGACTGGAAGCAAACACAAAAAAGCTGAGTCAAGGTCTGGATGCACAGGAGGCTGTGGCCCGTTGGTCGGTTCAGAGCTCTGAAGAAGCCTCATACAGACTCGAAACGTTAACTCTGTTTCTCTCTCCAAGGATGCTGCCAGACCTGCTGAGTTTTTTTCCAGCATTTTCTGCTTTTATTTCAGATTTCCAGCATCCGCAGTGTTTTGCTCTGATCTGGATTCTTTAAGGGCAACTCATGTTCAAGTAACTTGCTTGAGTTCTTTAATTAATTGACAGGGAGGGCTGAAAAGGGTAATGCTGTTGATGTGGTGTATATTTTTCTTTATTCTTTCATGGGATGTGGGTGCTCCTGGAGATGCCAGCATTTACTGCCTACCTCCAAAACTGAGGGCCTTTTCACGCCATCTCAGAGGGCAGCTAAGAGTCAATCACATTACTGTGGACCTGGAGTCACATGTAGGCCAGACCAGGTAGGTAAGAATAGCAGATTTATTTCCTAAAGTACAAGGATTGCTGTCTTTACAACAATCAGTGATAGTTTAATGGACACCATTACTGAGACTAGCATATATTCCAAATTTAAGAATTGAATTTAAATTCCACCAGCTGTTACGGTGGGATTTGAGCCCATGTCCCCAGTACATCAGCCTGGGCCTCTGAATTACTGGTCCAGTGACATTACCACCATGCCACTGTCTCCCTGATAAGTTAAACTTCCAAAAGTTGTTTGATAAAGTGCCACCCAACAGGCTTTGAGCAAAGTTATAGCTCATGGACTAAAAGGAACAGTAGCGACATGGATACAAAATTGGCTGAGTGACAGGAAACAGAGAGTAATGGTGAATGGTTGTTCTTCAGACTGTATGAAGGCTTATAGGGGAGTTCGTTGTGCATCGGCGTTAGGATCCCTGCTCTTCCTGATATATATTAATGACCTCGACTTTGGTGTACAGGGCATAATTTCAAAATTTTCAGGTGACATGAAACTTGGGAGCATTGTGAAATGCAAGGAGGATAGTCTAAAACTTCAGAAGGATATAGACAAGTTGATGGAACGAATGTACAGGTGGCAGGTAAAATTCAATGCAGCGAAGTGTGAGGTGATTCATTTCAGTAGAAAAAATGTGGAGAGGCAATATAAAACAAAGGATACAATTCTAAAGGGGGTGCAGGATCAGGAGCACCTGAGGTATATGTGCATAAGTCACTGAAGGTGGCAGGACAGGTTGAAAGCACGGTTAGTAAAGCATACAGGATCCTGGGCTTTATAAATCGGGACACAGAGAACAAAAGCAAGAAAGTTATGATAATCTTTTATAAAACACTGGTTTGGCCTCAACTGGAGAATTGTGTCCAGTTCAGGGCACCTCATTTTAGAAAGGATGTGAAGGCATTCGAGTGCAAAAAAAAGATTCACGAGAATGGTTCCAAGGATGAAGGAACTCAGTTATGTAGATAGATTGGAGAAGCTGGGGCTGTTCTCCTTGGAGGACAGAAGGTCGGGAGAAGATTTGATAGAGGTGTTCAAAAACATGAGGGATCTAGACAGAGTAGATAGATAGAAACTATTCCCATTGATGACTGGATCAAGAACCAGAGGGCATAGATTTAGGGTAGTGGCAAAAGAGGCAATGGTTACACGAGGAATAACTTTTTGCACAGTGAGTGGTGAAGAATTGGAATGGACTGCCTGAGAGTGTGGTGGAGGCAGATTCAAATCATGGCCTTCAAAAGGGAATTGGATGATCATCTGGAAAGGAAAAAGTTCCAGGACTATGTCAAAAAGGTAGAGGAGTGGTACTAGGTGAGTTGCTCTTACAAAGAGCCAGCACAGACACGATGGGACAAATGTTTCTCTTTCTGTGCTGTAACCATTCTATGATTTTACGATTCTAATCTTTATAAAACACTAGTTTGGCCTCAACTGAAGTGTTGTCTCCAATTCTAGGCACCACATTTCTAGGAAAGATATGAAGACTTTAAAGAGGATGCAGGGAAGATTTACTGGCTCTCTGTAAGAGCAGCTCACCTAGTGCCACTCCTCTATCTTTTCGACATAGCCCTGGAATTTTTTTTCCTTTATAGATGATCATCCAATTCCCTTTGAAAGTTATGATTTGAATCTGCCTCCACCAAACTCTCAGGCCATATGTTCCAGTTCTTCACCACTCACTGTGCAAAAAGTTATTCCTCGTGTAACCATTGCTTCATTTGCCAATACCCTAAATCTATGCCCTCTGGTTCTTGATCCTTCCACCAATGGTATCGGTTTCTGTCTATCTACTCTGTCCAGACCCCTCATGATTTTGAATGGCTCCAGAGGGACTTCAGTTACGAGGATATATTGGAGAAGCTGGGGTTGTTCTCCTTGGAGAAGAGAAGGTTGAAAGGATAGTTTTAAACATCAAATGGATATAGACACGTTGATGGAATAAATGTACAGGTGGCAGGTGAAATTTAATACAGAAAAGTGTAGAGTGATTCAGTTCGGTAGAAAATATGTGGACAGATAATATAAAACAAAAGGCACAATTCTACAAATGGTGCAGGATCAAAGGCACCTGTGGGTATATGTGCACAAATCATTGAAGGTGGTAGATCAGGTTGAGAGCAAGGTTAATAATGCATATGGATGCTGGAGAACAAAAGCAAGGGAGTTATGATAAAGCTTTATAAAACACTGGTTCGGCCTCAACTAGAAAATTGCATCCAATTCTGGGCACCACACTTTAGGAAGCATGTGGGGCCTGGACAGAGCAGATAGAGAGAAACTGTTCCCATTGGCAAAAGTGCCGAGAATTCGAGGACACAGATTTAAGGTGATTGTCAAAAGAACCAATGGGGAAAAATGGTTAGGATCTGGAATACAGTGACTGAGAGTGTGGTGGAGGCAGATTCAATCATGGCATTCAAAAGGGAGTTGGATAAGCATTTGTAGATCTTGTGGGGCTTCAGGCAAAGGCCAGATATTGGGGCTCTCACAGAGAGCAGGGATGGACAGGATGAGCCAAATGGCTTCCTTTTGTGTTGTACCCATTCTATGATCCTATGGTTCTTTGATGCTATGATAACCTGGGCAAAACTGCACGGCTTACAACTGTCTCATTGTCAAGATTCATTCATGTTACCTCTGGGAGAGTGTCCCCATCTGTTTACTTCATGCCCTGTACAATGAAACCGTCACTCATACCTCTGTCACCCTTGAGTTAAATTCCTCCAGTGCTCTCCTTGCTGACCCCCTCAATTCTGCCAAATTAGCCTAGAAATTGGTTTGCGCTGAAGCAGGATCTTTGACTGTCTCTGGGGAGAGTCCACACCCACTCCATTGGGTCCACCAGCACTGGACATGGGCTCAGAGTTGTCACTGGTTAGTATCATCACAGACCGAAAAGGCCCAATGATATCTTGGAAGCTGTCGGAAAGTTTTCATTCCAAAGCATCTATTGAAACATTTATGTCTGACACTCCAGAGCCAGGCAATGCCCCTTGATATGCATGCTGGCATTTTGATGCTATGGGAGTTTCCTGTGCTATCACAGTCTCTAGGTCTTCTTTAGGGTTCTCTAGGTGAGAAATGTCTTGCACAGAGATGTGGATATACATATGTTGGACCCCTCTCACTTAAAAAATATTTTACATAGAATCTGCAGCACAGAGATATGACCATTTGGGCCCAGCAGTCTATGCCAGTGTTCATCTTCCTCACGAGACTCTTCCCACCTTTTCTCAACTACCCAATGAGCATAACCTATTTCTTTCTATTTCTTTACATCCACATAAATTGAAACCATCCCAACTGCCTTCACAAAAGGTCTATGTTCCTGATTTGAAAATTCTTATCCTCCTGTTCAAATCCTTCCATGGCTTTGCCCCTTCATATCTCTGTAACGTCCTCCCATTCTACAACCATCCAAGGTATTTGGCCAATTGTGGCCTCTTGCGAGTCCCTACTTTTAATTGCTCTACCATTGGCAGCTGTGCCTTCAGTTGTCTAGGCCATGGGTTCTATAATTCCCTCTATAAACCTCTGTGCTTTTCAACCTCTTTCTCTCCTCCAAGTGACCCTTAAAACATAACAATCAAGCTTTATGGACACCTACCCTATTATCTATTTTTACGGCTCAGTGTCACATTTTGTTTGAGAATCATTTCCGTGAAGCACCTTGGGACACTTTTACTATAATAGAGGTGTTGGATAAATGCAAATTGTTGTTGAATCTACATTCCTGTGAACTTTTGGTCCCTAAGATTTGAGTGGCTCGGCTCCTCGGCGAATGGCTATTGTCTCTCTCTCCTCCCCAGCCTCCCTTGGAGGAATGGATATTTATTGGATCCATGCCGGTTGATGAAGCTAAAACTAAGACACAGCGGCTTTCTTTGCTGGAGAGTTTATTGACTTAGTTCACAGTTAGCACTACTCCAACCCCCCAGTGTCCCAGCTATCCCCATTTACAGGTGAACAACTATATAATACCTGTTTAACAATATAATTGCCATTAAACCATAACAATGTAATTAATAAGACATTGACAATGGAACCCACTTTTTACCCACACCCAGCTCCTCATGCTCAGCACTACTCAATGGTTTGTCTACTGTCAACCTGTCTAGGTATTTCTCGTGCGTGGGTGCCTCTGTGCTGGTGCTTGCATTGTTAAAGTGTCAGGACAGAGTTGATGAGGATGTGGCAGGAGCTGAGGATCTGGGTGTGCCTTGGTGGTCATTGCAGTGGAATGGCATCTTTCTCCAAGGTACCCCTTTGATGTGAGAGGTGGAAGAGCTTGCACTGCTTGTGTTGCACTCAGTTACAAGTCCCTTGAAACAAATGCTGACTGAGCATAAGGGGATTGAAAAACTTGGAGAATGCATAAGAGGCTGAAATGACATATGATTAGCTTGGCTCAGCCTCTAACAAACGCCTCTCTCCCAGCTCTTCTCCAACCTGGCCCATCCATGTCAACTCTCCTGTGTGCGTGCCTTCTAAGTTTGATCCTCCTTCTTCCTGTGGACTAATGTGTTCTCACTGACTCCCCTTGTTATCCCTTACATTACAAAAGTGACTGCATGTCATAATACTTCATTGGCTATAAATCACCTTGAGACATCCGGAGCTTGTGAAAGGCACTATAGACATGTAAGTCCTTTGTTTCTTGTTTTTCAGTGGGACTAGTTATCTGCCATTTTTCCTTTGGTCACCTTGATGTGGCAACTGATCCTGTACGAGCCAATGTTCACCTCGGAAAGAGTCCAGCAGTAGTTACTGGGTTGGTGTCGGACTGGTGTCTCACAGCAGGGTCATGGAAACGAACCTGGAGGCACAGCAAGAGGGCTCATGCATGATGGTGCGAGTGCACAGCATATTGATATGGAATAGGAAATGGAAGCGATGGGAAAAGCTGCCAGAGGAGGTGCGTTGCTTGGATTGGGACAACTTGGAATAGAACTGAAGGATGCTGCACATTAGAGAAGCAGTGGGAGGTGCATTGTTAGCCCATATGGTTCCTCAGGCCTGCTGTACCATTGAATACAATCAGAGCTGCGCTAATCACACATTTAGATCCAGAAAACTAAATTTTCCTTTGAAACTAGAAGTAGATGGAATGATTTGGTTAAGGTGTTTAAGATGATTAATGGAGTTGTTAGGGAAGAAGGAAAGAAAACATTTCCTCTGGTGAAGAGTACAAAATCTTAAAATTAGAGTTAGTCTGGGGTGATGGCAAAAAGCACATCTCACACAAAGGCTAGTGGAAATCTGAAACTCGCTCAGTCAAAAGCACTGTTGAGACAGGTGGGAATTTCCAAAACTGAGATTGATGAGTTTTTGTTAGGGAAGGGTAATAAGGAATATGGAACAAAGGTGAGAAATGAGAGTTGAGATAATCGCCCATGATTTCACTGAATAGTGGAACAGGCTTGAGGAACTGAATGACCTTGTCCTGTTTCTAATGTTCCTGGGGGTGAATAGTTCCCCTTTGGCTCTTGTATGCACTGTACATGAATAGGAGTTGACACCACCTATAATGTAGCAGATAGGAGCAGATGATGATTCTTTTCCTCCTGAGGTGCAGAAGCTGACATTTAGATAAATATGCAATAATAGTAGAGAGTGAACAATTTCATTTTATCTGTTGCGTATTGTACACACACACAGGAGCTGATGTTGTTAAGGAAAGGAATAAACTTGCCTCAAAGACAAAGTATTGTGGATGCTGGAGCTATAAAATATAAACGGAAAATGCTGGAAATACTCAGCAGATCAGGCAGCATTGATAGAGAGAGAAAGAGAGTTAATGGGCTGGATGTTAACTAGGAGGCAGCGAGCTGTTAGGGGTGGGGCTGGTTTGCTGGGTCAGGAAACTCGGATGCATGGGCATCCTGAGCCTGTCTATAAATGTTTTTCTGTAGCGTTCCCACAGTTAGCCTGATTGACAGGCTGGTTCCCTGTCATGTGGGAAATGCTGTAACATGAGCCTGTAATTGAGTGGGGGTTGGTGGTGGGGGGTGGGGGGGGGGGTCATCTGATCGCTGATGGGGCAAATGATGGCGGGGAAGGGAGTCAGATGGTCGTTGGGTGGGGCAAATGCTGGTCGGGTTCGGACTAGTTGCAGAGGGATGTTGTGGTGAGGGGCGGGGAGTGTGGGGGCAGACAAATCACGGAGGAGGTTTACTGATAAGCTTGTTGGACCTGCAGGAAACAATCTTGCTCATTCAGCTCCATAAGCAGTGCTGTAAATATTTACCTCATAGGAAGTCAAATGGCCACAGTGGGTACTGTCCGTACCTCTGAACCGGGTTTGAATCCTGGTCTAGGAATTGAATAGCCACCTACAAATCCTTCCAATATATGCCCGGAGCACGTGGTAAGAACAGGAGAGATTCCACGCGGTGGGAAGCAAGTTGGAGCCCCGACCAACATTATTCATAGCTCTAGACTATAACATGCATGTGCATGTTGCTACAGTAACTCAGACTCCTGGAGTGAACTGTAACACACCACTACCAAATACTTACCTCATGCATTCAGTTTTCCTCACCTCCTTTCACCTTGGAAACCAAGCCGCTTGTGATTAAAATTAATTAGACCACTGTTCATTTGAAGGCAAGCAGCCTCATTAAAATATTTAAATGAGCAACGCACCTTTTGAAAGTGGATTGGTTGCCTGCCCCATTTTATGCCTTCAATACAACCGGAACTGGGCGCGTCCAAAGAAACAGGGATGGGTTTCTGTTTGAGATATTGAGCTTTTTAATATCTGACATGGCCACAAGCTTTCTGCTTTGGGGATTATAATTCATCCCAAAATTTGAGGTCAATGGCCTTTCATGAGAACCGGAAATGGTTGGAGATGTAACAGGTTTAAGCGAGAGGAAGGAAAGGAGTGGACAGGCAGGAAAGAACAAAGAGGAAGCTCTGTGATTGGGTGGTAGCCAGGAGAGATGAAATAACCAAAGGAGCTGGTAATGTACAAGTAAAGAAGCAAAACATGGGTCTAGATGAGGTGTGAATGGCAAACAGCAGAAAGATTGCCTGCACCTGATACCTGGAAGAATGGGAGCAATGGTTATGATTTGAAAATGTGCCTAATCGAAAGTTGAGGTTCTGTTCATTGGCCTGCTATTGAGCTTCATTGGAACAGTATAATCTTTCAATTAGGCACTTACATCCTTCCGGACTCAACAGTGGATTCAACGACTTCAGAGCATAACCATCTCTTCCATTGCTTTCAGACAGCAAGTGCTGGTAATATTCTGCCATTCACTTAATCTCTCTTGCCATTCCACCCTATCACATTTGCTTTTGATCTCTCCTCTCCCTTCCCCTCCCTCTGTCCTCGTTTAAAACCTATTATTTCTCCAAAATTTCTCATTTCTAATGAAAGGTCACCACAATGAAGTATTACATTTGTTTGGCAGCCCTCAGATGTTCCCAGATCTGCTGAGTAATTCCAGGATTTTCTGTGCCTATATTCTAACAAGTGTGCTTGTTTTGACTGGATTGGGCCAACAGGAATAGAACTGAGGGGTACCACACTCAGGACTAGCGTGGAACAATCAATCATCTTTAAAATTAGAAAGGAGTCAGCAGGGGTTAACTTGAATATGGAAAATTAAGGGGTGATTTAATAGAGGGACATAAGGTAATTAAAATGTAGATAGAAAGAAACCATTTGCATTGGGGTAGAGGGTATCCAGAACAAGGGGGGCATAAGCTTAAAATTAGAGCTAATTTGTTCAAGGATGTCAGGAACATGTACAAAGGGCAGTGGAGATATGGAACTCTCTCCCCGGAAAGCTGTGGAGGCTGGGGGTCAGTTGAAAATTTCAGAACTGAGATTGCTAGATTTTTGTTAAGGGAGGCTATTTTTAAAAATTCATTTATGGGATGTGGGCATCGCTGGCTGGGCCAGCATTTATTGCTCAGCCCCAATTGTCTTTGAGAAGGTGGTGGTGAGCTGCCTTCTTGAACCACTGCAGGCCGTATGGTGTAGGTACACCCACAGTGCTGTTAAGAGGGGGAGTTAAGGCAACAAAGGGGTGGGAGGATAGGAAGGATGGTTGTTAAGATATGGAGCAAATGCAGATTAAGATAATCAACCATGAATAGTGGAACAGACTTGAGAATCTGAATGGCGTCCCCTGTTCCTATGTTCCTAGGGATAATTAGTTCTCCTTTTTGCTCTGCATGCACTGTACATGTATAGGAGTTGACACCAGCTATAATGTAGCAGATAGGAGCAGATAATTTTTTTCCACCTGATGTGCACAGACTGACACTTAGATAAATATGCACTGTACAATGATAGTGGGGAGTGAACAGTTTCCTTTTAACTATGATGTATTGTACACACACACAGAAGCTGATGTTGTTAAGGAAAGGAATAAACTTACCTCAAAGGCAAAAAAACTGCAGATGCTGGAACTATAAAATATAAACTGAAAATGCTGGAAAAGGTTAGGTCAGGTGGCATATATCGAGGAAGAAACAGAATTCATTGATTGGATATAGCGGGGAGACATGGAGATGGAGAGCGTGGGGCTATTTGGGAAACTTGATGCTTGGGTATCTCAAATGCATCTATACATGTTTTTTTCTGTAGTGAAGCCAGCTTAATTGATAGGCTGGTCCCCTGTCTTGTGGAAAACACTGCAGCACAGGTTTGTAACTGAGCTCAGCTGAGAGCCTGTAGGTCAAATGTGAGGGGTGAGGGGATTGGAGTAGCAGTCCAATTACTGAGTTGATTTCAGCCTCAACTCTACTTTTCCACCTGCTCACCATGTACCTTGGTTGGGAAACCAAAAGTCTGTCTACCTCAGTCTTCAAGATGCTCAATAATGGAATATCCACAAACCTCTGGTGTAGAGAATTCCGAAGATTCACAAGGTTTTGAGTGAAGAAATTTCTCCTCATCTCAGTCCTAAATGATTGGCCTTTACCCTGAGACTGTGACCCCGAGGTTCTAGATTCCCCAACAAGGGGAAACAATCTCCCAGCATCTACCCAGCCCAGTTCTCTCATTCTTCTAAACTCCTGAGAATATATGCTCAATTTACTCAGCATCTCATCATCGGTCAACCCTCTCATCCCAGGAACCAATCTAGTGAAACTTCACTATGTCACCTTCAAGGTAAATTCTCCTTGGGTAAGGCAAGCAAAACTTTTTTTTTTATTTGTTCACGGGATGTGGGCTTCGCTGGCTGGGCCAGCATTTATTGCCCATCCCTAGTTGCCCTTGAGAAGGTGGTGGTGAGCTGCCTTCTTGAACCGCTGCAGTCCCTGTGGTGTAGGTACACCCACAGTGCTGTTAGGAAGGGAGTTCCAGGATTTTGACCCAGCAACAGTGAAGGAATGGTGATGTATTTCCAAGTCAGTTTGGTGAGTAACTTGGAGGGGAACTTCTAGATGCTGGTGTTCCCATCTATCTGCTGCCCTTGTCCTTCTAGGTGGTAGTGGCCGTGGGTTTGAAAGGTGCTGTCCAAGGGGCCTTGGTGAATTCCTGCAGTGCATCTTGTAGATGATACACACTGCAGCTATTGTGCATCAGTGGTGAAGGGAATGAATGTTTGTGGATGTGGTGCCAATCAAGTGGACTGCTTTGTCCTTGATGGTGTCCAATTTCTTAAGTGTTGTTGGAGCTGCACTCATCCAGGGAAGTGGGAAGTATTCATCACACTCCTGCCTTGTGACTTGTAGATGGTGGACAGGCTTTAGGGGGTCAGGAGGTGAGTTACTCGGTCCCACGATTCCTACCCTCTGACTTGCACACAAAACTCCAGGTGTGGTCTCACCCAAAGTCCTGTATAATTTTAGCAAGACCTCCCTATTCTTCTACTCCAATATACTTGCAATAAAGGCCAACTTGCCATTTGCCTTCCTAATTGCTTGCTGCACCTGCTAGCAAACTTTCTGTGTGTCTTGTACAAGTAGATCCAAGTCCTTCTGAACATCAACATTTAGAAGTTTTGCACCTTTTAAAACACATTCTATGGGCAGAATTTTGCCCTTGGTGGGCGGGCGGACAGCCGAACCCTGCTGCTGAAACGGGTCCCGCCGCCATTTTGAGTGGACGAGCCAATTAAGGCCCACCCAGCAGCCTGCCCGACGGGAAACGCTCTGTGTTTCCTCGGCAGGGGTGGGGGGGGGGGGGTGGATTCCCATCTGTCAAAACTCTTTCCCTGCATGCACGCAAAAGAGAGCACTGCTCCCTGAGGCAAAGTCCTGTCTCAGGGAGATTAGTGAAAGGTAAGTAAAGTCAAAAAATAGAGACATTTTAAAATTATTAACATGTCCCCTTCACGTGACAATGTCACACGAGATGGGACATGTTGATAACAAACTCATAAAATTTATTAAATATTTACAAAACGGTAATGAAACTTCATCCCGCCAGTGGATGAAGTTTCATTAATAATCTACAGGCCACTGGGGCTCCTGGCCTGTCCGCCAGCCTTAAGGTTGGCCGGGCTGGGTATTTAACTATCTTAATGAGCCTGTCAATGGCCTCAATTTGCCATTGACAGGTCAGCGGGCGGACAGCTGATTTCGCTGTGTCTCCACCTTCCTTAAGATTTAAATGGCCCGGGATGACATCGGGAATTCCTCCCAACATCATCCTGCGTCATTTTCCCCTTGGTGACCGGGCCCCACCCCCAAATCGCCGAGGGGAAAATCCTGGCCTATGTTTCTATTCTTACTATCTCACACTTATCCACATTATATCGCATATGTCACCTTGTTGCCCACTCACTTAACCTTTCTGGATCTCTTTGCAGCCTCTCTGTATCCTACTCACAGCTTATATTTCAACCTAGTTTTGTCGGAAAACTTAGATACGTTGCTCTCTGCCTCTTTGTCTAAGCCATGAATATTGTTTCTAAATAGCTGAAACACAAGCATTGATCCTTGTGTCATTCCACTAGTTACAGCCCTCCAATTTGAAAATGCCCTATTTATCCCTACACTTTGATTCCTGACTGTTAACCTATCCTCTATCCATGCTAATATGTTATATATTAATATAATAAAATAATATCTTACCCCTATGAATCATTATCTTGTGTATTGACCTTTTGTGTGGCATCTTATCAAATGCCTTTTGGAATTCAAATATGCTACATCAACTGGCTCCCCTTTATATACCTTTTTATTAACATCTTCAGAAAACCTGAATAGATTTGTAAACCATGATTTCCCTTTCATAAAACCATGTTGACTTTCCTGGAAGATAAAAACAGTTCAGACCAGTATTCTTATTTCCCAATTTTTACTGGTGTTCCATTTTAAGGAAGGTATACAGGACCAGTTCAGACCAGTATTCTTATCTCCCAGTTTTTACTGTTTTTTCCTTCTGGGTTATCTGATTGATTTTTTAAGTGTATTGTTTGCACACCCTTAATAATAGATTCCAACATTGTCCCAATGACTAGTGTCAGGCTAACTGACATATGGTTCCCTGTTTTCTCTCTCCCTCCTTTCTTGAATAGTGGAGTTACATTTGCTACATTCCAATCCACTGGCACCAATCTAGAATCTCGGGCATTTTGTAAAATCATTACTGGTGCATCCATTATCTCTGCAGCTATCTTCTTTAGAACCCTTGGGTGTAGGCCATCAGGGTTCAGGGTATTTGTCAGATTTTAGCCCCTTAAGTTCCTCCAATACATTTTCAATTCTTTTTCTCTGCTGATATTCATTTTATCTTAAGTTTCTCATTCTTATCAGCCCTCGGTTACCCTCCATTTCTGGTATGGAACTTGTGCCTTCTACTGTGAAGACAGACATAAAATATTTGATCAAAGTCTTCCCCGTTTCTTCATTCCCAATAATAATTTCTACTCCCTCTGTCTCTAAAGGACCAACATTTAGCTACTCTTCTCCTTTATATGTTTGTGAAAGCTCTTGCAATCTATTTTTTATTAAATTCTGGGTAGTTAACTCTCACGTTCTATTTTTTCCCTTTTCAATCAACTTTTAGTGCCCCTAAGATAAAAGCAAAATACCGCGGATGCTGGAAATCTGAGATAAAGACAGAAAATGCTGGAAAAACTCAGCATGTCTGACAGCACCTGTGGAGAGGGAAACAGAATTAATGTTTCGAGCCCGTACGACCCCTTTCGAGTCCGTCAACTCTGAAGAAGAGCCATACGGACTTGAAACGTTAACTCTATTTCCCTCTCTGCAGATGTTGTCAGACCTGCTGAGTTTTTCTAGCCTTTACTGTTTTTATTTTAGTGATCCTCTGCTAGTTACTAGTGCAGTCACAATCCTCAGATAAATGACTATTCTTTGCAGCATTAAAAGCCTCTTCCTTTAAACTAATAGTATCCATTACTTCCTTGGTCAGCCTGGGATGGATTGTTCCTGCTGAGTTTTTATTTTTAAATGGAATGTATTTTTGTTGAACGTTTTGAATTGTTTCCTTGTTTCCCACTTTTTACTTACTGCTGTAGCTTTTAGCCTATTTACCCAATCCACTATCAGTCCTCTCATACCTATGGAGTTGGCTCTGTTTAACCTTGTTTAACGTGATTCTTGTTGGGACTAGAGTATGTCACTTTCAAACTTGATACAGAATTCAATTGTATAATGACCACTTTTTTCCTAGTGGATTTTTTACTGACATTTAAATGACCAAGAATCCAGGAAGCAGATTGGCTGCAAGCCCCCATCCCATCTCTGTTAACACTGAAAGCGAAAAGGTTCGAGTTAGGTTGGCTTCCTATTTTAGAGTTGTAGATATTTAACCTCTGGCACAATAACCTACCTGCTTTAGGGGGTGTAGACAGCCCCACCATTTCAGACCAATGACCTGTCAGAAGAAATGGTGATGCCATCAGAAGTAGAGGTGTAAAAGATTTCAAGCAACTTGGGGGGGGGGGGGTGGTGGGTGGGGGTGCAGGAAAAGGGGAATGAGGGGTTCAGGAGGGGTACTAGAAATTAAGAAAAGGAAACATCTGTGATAAGGCAAAAGGTTTTTAGGGTACTAGGGAGAAGCAGTAAATGATGAAAGGGGGAACAAATAGAGAAACAAAAGGCAGGCCTAGAGGAGCTGTAGATGCCAATATTAAAACCATTACCACCAGCAGCTGTCTGATAAAAATGTAAGCAATGCTTATGGTTTACAAAGTGTCCAGTCGAAGATTGAATTTCTGATCCTCGATCTTCCATTGAGCATCATAGAAAAAAAGTAATCTTTCGATTCGGCACTTTCCAACATTCAGGCTCAGCACTGAGCTCAAAAATTTCAAAGCAAAACCACTGCCTCCAATTTTTCCGATAGCAGTTTCTGGTAATATTCTACTGCTCCTTTAATATCTGGTGTCTTTCATCATATTGTCTTTGCTCTTTCGATCACTTCCTTCCCTCGTTTCAGTGCAACTGTGCTTGTTGAAAACCTATGACATCTCTAGTATTTTCCAGTTCTGATATGAGGTCAATGACCTGATACGTTAATTCTGTTTCTCCTCCATGGATGCTCTCTGGCCTGTTGAGTATTTCCAGCATTTTGTATTTTAACTTTAATTATCCTATTTGCTTAGTCTTCTTCCCTGTCCCGGCAGGCCCTGACTCTGTGCAGTCTGGCAAAAATGTCCTAATGGCTTCTATAGGAGTTAAAATTGCATTCAGGGTCTGAACAGCATATTTACAGAGGGACTTAACAAACTTTTAGCTAGGAACTTGGTCACTTGGCCAGAAGTGTGTGTGACAATACCAGTCGGCAGCTTGAGGACAAATAAGTAAATATTAGGAATTTTAACTCAGTTGCTTTCCGATGGGCAGGCGAAATTAAAATCACCTTCCTTATCGGGACCCTCCATATGCAGGAGCTGACACTGAGACACACATGTTTCGCACTGACAGGAGTGAACTGTTCTCTTTTAAATAGCACCTATTATAAATAGAACCATAGAACGACACACCGCAGAGGAAGTCCATTCAGTCCACCCTGCCTGTGTTGGCTTTTTGATAGAACTATTCAATTGCTCCCACTTCCCTGCTTTTTCCCCATAGCCCTGTAAAAATTTTTCCCTTTTCTCTTTTGAATGCTACTACTGAATGTGCTTCCATCACCCTTTCTGATAATGCATTCCAGATCATTAGCAACTCGACACGCAAAAAAATTTTTCCTCATGTCGCCTCTATGTTTTTTGCCAGTTGCCTCAAATCTGCACCCTCTGGTTGCCAGCTCTTTTGTCATTGGAAACGGTTCCTCTATATTTACTCTACCAAAATCATTCATAATTCTGAACTTCTCTAAACAATCTCCTCCAAACCTCTCTGCTCTATGGTAAACAATCCCAGCTTCTCTAGTCGCTCGACATAAACTGAAGCCCTGTCATCCCTGGTGCCGTTCTAATAAATCTCCTCCCTACCTTCTCTAAGACCTTGACATCCTTCCTGAAGAATTGGGGAGGATATTCGCCTCATCAGCAAGTGTGAATTGCGTGCTGAACTGTTTGGCGCTGGCTGGGTGGATGGGGAAGGTGCAGGAGGGCAAGCTCGGAAGTCAGCGAAGGTGCTTTCCCAGAAAGCTCACTGAAGACAGAGAGCTGCCTCAGGGAGCCGAAGGGTTTTCAGGTGAAAACTTAAGTTTTTTTAAAAAAAAAGGAAACCATGCTTTCATGAGCAGGGACATGTGGAAAATGAGTTCTAAAAACTTCTTTCTTTATTTTTAATGAACATCAGGAACCTCATCCCGTCCATGGATGAGGTTTCCTCGAAAATCCAAAGACCGCTTGGCCTATTCGCTTGCCCACCAATCGTAAGGTTGAAAGGGCAGGGAAAAATTCTAATTAATTAATTAATGGGCTTAAAAGCCCTCTTAATTGTCGGCAGGTGCGCTGCTGACTCCCGCGCAGACCCGCCGGCTGAAATATCGCGCGAATGCGCTATGGCGTTAGGATGCTGGCCCGGCCTCATCGCGTGCTTGTCGGGTGCGCGCCCACACTCCAAGCTGCAAATTTCGAGAATTGAACATAATACCCCAGCTGGGGCCTGAACAGTGTTTTTAAAGTTTTAGCATAAATTCCTTTCTTTTGTATTTTTTTCTTATTCATTCATAGGATGTGGGGATCGCTGGCTAGGCCAACATTTATTGCCCCATCTCTAATTGCTCTTGTTCAGAGGGCAGTTAAGAGTCAACCACCTTGCTGTGGGTCTGGAGTCACATGTAGGCCTGACCAGACCAAGTAACGTCCCTTAGAGGACATTAGTGAACCAGAAGGGTTTTCACAACAATCCACAATGGTTTTATGGTCACTACTAGGCTTTAAATTCCAGGTTTTTAACTGAATTCAAATTCCACCATAGGCCATGGTGGGATTTGAACCTGGGTCCCCAGAGCATTATCCTGGGCCTCTGAATTACTAGCCCAGCGACAATACCATTCCATCATCACCACCCTAAATTAATAGAGTCAAGGATCTATTTACATTTTTAACAGCACAGACAAGAGCTGACACAAAAACACAGAGGATAGTGGGACCTATCAGAGATGAAGATGGAAACTTATTGGAGATGCAGAGGCTGTGGGAAGGGTTTTGAGTGAATATTTTGTCTCCGAGTTTACAAAGGAAAGGGAGGATGTAGATATAGTAGTCCAGGAGGAACACTGCAAGATATTGGACGGGATAGTCATAAACAGAGAGGAAGTACTCGAAGGGTTGAAATCCTTGAAAGTTGATGTCACCAGGGCCAGAGGATTGTTTCCAAGGCTGCTGAAGGAAGTCAGGGAGGAGATAGCAGATGCTCTGAGGATGATTTTCCAATCTTCACTAGATACAGGGGAGGTACCGGAGGACTGGAGAAATGCAAACATAGTTCCATTGTTTAAAAAGGGATCAAAGGAAATGCCAAACAATTATAGGCCAGTTAGTCATACATTGGTGGTGAGCAAATTAGTAGAGGTAGGATTAACTGTCATGTGGAAAGGCATGGACTAGTCAGGGATGGTCAGCATGGATTTGTTAAAGGAAGGTCTTGCCTCACAAATTTGATTGAATTCTTTGAGGAAGTGACAAGAAGGATTGATGAAGGTAATGCAGTGGATGTTGTGTACATGGATTTTAACAAGGCATTTGACAAGATCCCACATGGCAGATTGGTCAGGAAAGTAAAAGCCCATGGTATTCATGGTAATGTGGCAA
Source organism: Carcharodon carcharias (assembly GCF_017639515.1). NCBI lineage: Eukaryota > Metazoa > Chordata > Chondrichthyes > Lamniformes > Lamnidae > Carcharodon > Carcharodon carcharias. The sequence continues at coordinate 15,560,161 of NC_054484.1, forward strand.
ACTGGATAAAAGGTTGGCTTTGTAACAGGAAACAAAGTGTGATGGTCGATGGATTCCCTTGCCAATGGAAAGTTGTCTCAAGTGGTGTTCCACAGGGCTCGGTGTTGGAACCCTTGCTGTTTGCGTTATATATTAACAATTTGGACGTGAACGTGGGGGGCATGATTGGGAAATTTGTAGATGACACAAAGATTGGCCAAGTAGTGGATAGTGTAGAGGATAGTCATAATCTCCAAAATGATATAGATGGGTTGGTGGAATGGGTGGTAAAGTGGCAGATGGATTTTAACATAGAGAAGTGTGAGCTCATACATTTAGGGAGGTCAAACAGTTACAGGGATTACAAAATAAATGGGAATATACTAAGAGAGGTTGATGAAGTGAGAGATCTTGGTGTACAAGTACACAGGTCCCTGAAGACAACAGTTCAAGTAGGCAAGGTTGTAAAGAAGGCATATGGAATGCTCTCTTTCATTGGCAGAGGTATAGAATATAAAAGTAAGGATATAATGTTGGAATTGTATAAAACACTGGTGAGGCCACAACTGGAGTATTGTGTGCAGTTCTGGTCACCACATTACAGGAAGGGTGTAATAGCTCTGGAGAGAGTGCAGAGGAGGTTTACAAAAATGTTGCCAGGGTTAGAAAAGTGTAGCTACGAGGAGAGATTGGATAGGTTGGGGTTATTTTCCTTAGAACAAAGAAGGCTGAGAGGTGACTTGATTGAGGTGTACAACATTATGAGGGGAATAGATAGAGTGGACAGGATAAAATTGTTTCCCTTGATGGAGAATTCTAGAACTAGGGGACATAGATTCAAGACAAGTGGCAGAAGGTGTAGGGCGGACATGAGGAAGAATTTTTTACGTAGAGGGTAGTCGGTGTCTGGAATTCGCTGCCTAATTTGGCAAAAGAGGCAGAAATTTTAAACTCTTTTAAAATACCTGGATCTACACCTAAAATGCTGTAAACTGCAGGGCCATGGGCCAGATGTAGGAAAGTGGGATTAGAAGGGCACCTGGGTGTCCTCGGGCAGGCATTGACAAGATGTGCTGAATAGCCTCCTTCTGTGCTGTAACTTCTCTATGGTTCTATGGTTCTATGATGTACAGGCTGGGAATTCTGCAGCGAGAAACTCACCTCCTGACTCCCCAAAGCCTCTCCACCCTCTACAAGGCACAAGTTAGGATTATGATGGAATATTCTCCACTTGCCTGGATGAGTGCAGCTCCAACAACACTCAACAAAGCAGCCCGCTTGATTGGCACCCCTTTCACCAACTTAAACATTCACTCATTCCACCACCAACGCTCAGTGGCAGCAGTATAGCAGTGTGTACCATCTACAAGATGCATTTCAGCAACTTGCTAAGACAGAAATATCTCCCAAACCCACAATCTCTACCACCTAGAAGGACAAGAGCAGCAGAAGCATGGGAAAACCACCATCTTCAAGTTTCCCTGCAAGTCACACACCTTCCTGGCTTGGAAATATATCGCCGTTCCTTCACTGTCGCTAGGTCAACAGCCCAGAACTCAATCCCTAACACCACTCTGGGTGGATTACAGCAGTTCAAGCAAGTAGCTCAACACCACCTTCTCAAGGACAATTAGGGATGGGCAATAAATGATGGCCTGGCTAGTGAAGCCCACATCCTGTGGATGAATAAAATATAATATTACATTTAGTAACTACGGGCAGAATTTTCTACCTGCCGGGCTGGCCGGACCCAATCTCCGGCGGGCAGGGAGCCAATCCCCGCCAGCGAAGCGGGACCCGCCGCCATTTTAAGTGGGCGGGCCAATTAAGGCCCGCCCACCGTGATGTCCGGCGGGAAGCGCTATGGCGCTCCCTGTGCGGGTGGGGGGGGGATTTCCTAAAAACGAGAGTGCGCTCTTTCACGCATGCGCACGAAAGAGCGCGCATCTCCCTGAGGCTAAGTGCAGCCTCAGGGAGATCGCTTACACTTTGAAAAATATTAAAAATAGAGAAAAAAAAAATCCCTAACATGTCCCCCCTCATGTGACAAATGGCACATGAGATGGGACATGTTCAAAATTTACATAATAACTTTATTAAAATTTTTAAAGCCCTGCATGAAATCTCATCCCACCAGTGGATGAGTTTTCATGTTTTCTCTATTCCCCGCTGGGTCTCCTGGCCTGTTCGCTAACCTTAAGGTTGGATGGGCAGGTCCATCAATCAGGTTCATTGGTTTTTTAAAGGCCTTAATAAGCTGTTGAGAGTTTGGCGGGCGCACAGCAGATTCGGCCACGCGCCCACTGAACTGACAATCTAAATGATGCGGGGTGATGTCGGGACGCATGCCTGACGCATCCCTGTGTCATCTTATGAGTCAGCGAGCTGGCCCTGCACCCTGCTCCCCCCCACCCCGCTAGCCGACTGGAAAAACCTGCCCTAAGTCTTTCTTTCTCTTTTAGGATCCCCTATACTTCTTTTAAACAGAATCTACTGGAGTTAACGCTGAAATAAACATAGAGTCCTAGAGTTACACAGCATAGAAACAGGCCCTTCAGCCCATCGTGTCCATGCCAGCCATCAAGCACCTATCTATTCTAATCCCATTTTCCAGCACTTAGCCCGAAGCCCTGTATGCTATGGTGTTTCAAATGCTCATCGAAATGCTTCATAAATGTTGTGAGGGTTCCTGCCTCTATCACCCCCTCAGGCAGCGTGTTCCAGATTCCAACCATCCTCTAGGTGAAAAAATCTTTTCCTCAAATCCCCTTTAAACCTCCTGCCTCTTACCTTAAATCTATGCCCCCTGGTTTTTGACACCTCCACTAAGGGGAAAAGTTTCTTCCTATCTGCACTCTCTATGCCCCTCATAATGTTGTATACCTCTATCAGGTCCACCCTCAGCCTTCTCTGCTCTAAGGAATACAACCCTAGCCTCTCCCGTCTCTCTTCATAGCTGAAACACTCCAGCCCAGGCAACATCCTGGTGAATCTCCTTTGCACCCTGTCCAGTGCAATCACATACTTCCTATAGTGTGGAGACCAGAACTGCACACAGTACTCCAGCTGTGGCCTAACTAGTGTTTTATACAACTCCAATATAACCTCCCTGCTCTTATATTCTATGCCTCAGCTAATAAAGGCAAGTATCCCATATGCCTTCTTAACCACCTTATCCAAATATGCTGCTGCCTTCAGGGATCTATGGACATATATACCTTCTGATCCTCTGCACTTCCTAGGGCCCTACCATTCATTGTGTATTCCCTTGCCGTGTTAGTCCTCCCAAAATGCAACACCTCACACTTCTCAGGATTAAATTCAATTTGCCACTGCTCTGCCCATTTTCCCAGCCCATCTATATCATCCTGTAATCTATGGCTTTCCTCCTCACTATTTATGACACCACCAATTTTCGTGGCATCTGCGAACTCACTGATCATACCGCCTGTATTCACATCTAAACCATGACTGTACACTGCAAACAGCAAGGGTCCCAGCACCGATCCCCGTGGTACAGCACTTGTCACAGGCTTAGTATCAGACAGTAATAAATTGTTCTTTTTTTTACCTGGTGTCTATTATACATGAGCCACATGTATGTGGACAGGAATGAATCGTTTCCTTTTAATCAGTGTCTATTGTACATGCACAGGAGTTGACAGTGAGGTGTACATAGTAGCAGGCAGTTTCTACAGCATTCAATACAAACACATGAGCTGAAATCTAGCCATTCGTGTCAAGTGAGCCCACTATCTCCTCAGGGAAAATTATTTTAGGTTTTCAGATTTATCGATTAAGCAGGAGAAACAGAACTTAACTCTCACTGGGATGAACACTACATCAATCAATACAGTTTTTTGATGTTGAACATACGGTTTGATATTTGAAAGTTGATAGCCTTTTAATTCTACCTTTATTTCTGTCGTGCAGCATTTTCCTTTAGAATCTATACTAGCCGACGTTTGTTTAATCTGTTTCCTATTTTTAGCCTCAGACCCTCAGGTAGAAACATGTCATTGCATAAAGATTATTTTGAGGCTGGGAAGTTTTTCTCCCCCCTCACAATTCTCTCCTAAAGAATGCCACGATCTAGTTATTAGCTGTAGATCAGTATGCAACACTCTGTCCTCAAAACACAGGACGTTCTGGATTCAAGACACACTGTGGAGACCTGAGCACACAATTGGTGGTGGGGAAACTTCTAGAAATAATTATTCGGGATAGAATTAATAGTCACATGGAAAAATGTGGATGGATTCGGAAGAGTCAGCATGGATTTGTTAAAGGAATATCATGTCCAACTAACTTGCTGGAGTCTTTTGAAGAGGTAACAGAGATGGTTGATGAGGGCAAGGTCGTTAATGTGGTGTATATGGACTTCCAAAAGGCTCTTAATACAGTGCCACACAACAGACTTGTGAGGAAACCTATAGGTCATAGAATTAAAGGGACAGTAGCAACATGGATACAAAATTGACTGAGGGATAGGAAACAGAGAGTAATGGTTAATGGTTTTTTGGGCTGTAAGAAGGTTTGTGGTTCAGTTCCCCAAGGGTCAGTATTGGGGCCTTACTTTTTCTGATATATTTAAATGATTTAGATCTTGGTGTTCAGGGGAAAATTTCAAAGTTTGTGGATGACACAAAACTTGGAAGAATTGTAAACTGTGAGGAGGACAGTGCAGAACTTCAAAAGGACATTGACACATTGGTGGAGTGGACAGATGGGTGGCAGGTGAAGTTCAATGAGGAGAAGTGTGAGATGATACACTTTGGTACAAAGAACTTGGAGAGACAGTATAAAATAAAAGATATTATTCTAAAGGATCTGCAGGAGCAGAGAGACCTAGGTGTCTATGTACATAAGTCATTAAAGTTGACAGGACAGGTAGAGAGAGCTGCTTCTAATGCATACGGTATTCTAGGCTTCATTAATAGCGGCATAGAGTGCAAGAACAGGGAGGTTATGATAAATTTATATAGGATACTGGTTAGACCTCAGCTGGAGTATTGTGTACAGTTCTGGGTGCCACACTATAGGAAGGATATGAATGCATTGGAGAGAGTGCAGAAGAGGTTTACAAGAATGATTCCAGGGATGAGACACTTCAGTTATGAGGAAAGTTTGGAGAAGTAGGGACTGTTTTCCTTGAAGAGGAGAAGGCTAAGAGGAGACTGGATAGAAGTTTTCAAAATCATGAGGGTTCTGGACAGAGTAGATAGGGAGAAACTGTTCCTGCTCATAAATGGATCGATAACCAGGGGGCACAGTTTTAAAGTGTTTTGCAAAGGAAGCCAATATGAGGTGAGAAAACTTTTTCACGCAGCGAGTAGTTAGGGTTTGGAATGCACTGCCTGGAAGTGTGGTGGAAGCAGGTTCCATTGAAGTATCGAAGAGGGCATTGGATGATTATCTAAATAGAAACAATGTGCAGGGTTATGGGGAAAAGGCAGGAGATTGCCACTAAGTTAAAATGCTCAGAGAGCTGGTGCAGACACGATGGGCCGAATGGCCTCCTACTACACCGTAACAATTCTGTGATTTTGTGATCCAGGCTGGCATTTCTTGTGCAGTGTTAAGGGTGTGCCATGCTGTCAGAGGTGCTGTCTTTCAGATCAGGCATTAAACTGAAGCATAGCTCTCTCCGGTAAATGCAAAAGATCGCATGGCAATATTTTAGAACGAAGAACAAAGAAAAGTACAGCACAGGAACAGGCCCTTTGGCCCTCGAAGCCTGCGCCAATCGTATTGCCCGTCAACTAAAACATTTTGCACTTCTGGGGTCCATATCCCTTTATTCCCATCCTATTCATGTATTTGTCAAGCTGCCTCTTAAACACCACTACCTGCTTCCACCACCTCTGGCAGTGAATTCCAGACACTCACTACCCTCTGCGTAAAAAAACTTGCCCCGCACATTTCCTCTATAGTTTTCTCCTCTCACCTTAAATCTATGTCCCCTAGTAATTGACTCTTCCACCCTGGGAAAAAGCTTCTGACTATCTACTCTGTCCATGCCACTCATAATTTTGTAAACTTCTATCAAGTCGCCCCTCAATCTCCGTCGCTCTAGTGAGAACAACCCGAGTTTCTCCAACCTCTCCTCATAGCTAATAACCTCCAGACCAGGCAGCATCCTGGTAAACCTCCTCTGCACCCTCTCCAATGCCCCCATATCCTTCTGGTAATGTGGTGACTAGAATTGCACTCAATATTCCAAATGTGGCCTAACCAAGGTTCTGTACAGCTGCAGCATGACTTCCCAGCTTTTATACTCAATGCCCCTGCCAATGAAGGCAAGCATGCCATATGCCTTCCTGACTACCTTATCCACCTGCATTGCCACCTGTGGACCTGTACACCCAGATCCCTCTGCCCGTCGATGCACTTAAGGGTTCTGCCATTTACTGTATAACTCCTGCCTGTATTAGACCTTCCAAAATGCATTACCTCGCATTTGTCTGGATTAAACTCCATCTGCTATTTCTCCGCCCAAGTCTCCAACCAATCTATATCCTGTTGTATCCTTTGACAATCCTCTTCACTATCTACAATACCTCCAACCTTAGTGTCATCTTCAAACTTACTAATTAGCCCAGTTACATTTTCCTCCAAATCATTTATGTATATTACAAACAGCAAAGGTCCCAGCACTGATCCCTGCGGAACTCCACTAGTCACAGCTCTCCATTCAGAAAAGCACCCTTCCACTGCTACCCTCTGTCTTCTATGACCAAACCAATTCTGTATCCATCTTGCCAGCTCACCTCTGATCCCGTGCGACTTTACCTTCTGTACCAGTCTGCCATGAAGGACCTTGTCAAGGGCCTTACTGAAATCCATGTATATAACATCCACTGCCCTTCCATCGTCGATCATCTTTTTGAAGAAGATTAGGGGAGTTCTGGTTAATACTTAGCCCTCAACCAACATCACTAAAACTGATTAAGTGACCATTTATCTCAGTGCTGTTTGTGAACCTTGTTGTGTGCAAATTGGCTGCCATATGTCCTACATTACCGCAGTAACTACACTTCAAAAATACTCATTTGGTTGTTAAGTGCTTTTTGATTTCCAGAGGTCAGGAAAGGTGCTATATAAATGCAAGTTCTTTGTTGGAAGCTGGGTTTCCACTGGCCAAAGCTTTCTGGGAACTCGCCTGAGGGGCTATGATCAATTGTTGGTTCTTGAGTAACTGGAAGATCATGTGTTAGTGACAAAGTAGTCATCATTCTCTGACCTGTGCTCCCTGGGAGAAATTCTCATTCACTCCCCCACTTCCCAACTGGGAGCAGAAATAGACTTAAAGCGTTTTGGCCAGGCACCAATCATAATAAAAGGTCAGGGCATGGAAGAGGTTGATAAACCAGGAACCACTCAGGGCAAGGCAAAAACTTACTGACCATTTTCTGCATTCAGTAGGCTAAAATTTCTCAGGGCAATGAGCTGGGAGGTGGCAGGAGGCTGGGCAAAGTGGCAGGAGAAGATGTCAGGATGGGAGCCCAACGTCTTCCTGTCCCCAAGGCATCTCTTCAGCAGCGGGGATTGGTGGTTCAATTAAGGGTCACTTCCTGCCTTCATTGCACTTTGTATGTATTCAGAGGGCTCACTGCCATGTGGTGAGACTGACAGGCAAACACCTCTGGCCTCCCAGCGGGTTCCGGGGAGTGGGGGGCTTGGGGTGGTGGGGCCCTTCTTTTTAGAGAACTCCATGCCACCCCCCCACCCAACCCCCAACCCCCAACTGCCCCCCACCCCCCCACCCCACCCCAACACACATCTAACCTCCCACCCCCGGCCTGTCCTGGCGATATTGGTAACCTTCGTGCCAATGACAACACTGATGCCCCACAAACACCTCCCATTCCATTGTCAGGGCTATCTACCTGGCTCTGCAGCCCCCTAACCAAACATACCTGTCTTCGAGGGTACCTTTTCATTGAGGCACTCTGTCTCTTGTCATGCTGACTCAGCAATGGCCCCTGCTAACAACAGTGTTGCTGAGGTCACTGAGCTGTCAGCCCTCTGATTGGACAGCCAGATCCTAGGGTCAAGCCGCTGTCCAATTGAGGACAATGGCCCCGGCAACAGCCTCCAGTAAATAAATGCAACAACTGAATGCGGGAGAAATGAGTCATTGGGCCTTAAGCTCTGAAATTCTCTCCCCAAATATTTTTTGCCTCTCTACCTATCTCTTTCTCCCCTTTTCCAAGTGTTAATTCACCAGTCCTCCTGCCTCCTTCTGTGGCTCAGTGTCATTTTGTCTGACTTGAGGTGGCTTGGGATGCTTCACTATGTTAAATGTGCGATATAAATGCAAGTTATTGTTATTGTGCAATGCAAGGTGTAAGTGGGACAGAAGATTTCACTGTTAAGTTTCTGTTGAAAGATTGCAACCAGAGCAGCATGTATTGGTTAGGATGAATTGCCTACTTCCGGTCTGTATATTCTATGTAAAAACGTTATTTCCAGCATTTTCTGCTTTTTATCGTACATTTCCAGTTTTTTCATCTCCACCTCGCAGGATTGAATAGTGAATAATAGTCTGCCCAGTGTATATACTGTAATTCTACAGGAGCTGACACTGAGGCACACGTGAGGGATACATACACATGCTGCCTCAGTGTACATTGCACAGGCACTAAGTCACACAAGTCATACAATACCAGATGGGAGTGTGTCCATTTGTCCAGTGGATTTTGTACATATACAGGGACTGACACTGAGACACACACAGGCCAACCAGTACCCTGCAGTAGCTCATTGCTGTTTACACATTGTGAATCGTAACTGTACAGGAGCCGACACGTGCGGTTGGAGTGAAACATTCCTTCTCGTCCAGCTCACACTGTGTTTCAGCTCATTCAGGTTTGGTTCTACTGCTCATTACTGCCACCACGGGGAATATCTGGTTTGCAGCATTGAACAGCAGCACATTCTACACTTAAACCACACATTTGTTTCTTTAGCTTTTCCCGTGGCACCCCCTGCTCCCATCCACCCAAATCTATTCCTTTCTCTCCTGAAACCAGTTCCCTGACAGACCATCCGGAATGACAACCAAATGACCATTCCTTGCTCTCAAGCCTGGACAGATCATGCTGGCAGGTAACCTGAAATCAGCATTGTTCACCGTTCAAACCTTGGACCTTTAGTACTGTTCAGCTGAGTAACTCTCATCTCTGTGTCATCAGTCTGTGGGACTGAGCGCCCGTCCAAGGCAACAGCACATAATCTAATCTGGAGCTAAGGGCCCGATGTATCGGAGTGGGTGCCACCTTTGAGATGCAACATTCAGCTCATGGTGTTATTTGAAGGAAGAGAGAAAGAAAGAGGAAGAAAAAAAGAAAAAAAAATGCTTCATATAGCGCCTTTCACAAGTTCAGGACATCCAAAAGCATTTTACAATGATTACAACGTTGATGAGGTGCCAATAACCCATTTGATTGGCATCCCATCCACAAACATTCACTCCCTCCACCACTGACGAACAGTAGCAGCAGTGTGTGTACTATCTACAAGATGCACTGCAAGAATTCACCAAGGCTCCTTAGACAGCGCCTTCCAAACTCATGACAACCAACACCTAGAAGGACAAGGGCGGCTGGTAGATGGGAACATCACCACCTAGAGGTCCCCCTCCAAGTAACTCACCATCCTGACTTGGAAATATATCCCTGTACCTTTATTGTTGCTGGGTCAAAATCCTGGAACTCCCTTTCTAACAGCACTGTGGGTGTACCTACATCGCATGGGCTGCAGCGGCTCAAGAAGGCAGCTCACCATCAGCGGGTTGTTTCTGTAGTGTAGCGGTTATCATGTTTGCATCACCGTGTCAATGGAAATTAGGAATGGGCAATAAATGCTGGCCCAGTCAATGACACCCACATCCCATAACTGAATTTTTAAAAAGTATTTTCAAAGTTTAGTCACCGTTGTGTTATGATCCTAGACCAGACAGTAAGACCTGGTAGGATCCTGTAGGGAAAAAAATATTTTGTTTATAGTAGACAATGTTTGAGATTCAAGGCACTTACTAAGAGAACAGAGCCAAAAGACTCCATGGGTTTTGAATAAACTAAAATAAACTTTCTATACAAAGTCAAAAAGATAAAACAATTTATAGCATCTATCTTGTACTCTACCATTCAGGGTTAATATGAGGTACAGGTGAATTAACAGGCACCATGCTGCACAATAAGGAGCAAATGCGACCAAGACAGATCCCAAGGATTTCTCAGCAGCCCACCCAGATGTCAGTGGACACTGTGAGTCAAAATAAAATCAAAATACTGCAGATGCTGGAAATCTGAAACAAAAACAGAAAATGCTGGAAAAACTCAGCAGGTCTGGCAGCATCTATGGAGACAGAAACAGAGTTAACACTTCAAGTCGGTTTGACCCTTCTTCAGAGCTGAGATTCACTCCGTGCATCAACCAGTCTTGTTGAAACTCTGTCTCCCTCAAAGCCACTCCAACTCGCACTGCCTAAGTGAGCACATACCTCCCAGGGTTTCAATCCTGGGATTCTGTTTCCCTGGATTTATGAGTCTGGACTGTAGCCTCTACTTATTGATGCAATTTCAACTCTTCAATTGCCGGCTAGCTTCAGTGGACTGGTACTGTTCCTCGTTTTCACCAAGCCCCAATCTCCCCAGCTACACCAAGCCATAAATGGCTCCCAGGTCTTATCCTGAGCCCCAACAACACAGAGCCAGCTAACAGCAACACTTTTGCTGCCTGAAGCCTGCTAACAGCAGCACCTTTTCGGTATGGCCTCCCCCCGCCAGCTGCAGGACACTCACTCCCCCAGCAAACACACAGACAAATTGAAACCCGAGAACTTTCTTGAGCTCCACCATCTCCATGACAACATAGCCTTCCAGGGCTCACTGAACACTGTTAAATTAGTTCTAGCTTTAACTTCCAAAAGAACCCCAGCTCCCCCTGGGCTGCATTCCTTTGCAAGCAGTGGCTGGGATTTTTCATCCCAATCACGGGTGGGACCCACCATGGGTGAAGCGATGCCCCAACCAGAAGTCCATTGACCTGCGGCAGGACCGGAAGATCCCAGCGGCGGGTGGGGGGGAGAAAATCCTGCTCCTCATCTTCAATTCTCCAGCTAAGTAAGCCCACTTGCCGTCTTATGATCTTACCTGTCGAGCTGTTAACCCCTTAAGTCAACATGGTCCCAACTTTTTCAGTGTAATAGTCTTCAAGCTGTTTTAATTGCATTTATCCTATTCTCTACAGTTAAGCTTCAATCTACCCAGAGCTAAACATTACCTTTAAAATATTACTATGAACCATGAACTTGGTGTTTATTACCGTTGTAATGCAGGAAACTCAGTAGCCAACCTGAAGGCAAAAAGCTTCCACAAACAGCAATAAGGAGATCACCAGATAACCTACTTTAGGACTCTTCTTCAAAATAGTGCCATGGGATCTTCTACATTCACCCAAGAAGGCAGACTGGGCCTCCGTTTAATCTCTCAAACGACAGACGGAGACTGCAAAGTGCAACCCTCCCTCACTGCTGCACTGAAGTGTCAGCTTAGGTTTTGTGCTCAAGCCCTGGGGTGTGGTTTGAACCCGTAACCTTTTGTCCTAGAGGTGAGAATTCTCCCTACAGTTGTGGCTGAAGGAAAGCAACAAGTCCTCCTGATATCTTTGCTGACATTCCTCCCTCAGCCAACACTACTTAAAACAGTTATTATTATTATTATTTATCCACTTTCAGCAGAATCGTCTATTGGATGAGATGTTAATCTGAGGCCCCCTCCATCCTCTCGGCTGGACCTATGGCACTATTTTGAAGAAGAAAATCAGTGGCCTGGCCCATATTTGTCTTCCAACCAACTCTGCTGGAAACAGATTATCTGGATATCACACTGTTATTTATAGGAGCTGGTTTTGCGCAAGTTTTCTGCCTACACTTCAAACAGTGCTTCACTGGTTATGAAATGCTTTGGGACGTTAGAATATGTGAAAATTTTTCTCCTGTAGTTCATTTTTACCATCATTATTCCAGAGTAAGGAACCTGTCTGCTTATTTGTGGCAACCTCAAGATGGTTCACACAGCTGCGTCCTCTGCCCCCTCTCACACTCTGTTATCTTGGGCTCTCAACCTATACCTATTCTCAAAACAAAGACTCTCACTCCTGCTCTGCATCATACATCTTTCAGTGGGTCGGCACCACTGTCAAAATGTTCAGCCTTGTAGGCAATTATGGTTTTAAAAAGCCTGTAAGATTGTAGGAGGAAGAGATGTGAGGGAGGGAAGGAACTTTCAAAATACTAAATGACTGGCAGAGTTACAATGATTTAATTTGAGTGATTCTGATGAAGCGCATGACTGGAATAGTCAAGTAAACAGCAAACATCAGCAGAAACTGAGATTAAATTACTGCCTTAAACTGACTGCTAGGCAGCTATTTCCCTTTATAATGTATAGTCTGTAGTTTAGTTAGTTTTACGTAATTAATGTTATCATTTGACTTCTTCTGCTCCTATTATGCAGCAGACAAGCAATGTCTTTCCTGCTGGTGGTTAAGAATACAAATTTGACAGGCACAAGTCAGGAGTGCGCTGGAATACTCTCCACTTTTTTTATGCATTCAAGGGATATGGGCTTCGATAGCTTGCCAGCATTAATTGCACCCTCCCCCCACCCCCAAATGCCCTTGAGAAGATGGTGGTGAGCTGCCTTCTTGAACCCCTGCAGTCCATGTGGTGTAGGTACACTCATGGTGTTGTTAGGTAGGGAGTTCCAGGATTTTGACCCCACAACAGTGAAGGAACGGTGATATATTTCCAAGGCAGGACGGTGAGTAATTTGGAGGGGAACTTCCAGGTGGTGGTGTTGCCTGGATGAGTGCAGCTTCAACAACACTCAAGAAGCTTGACACCACCCAGGACAAAGCGGCCCGCTTGACTGGCACCCCATCCACAAACATTCACTCCCTCCACCACCAACGCACAGTAGCAGCAGTGTGTACCATCTACAAAATGGGCTGCAGGAATTCACCAAAGCTCTTTAAAAAGTATCTTCCAAACCCATAACTGCTACCATCTAGAAGTACAAGGGCAGCAGATGTTTGGGAACACCACCACCTAGAAGCTCACCTTCAAACCACTCACCATCCTGACTTGGGAATTTATCACCTTCACTGTCCCTGGGTCAAAATCCTAAAACTCCCCTCCCTAACAGCGCTGTGCATGTGCCTACGCCACATGGACTGTGGCAGTTCAAGAAGGCAGCTCAGCACCACCTTTTCAAGCGCAATTAGTGATGGGCAATAAATGCTGGCCTAGCCAGCAACCCCCACATCCAATGAATGAAAGAAAAGACAGGTTAGTGGGCTTGATTCCTTGCCCCATTTTGCTTAATCTAGCAGTATAATCTAATTTTGTGATAACTGATTTAAAAAGAAATTGCAGAAATGTCACGACTCACTGGGGATAGTGCACTGTAATGTCAAGTCCCACTGCTCCCTGAGCCGTGACAAATGTGGAAAAGTTTGATCAAACCACCAGATTGCCCCAATTCTACCTAACTGTTTAATTTAGGTTAATAGAATACGAGCACCAGGTTTGTAAACTTAATAAGTAAATAACTGTTTATTGAACAAACTGTTGTTAACCAGTGGCCAAAGAAAGAAATCTGAACTGCTAATTTCTAACTTTATAACCTAAGCTCTAACCCTTATTAAATCCCTATACACACGCATACAAGAGACATAAGACAAACAATAACATGGATTTTAAGGGTGAGATAAAACAGTTCAATAGTACCAATTCCGGAGTATAGGATTCGATGGGTTGATTTTGAGCAATGTCTTCTAAATTCCTTTCAGTTCTTGTTGATGATACAGGGTGGTCTTCCAGCACTTTCAGTACTTAGTTCACTGGTTGAGCACTTGCCTTTCAATGTCTCTTAACAGTGATTCTCCCCTTTGCCTCTTGACAGGAGTTTTAAGAGAGCGAGCGGGTTAGAGAGATATGAGAAGAAAAATCCAGCTAGCTATTATTGTGGAATTACTGGAATCTACAACACACAGGAGAAAGAGGTGCTGGGTCTTGTTCCTTTCAGGCTAGGAGCTATTATGCTTCACTGCTTCTCACACAAAACCCAGCCATCTGGTCAGAAGCCAATTAAAACATTGTTGCCAGGCAGCTCTCTTGGTCTAGGACTTCTTTCCGGCACCACCCTGTCTTTCATGGTGCATTCTGTTCCAGGACAGCAACATTGTATATATCTCTCATCCTGTTCCAGTGGACATATCTTTCAACCTGTCGCCATTGTAATTTTAATCCATAGTCTAACAAAAAATAAAAAGGTATTGTCTTTACAACAGTCCAACAGAAATAAAAAGATATGTACCTTACAGAAATTAAGATCACATGCCACTACTTCAAAGAACAGTACAGAAGTGTTCCCCGGAGCCCTGGTCCAATATTAACACTGGAAGAACACCAATAAAACAGATTGTCCAGTCATCTATAATTTTGCTGCTTGTGCATGCAGGAGCTTACCGTATGCAATTTGGCTGCCATCGTTCCTACATTACAAAAGTGACAACAGTTCAAAAGAGCTTCATTGGCTGAAAAGTGCTTTGACGTGCTCTGCGTTGATCAAAGGCGCTACGTAAATGCAAGTGCTCCTTTATTTTACATCTTTTATATTCTCAGGATTTTCCAAGAATATTTATTGGCTAATTAATTACTTTTGAAGTACAGTAACTGTTGTTGGGGTTGCCAATTAGCACAGTTCGCTTCACAGCTAGCATGTGGATCAGATTAAGACAAACAGCGTGAAGTTTGATCCCTGTTCCAGTTGAGGTAGACTCAGGGCCAACCTCAGTGCCCTACCACACTACGTGGCACTTCCTCATGGTTCTGCCGATACTGGCTGAGGATCTGCCTTAGGGCAGAAGGCTCAAGGAGAAGAAGAAGTGTTGTTATGTGAGAAAAGGCAGCAAGAACATGTGCATATAGCCATGTTCCACAAATAGCACTAAGATTACCGACCAGATAATACGTATGGTAATGTTGGTTGAGGGATAAATGTTGATGAAAACACTGATAGAACTCCTAAGCTCTTCTTTGAAAATAAACATACATATCGGGTTTAATATCTGCCTTAAAAAGATGCCTCCTCTGACAATGCTGCATTCTATCATTGCTGCACTGCTGTCTCAGTCCAGGTGTGTTACCTCAAGTCCTGCACTTGGGTGTGAACTCTCAATCTGCTGACTCTGATACAATCTGACAGTCTCAGCATTAACGCCAGCAAGAAAATCACTCTGCCCATCCATAATGCTACCCCTGAATTTCCATATATGTTTGCAAAACACTTCTGTTCAAATTACAATACTGCAGCAACAGAAAGGGCAAAGACGCTCAGATCCAACATCTCAAATGCTTCAGGTAGCCTCCCCAGTGATCCAGTTGGGATTTTTTTTTCCCAGTGGAATGGGCACAAGGATCGAGAAGGACCCAGGTTTAATGGACAGTTTAGTGTAAAGTTAGTGCTGATCTGAGAGAAAAATTATGAACGATACTATGATGTGCCTCGGTGTTTCTTGGAAAGGGATGCAGGGGCCTGGCTTTTCAACCTCCAGGTGAGCAGGGGAAGTGAGGAAAATTACCGGCTTGACCCGCCACCTCAGGAAGGCGGGATCTTCATTGCTGGGGGCCAGGTATGAGATGGAGTCGTGCCAACCGACCGGGGAATAATTTCGGAGGCGGACACTGGGGCTGCCAGATGCTGAGCAGGCTGTTTAAAAAGGCCCATCTCGATACCGTGGGACTGCGTCTCAATGAAAGAAAAAACACAAAGGCCCTTCAGCCAGTGTTAAAAAAGAAACTTCAAAAAAATGCACATAATGATGCTTGCCTGAGAGCCCAGATACTTATTTGAATAACAGAATACCTGCTCCACACAGGAAACATTGCTTGATTGACAGCTCAGGCTTGCTGTCAATTTTACAATGTTTGTTGACTTAAGGTAAGTGGTTTTTGAAGGTTCCCAAGGTCTGGATGATTGACACTTTTATTAGCTTACCATCTAGACTTTTTTCATAGAGGGAAGTGTTCTATGGATTACATTTTTTCAAAGCTTTTTTTAACACATTCCACTTTATATTGTGGTGTTCATTGTATCTAGAAAGTTTACAGTGGGTCAATGGGCATGGAAGTGCCAGAGCCTGGTATAGTGGACATGTGCTGCCTGAGGGGGTGGGTAGAAGGGCAAAGTGTGGCCTAGGGAGCATAAGGGGGCATAGGGGTGGGTGGAAGGGCAGATCTTGGTTGAGGGGTCATGAGGGGGCATATGGAAAGGGAGGAAAGGCAGGACTTGGCATAGGGGACATGACAGGACATAGGCGGTGGGTGGAAGGGCAGGGTTTGGCATGGGGGCATGAGGGAACATAAGTGATGGGTGAGGGGGCTGTAACTTGGCAGAGGGGGCATGAGGGGAACCTTTAGATCTTACCTTTTAAGAGGTTCCCTCTTGCACATTAGGTCTCATGACTCCTCTAAGGGGCCGTGAACAATGACTCTTTCAAAACCTGGCCCAACTCTGTGATAATTGCAGAAGAGTAGGACTGCAATCTCCACAATGGAGCTGGCCAGGGTGGGAGTGTCGGATGCAAGTTTCTGACGGAGACCCAACCGAACCCTTTAAAGCCACTTCCAAAAATCTCACAGCCCAGGAATGGGGTCGGGAATCTTGGAATCAGTACCTGCCAGCCATTTTTAAGGGGCTCCTGAGTCAACCCGACTTGGTGAAAATCCAGGCCAAAGTGTTTAATTGATCATTATTTAAGGATTCCTTCTAGAAATTGTACCTGTGTGGACATCAGGAAAGCATTAGCATTAAATTTAATTCCCCCCCCCACCAGCTCATAAAATTGTAAAATGGTTACAGTGTGGACAGGGGCCATTCCATCCATCGTACCCATGCCAGTCCTCTGCAAGAGCAACTCAGCTAGTCTCACTCCCCTACCCTCAGCCCTGCAAATCACACTAGATGCTTATCATAATCACTTTTGAAAGCAATGATTGAATCTGCCTCCACCAAGCTCTCAGGCAGTTCAGTCCAGGTCCTCGCCACTCGCTGTGTAAACAGGTTTTCGCGCATTGCCAATCAACTTTAATCGGTATCCTCTGGTTCTTGTTTCACTCTCAATCTTTCCTTCTCTAAGAGGAACAGACCCAGCCTCTCCAGTCCATCAGCGTAACTGAAATTTTTCATCCCTTGAACCAGTCTCATGAATCTTTTTTGCACCTTCTCCAAAGCCTTCACATCCTTCCTAAAGTATGGTGCCCAGAATTGGACACAATGCTCCAGTTGAGGTTGAACTGGTGTTTTACAGAGGTTCATCATAGCTTCCTCACTTATGTACTCTATGGTCAGAATTTTGGTGGTGGTGGTGGGGCATGGGGGCTTTGTTGGGGGGGGCGGGGGGGGTGGTCCTGTAAAATTGGGCAGCATTACAGTTCGTTGTGCCCAACAGTTACTTGCCCCACTGCAAATCTACCAGCGGCAGGTGAGGGATTGGGCACATTTGTGGGCCATTTGAGGTCCTAAAGTGGCCAATTAATGGCTACTTTTAAAGAACTCTTCCTCGCACTGGGTGGGGGAGGAGTGGTGGAGCCTCCCATGTTAAACCTGACAGAAATGTGACTGGGCAATGGGGTGTGCCTCATTTTCAGGCCCATTGGAAGCCCCCAAGGTAATTATTTCCCTTGGGTTTCCCCTATCCTCCCCGCCCTGGTGACTGTGGACCCCTCCACCCTCCTGTCTGAGGTCTGCCAACCTGGACACGGTGAGATACCAGACTCACATTGAAGTCTACGTCCATTGCTGCAAGTCCCCCCTTTGGGATTGCCCGCAGCCCTAGCAGTGGTCACCGCCTCCGGACAAGAAAGTTGCTGGCCGATTGATTGCCTGACTGTTCTCAAAGGCGGAACGTTCTCCCCAATGGGAGCAGATGGCCTGCCTCAAGTCAGTTGTTGCTCCAACGGCCATTAGATTCAGCCCTAAGCCTCTATTTATAAACTGCAGCGTCCTGAATGCCCTTTAAACAACTTTCTCAACCTACCCTCCCCGTCCAGCGATTTGGGCCCATGTATTCCCAGGTCTCTCTGTTCCTGCCAACTGAATACTATTCAAGCACTGAACATCCAAGATAACACGTGAAGAATGGTCACTTGGACGAGGTGCCACAGTCGGTCTGTGCACTGTGTAAATTTTAAAAAAAATTAACGATGCTCAAAATGAAGGTGGAAACATTAACCACCTGAGGCTTCCTTCAGGCTCAGCAAAGCAGTACTCAGCATCGTTAAAGGTGCTGAGTACAGTGTGAACTCTCCTATTGTTGGCTAGTGGGTCTAGCATTGGAGCTTCTGACAGGCACAGTATCATATAAATTATATAATTCCACAGTATAGGAAACAGGCCATTCGGCCCAACACGTTCATGCTAGTATTTATGCTGCACACATTCCTCATCTCACTTATTTTATTTCAGCTTATTCTTCTATTCCTTTATCCTGCATGCATTTATTTAGTTTTCTCTTAACTGCATCTCTGTTATTCACCTCACATTGTGATGTGATGCGCATGTACCTTTAAGGGTGTATGTCTTCAATTTCTGTCCATCACCATCCACCATGAGACAGGATACGATGTATAATCCCATGACTCTGTGAACGGAACAGCAGAAGTCCTACAGGTCTGACGTTGCCTAGACAATTTCCAGTGACCACTGTAGCTTCAAATAAAGAAACCACATTATTGTTTTACCAATCCTTGTTGTGTTATTGGTATGTTTGTGATTCCCAGAAGAACCCAACACTAGGGGGGCGATGGTAGCCCTGTGGTAATGTCACTGGACTATAAATCCCGAGGCCTGGTCTAATGCTCTGGGGACGCCGGCTCAAATCCAACATGGCAGCTGGTGGAATTTAAATTCAATTAATAAATCTAAAATTGAAAGCTAGTCACAGTAATAATCACCATGAAACTATCGTTGATTGCTGTAAAAACCCATTTGGTTCGCTTAAGTCCTTTAGGGAAGGAATTCTGCTGAACTTACCATGTCTGGCCTCCATGTGACTCCAGACCTGCACAATGTGGTTGACTCTGAAGTGGCCTGGCAAGCAATTAGGGATGGACAACAAATGCTGGCCTTGGTAGTAACAACCCACATCCCATGAAAGACTGTGAAAAAACAGCTAACACATGGCTGCGATTTTACATGGAGACAGGAGGAAATCCGCCTCCATCAGTTACAGAAACCCCGGCTGGATTTCACTTAATTGCCTGCAGTTATGGCCTCCGTTCCTGAGAGGCTGAATATCTGCCTCCAAGAGCTGCCAATCAGAAGGCTGGCAGCTCTTCCATCCCAGCGAGGGAACTGAGAGCATTGGCCACAGTTGGCACTGAAGCAGTCTCTGGACTGAACGTAAGTGGGTTCAGGGTTTGCCAGGACAGGCCCGAGAGAGGTGGCGGTGTTTAATCATGAGCTCAAAGTCGGGGCCTCATAGCCCATACGTTGTCCAATCAGGAGGGCCTCCCCTCCACTCCTGAGCCCCAGAGAGGTTGACAGGTTTTACCGGGCAGCCTCCTAAGTGACAAAGTGCCCATCCACTGGTGGTAAAATACCAGCAACGGCAAGAAGAGCTCCTTAAGTAGCTATTAATTGACCACGCAAGGGCTCAGTTGGCCTAAGGGTGGATGGGCCACTCACCACCTACCTCGCAGCTGGTAAAATGTAGGCGGCAGTGGAGAGACAGTGGGCAAGGCACCCCACCTGATTTTATACACTCATACACCCCCACCCCACCCCCCACCCCCCCCAATCAACCCCCTGCTACTCTGATGGGAAAGGGGTGTGGTGTAAAATTCTGTTTGTAGCAGGTCGCATATTCTTACTACACTTTGGATGAAGCAGTCTCCTGAATTAGGTATTGGAGTTAATTATGACTATTTTACATGTATGCTTTCTAGGTTTGAACTGAAGTGGAAATGTTTTTGCTCTATCTATCCTATCGTACACCTTTATAATTTGAAAGACATTGATAAGGTCACCTCTCAGCCTTCTGTTATAGAGAGAAAGAACCGCTTTCTTATTCAGTCTTTCTTGATTATCTTGATAATACTCACAGTGAGGCAGATAGTTGTATCCCTTACAATGTTATAAGATATCAGCCATTTTGCAAATAGTATAATACACCAGCAGAGTTCCTCTGGTATTGCAATTACTCAGTGGAAGAGGATATAATTTTCTTACAGCCAAATAATTAATTATTGTGATTTCAATAGGTTCAATTAATTCTCCTGATGCAGAATGGAGCTATTTATAATCTTTGTGACTGTAAGGTGACATATCTCATTGATGTCTGGCTCTGGGGTCAGTTTAAGGCTAATCGCTGTTAAAAAGATCCCAGGATCAACTCAAAGTCAGGCCAACAGTAAATGATTTGTGTTCATAGAATCACAGAATAATGCAGTGCAGGTGGAGGCACTTTGGCCCATCACATCTATCCTAGCCCTTTCAAAGGGCAATCCAGTACATTTATGGTCTTTCCCCATATCCCTGCAAACTTTTCTCCTTGAGGTATTTACCCAACTGTCCCTTGAGGGCTATTATTGAAGTTGTTTCCACCATCCCATCAGGCGGTGCATTCCATATCCTACCAACACTGCCAGGAAATGTCTTTTCTCATGCTACCTATGGTTCTTTAGCCAATCAAAATGATTCTGTACCCTCTGGTCATTGACCTTTCAGTGACTGGAAATAGTTTCTCTTTATTTATCCTGTTCAAACCTGTCATGATTTTAAAGACCTCTGTCAAATCTCCTCTTGGCCTTCTCTGCTCTAAAGGAGAACAACCCCAGCTTCTCCATTTAACTGTAACCCCTCATCTCTGGAACCAGTTTATCAAGTCTCTTCTGCAGCATCTCCAATGGCTACAAGTCCTGTCTAAAGTTTGGTGCCCCTGCATTTATAAAAAGCTTTTAAACATGGTTCCACACAATACACTGCTAAATAAGCAAATAAAAGCCCCATGGGATTGTCAGACAGATCTTGGGTTGGATAAGACTATAATTGCATTACGTTGGCCTGTAGGTTGTTATCAATGGTAATGGATCCATGTGGAGATCGGTAAATAATGGTGCCCGGGCAGGAACTGTTGAAAGAACTATTGCTGTTTAAAATCTGTGCTAATGATTTGTGCAAACGCACCACGGAAACTGTCTACTAGTTTGGGGCCAGCGCAAGGAGCGTATTAGGATGTTGGATGAGAAGCAATAATTGAAATTGGATAGGGATAGAATAGCGGAATGGGTCCAGGTCTGGCAGATGTCATTTAAGATAGATAAATATAATGTTCTAGTCATGGATAGGGCTAAATTCAAGCATTCCTGTACCATACAAGGATTGGAGCTTAAGATCATTGAATGGAAAAGAGACCTAGATGCTTTAATACATGATCAAAACAAAAAACTGCGGATGCTGGAAATCCAAAACAATAACAGAAACTGAAATACCTGGAAAAACTCAGCAGGTCTGCCAGCATAGTTCTGTTGAAGGGTCATGAGGACTCGAAACGTCAACTGTGCTCTTCTCCGCCGATGCTGCCAGACCTGCTGAGTTTTTCCAGGTATTTCTGTTTCTGTTTTTGTTTTGCTTTAATACATGAATCACTTAAGATTCCTGGTGAGTGCCTCAAGGCTTTACAATAGCAAATAGGCTGTTAGGATGTCTTGTTTGAACAGTCCAGTGCAAAATAAATCGCTCTATACTGTTGTTGTATGAGAACTTGGTTAGGCATTATTTGGAATACAGGAATAACTTTAAATTTTATTGCAATGGAAAGGAAACATGGGTGGAGAGTCATGATTTGATCCATCACTTTTCTGACCCTCTCCCCACGGAAGTTGAAAGCATTAACTCACACCCCACCTCCCCACCTCCAATCCCTCCTGGCCCATGTCCAGTTTTGACTCAGTCCTAAATGCTGGTCACAGATTGTCTCTGGAAAGCATTCACAGAAGGACCACTAGGCTGATTCCTTGCTTAAAGACAATTAGATGCCATGATAAGCTTAGAGATCTGGGTCTCTTTAATTTAGCAGAACAGACTGCAAGGAGATTCGACTGGGTTGAAAAGATGCATGTGAACACACTACTTGTGTTAGGTCAGTGAAGATGGGCAGGGGATGAGCACATAAGTTGCATAACCATAAGGCTATATTAGATGTGAGGAAACTTTTCTCCTCAGAGAAGGTTTTTGATCTCTGGGATAAGTGTGAACCCTGGGTGAGGTCATCTCATTCAGCATGGACAGTGAGACTGTCAAGTCTGTGAGACAATTCCACATCGAGCATTGTGTTCATCAGATATACAATACGGCAGTACTTAACAAAGCAAGAGCTGGCAATGAGAGAGCTGGCAATATAGCAAGAGTGGTGAAAATAGCTAAAATTGTTTTAATTTTCAATAAAGGTCAAAAGAAGGGCCTAGGGGAATTGTGGCCCTGTTAGCTTGACATCTATTTCAAGAAAAATATTGGAGTCTATTATAAAGAAATCAATACAGAGGGTGTAGTGATGTATTTTCTACAAAGCCAAAATGAAGGCATGCAATGAGATGCAGGTTGTTATTTAAGTTAAATTGAGAGCTGTAGGACTTAGGTGCAAACCTTCAAAAGTGTTGGGACTCAAAGGACTCTTTCCTTCCATAAGTAATGGCTGCATTGAATAGATTCCCAGTTAACACAGTTAATGTTGTGCTGATTGGAATTGCACTGTGGGACACAGCAAACATAGGCTTATTGGATAGGTCACTGAGTGCAATATGTGACTGCTCATATACCCATAGATCAATCCACACTGTGATTGGACTGCCCAGACCATTCTGCTGGAGCTCCATATTTATTTCTAGTGGAACCTCTGTTGTATGAGATAAGCTATGTTCAGGAGGATAGAGGCAGGGTATGAGGTTGAAATTGGTCTTTGCCGACAGTGTGTCATGTTCTCATTGTGAAGCAGCAGCTCATATTACACGGAACTGGTTTCAAATCAATTGACTTCAATAAATCAAGAGAATCTGGCATGTTGCATAATGCGTGGATTGAAACATGAATATATGGGCCAATAAGCAGATTGCACGCAGTGCGCCATCCAATATCTTTTAAATCTGCTGCATGGGGTGGTGTTAGCAAGGCCAGCGTTTATTGCTGTCCTTTTCTTTATCTTTCTCTTCCTCATCTCAACTTTACACATCTCCGGGATGTTCCAAAGAGCAATTTGTTTTGAAATGCAGCTTTTTTTTCAAATTCATTCTTGGGATATGGGCATCACTGACAAGGCTGTCATTTTTCGCACATTTGTAATTGCCCCTTGAGAGGGTAGTGGTGAAATTTACAAATATACAAACTTATGAAATGGGTGCAGAAGTAGGCCATTCGGCCCCATCAGACTTGTCCTGCCATTTAGTAAGATCATGCCTGGTGTTCTTGTGTTTCGATTTCCACATTCCCATCTATCCCCAAAAACCTTTGATCCCCTTGCCTAACAAGAATCCATCTACCTCCACCTTAAAAATATTCAATGACCCCGTCTCCACCACCTTCTGATGCAGAGAGTTGCAAAGTCACACAACCCTCTGAGAGAAAAAAATTCTCTTCTCTGTCATAAAAGGGTGACCCCCCCCCCACCCCCCTCCTCCCCTCCACTAATTTCAAAACAGTGGCCCCTAGTCCTGGACACCCCACAAGAGGAAACTTCCTTTCTATATCCACCGTTCAGGATCTTATATACTTCAATCAAGCCACCCCTCACTCTTCTGAACTTCAGTGGAAACAAACCCAGTCTGTGCAACCTTTCCTCAAAAGACAACCCACTCATTCCAGGTATCAATCTAGTAAATGTCCTGCAAACCACCTCCAATGCATTTACATCCTTCCTTAAATAAGGGGACCGAAACTGCATAGTATTTGAGATGTGGTCTTACCAATGCCCCGTATAACTGAAGTAGAACATCCTTATTTGATGTTCAATTCCTCTCACAATAAAGGATAGCATTCCATAAGCCTTCTTAATTATTTGCTGTACCTGCATACTAACATTTTGTGACTCATGCACCAGAACACCTAGGGCAGAATTTTAAAACCATAAGACTATAAGATGTAAGAGCAGAAGTAGGCCATTCGGCCCATCAAGTCTGCTCCGCCATTCAATGAGATCATGGCTGATCTGATAATCCTCAACTCCACTTTCCTGCCTTTTCCCCATAACCCTTGATTCCCTTACTGATTAAAAATTTGTCCATCTCAGCCTTGAATATAGGTAATGACCCAGCCTTTACAGCCTTCAGGAAATAAAATTTTGCCCTTGGCATGTGGGCTGGATGGGTGGGGGGGGGTGGAGGGGGGGGAGGTGGTGGGGGGTGGGTGGGTGAGAGGGGGTTGGGGGTGGGGTAGAGGTGGGGGGGGAGGCAGAGGCAGTCGGGAAGCCACCCCCGCCCGCAATCGGGCCTGGAAGGGAATTTCACGTTGGCAGGCCAATTAAGGCCCGCCCAGCGTAAACGCGACTGGTAGCGCTCAGCGCTGCCTGTGCGGATGGGTAAAAGAGCGCGAGACTGGCGAGCATGACCTTTGCGCGTGCTTACGAGTGTGTGCTACATAATCTCCCTATTAACGAAAAATTAAAGCTTTTATTTTTTTTTTATTTCCTTTCGGAAACCTCAGCCCACCCCCTGGATGAGGATTCCAAAAATATGCAAAGGCCGCTTGGCGTTTTTGCCTGCCCGCCAAACGTAAGGTTCGACAGGCAGCATTAAATTTATTTTAATTAACAGTTTAATGGCTTTAACAGGCTTTTTAAAGGTCGGTAGGCGTGCTGCCGACTCCGGTGCTTGTCTGCCGACCGAACTATCGTGCGATTGCGAGTTACGTCAGGAACCTCGCCCGATGGCATCGTGTGTCATTTTTTTGTTCACTGGGGTCGGGTGCACACCCGCCTACCGAGCGAAAAATTTTACCCCTAGATCCCTCTGCACTTCGGAATTCCGCAGTTGTTCTCCATTTAACTAATACTCTGCTTTTTTTCATTATTCCTGCCAAAGTGAACAACTTCATATTTTCCTCATTATATTCCATCTGCCAGATTTTTGCCCCCTCACTCTACCTATCTATAGCCGCATGCAACCTCCTAATGTCCTCTTCACAACCTACTTTCCTACCTCTCTTTGTATGATCTGCAGGTTTAGCTTCTATGCCTTTTCTCCCCTCATCTGAGTCATTGATGTAAGTTCTAAAAAAGTTGAGGGCCCAGGACAGACTCCTGCAGTACCTCACTCGTCACATCCTGCCAATCAACAAAAGACCCATTTATGCATACTCGCTGTTTTCTGCCAGCCAGCCAATCATTCAACCATGCTCATATGTTACCCCCTACACCATGGTCTTTTATTTTCTTCAATAACCTTTGAATTGGCACCTTATCAACTGCCTTCTGGAAATCCAAGTACAGTACATCGAAGGCTCCCCTTTATCCACAGTGCATGTTACTCTTAAACTGTTGCAGTCTGCGTGCTGTAGGTGCTCTTGGCTAGGGTATTCCAGTAGTTGAACCGAATGATGATGAAGGGATGGTGATATATGTCCAAGATGTTTGTGACTTTGAAGAGAACTTGAAGGTGATAGTGCTCCCGTGCACCTGTGGTCCTTGCCCTTCTAGGTGGTGAAGATGGTGGTTTAGGCTGGGCTGTTGAGTATGGATTGTGTAAGATAGGCTGGGGTACTACTTTTCATTATTTTTCATTGCATAACAGATAGAATTGTGGAATGTGATTCCCAAAAGACTGTTAAATTTAGAATGCCATGTTTGAAAAAGAAACAATTCAATCATTAGAAATGTGTGGCTCTGCTGATGACTCAATTGGTGGGAAAGTGTACTGGCTTGGAAGAGATTGTGAGTCAGACAGCCTGAGGGAACTGAATTAACATTAGTAGAGATAACAAAGCATTACCTCTGGCTGTTCCAATGATCTTGTAATTTGAAATGCAGGTGTTAATGCAGCTCAGTGAGTTCAATCGCGTTGCCAGCTGTCTTGACTCCTACCAGCCCGCAATGCTGTGGTTTGTGGGGCTTCACCAGACATGTGCACCATTTTCGATGAATGGGCCAGTTTCGATTGGCCTGAGGAGGCCTGAAAAGAATTTTGCAGGTATCTCATCCTTTCTTAGTCTTGCGCTTTTGCCTCTTTCAAGGGATTATATGGCTGCAGGATGGGTGTACAGTTAGGAAATGTGTGACTAGCTAATCTTGTCCTGCCCATCAATTGTGCGTGTTGATATGTAGCTATTCTCCTCTTGTTTTGGACTGACGGTAGCATAGGTTGTACAATCTTCCGTCTGTTCTGTAGATTATCTCCATGCCTCTGGGTGGTTTGCTGGAGGTGAGGGGCAGTATCTCAGCGAGGAAAATGGAGAAGAAGGTTGGTGCGGTGACACAACCTCGTTCGACCGCAGTATTCGCTGAGATAGGGTTTGTGGCTATTCCATTAGTAAGGGTCATAGCTTGCATCTCATTGTGGAGTAGGTGGAAGATGGTGACAAATTTCTGAGGGCAGTTAAATTTGAGGAGGATACTCCATAAGCCTTCACAGTTGACAGAGTCAAAGGCTTTTTGTGAGGTCAACTTTCTTGACTTTTCCGCGCAGTGAAGATTATGTCAGAGATTCCTTTCGATGAGTTAAAACCACACTGTGACTCTGGAAAGGCTTCCTGGGCCACTGAGAGACCTTCCCTATGGCAAACAGAAGGAGAATCCTCTGTAGTTACCATGATTAGGCTTGTCTCCCTTCTGGAGTACAGTTATGATCACAGCGTCCCTGAGGTTCACCAGCATGTACTCCTCTTCCCAGATGAGGGATATGAGGTCATGCAGCCATGTTAGGAGTGCATCTCCATCAGGTTTCAGAATATCAGCAGGAATTCCATTTACTCCAAGGCCTTTGTTGCTTGCAGCTGTCAAATGGCTTTTTCAACTTCACTCCAGAGTGGGGTAGCTTTGAGATTAAGCTGGATGGGGTTTTGAGGAATGGATTTGAGGACCTTTGAGTCAAAGACAAGGCCTTGGCTGAGGGGTGCTTCAAAATGTTCTCTCCAGCGAGCACAGTCTGCCTCCCTATCTTTGATTAGCTCCCCCCCACCCCCCCCCACCCCCCCCATGCTTGGTTCTCAGTAGGATGGACCCTTGAGTGCTTGGGCCATAGATCTCTGAAGAGGTCAAATACCCTCGCTGACCCATGGGAGTCTCTGGCATTTGACTGACCAAAATGGAGAAGGCTCAATTGGGAAGGCACTGAACTCATCAGGAACATGCAGAGGCTAAGTCGAGGTGACGGAGAGAGAGTGCACAAGCGTCTAAACAACCCATCTACCTGACCGTCCAGGCGCCACCTGCCCCACATGTGGCAATGTTTGTAGATCACGCATTGGACTTATCTCCCATCTCAGGACCCATCCAACGGGAGTGGAAGCAAGTCATCCTCAATCTCTAGGGAAAGCCTAGGAAAAGGAAGATTCTCCTTTGATAGAGATACCTCTGCAGCAACGGTTTCTGTGGTGACTCCCCTTCTTACATGTGGAACAATGTGTGAAAGCTGATAGGTTCACATATCACAGCTGGAAGGGTTGCACAGTAGAATGAATTTCCTGTGAACTTTTCCCCTGAACGATTGGCCTTTTTATTAAGCAGCAAGTTGCTGGAAGAAATTAAAAATCAGCCGACTGGGAGAGCTATAAAAAGCAAGAAAGAGATACAGAGGAAGCAACAAGAGTTGTTACGGGAATTATGAAGACGAACTTGCAAGAGATTATCAAAGCTAACAACAAAAGTTTGTTTTATGAATACATTAAGAAAATCGTAGCAATGAAGAAGAACGTGAGCTCTTTCAGGATGGCTGCAGGTGAGTCTATAATGGATGATGAGGAAATCACAGATTTGTTAAATAAATATCCATTTTCACAGTAGAAGAAAAGGAGGAAATCCCTGGGGTACAGAGGAATCTAAAAATAAGTCAAAGAGAGGAACATTGTGGATTTAATATTTGTAAAAAAAAGCTAAGAACATAGGAAATAAGAGCAGGAGTAAGCTGTACAACTCCCCAAACCTACTCTGCCACTCAATAAGATTATGATCGACCTCAACACTTTCCTACCAATCCCTAAATTCCAATGTTTCAAAATCTATCAATCATTGTCTTGACAAATGAGGTCCTGTGGGGTAGAGAATCCCAATGATTTACAATCCTCTGAAGGTATTTCTCCCCATCTCAGTCCTAAATGGTCAATCCCTTATCCTGAGACTAAGAGCTCCCAATTTTAGACTCTCCAGCCAGGGGAAACAACATCTATAGTAATGAAGCAATGAAGCGCTTTGGGTAAACAAATCTCCAGGGCCTAATAGTTTCCAATTAGGTTATATATAAAAAAGTGAGAAAATTACACATACGTTAGACTTAATTGACCAAAGATCTGGAAATTCAGGAATTGTGCCTGCCATTGGAGTTGTTTCCAATCATCTGCCATCCCTAAATGTCAGGATTTGTTCTTCTAATCGGTGATGGTCATTGTTTTAGAATAATGATCATTTAGAACTGAGTTGAGGGAAAATTTCTTCACTCAGAGAGTTGTGAATCTTTGGACTTCTCTACATCAAAGGGCTATAGACATTCAATTATTGACTATACTCAAAACAGAGATTGATAGATTTTTGGGCATTAAGTGAATCATTGGCTACAGGGATAGGATGCGAAAATGGAATTGATGTAAAAACTCAGCCATGATCTTACTGAATGAGAGAGCAGGGGAAGTGTGGCCTGCTCCTATTATTTATGCTTTTATTTTCTTCCCCATTTACTTGCACCAGTAGCCTGGACCTTGGTTCAATATCTTTCAAAGACCACCATCTCCATCAATGGAGCACTTACACAACAGAGCATCAGCCCAGGTTGAATTGAACTCATCGCTTTGCGACCTTGAGGCAGTCGTTGTGACAAAGGCTAAGTTGTCTACAACCAAGAAAAACCCAACTCTTTCAAGGTGATAAAATACCCTGGGATTCCCCTGCAATCCCACTGCAAATTAGTTACTGCCAATTGGCTTGTAGGCACATGGAGGAGAAACGTATCAATCAAGAATTGCAACAAGAGTTGTTTAGGGAATTATGAAGACAAACTTGCAAGAGTTATCAACGTTAACAACAAAAGTTTTTATGAATATATTAAGAAAAACATAGCAGTGAAGAAGAACGTGAGCTCTTTCAAGATGGCTGCAGGTGAGCCCATAATGGATAATGAGGAAATCCCAGATTTGTTAAATAACTATCCATTTTCACAGTATTACAGTCCTTAATGGTGAGGCTGGACTGATCTGTTCCAAGTTTCAGCATACAAAACTGCTTGAGTAAAATGTCTTGATTTGCCTGCAGGACAGTGAATTCGTGCCAAACCCTTTTTCAATCCAAATCATGAAAGTTCTGACAGACAGATAGAGAGAGAATAGTCTTTGGTGTTAGTGGCATTGTCCAGTCTGGAACCCAAGTCTCTTAGGGAGCAGGACAGTGTTGGCTCCCACTCTTGCTGCCCAGTCTTTGCAGTTCCAATGTTTCAAGTTATGACATTTCAAGAAACTGAATACCAACTGCAAAACCCTCAATGACAAAAATAACAGCCACGTTATTCTGACCTTTGGCAGAAATGCCCCAGATCAGCACCTTGATGCTTTTGTTCAATAAGAGGTTGAGATGTGATGTAAGATATGCTGCAAAATTTATGGACCAAATCTTCCAATCAAGGTCTGAACAGCAATTCCTGACTCTGATCAAACAAAATAAAAGCAATGATACCTCTGATTTTTCTGGCCAATCTTTGGAACTGACTCAGTGCAGAAAACCTCAGTGGGAGCAGCAGAGAGAATCCAAGCAGAAGCACGAGCTGCATTTTCCAGTAAGTAAAGAGTTTAAATGTCCCAAGTCTTCTTTGAAAAGCCGCAGAGAGAGGGTAAATGTGTAAGGGAATTATGTAAGGGGATATGGTGAGTGAGGTAAGGAGGTACAGTGGAATAATGGATAAAGTGGGTGAGGGGTTAGAGCAGGTAAGGGGGTAGGGTGGGTGAGGTAAATGCATAAGGGGGTAGAGTGGCAGGTGGGTGGGGTGGTAGGGTTGCAGGTGGGTGGGGTGGTAGGGTTGCAGGTGGGTGGGGTGGTAGGGTTGCAGGTGGGTGGGGTGGTAGGGTTGCAGGTGGGTGGGGTGGTAGGTTTGCAGGTGGGTGAGGTGGTAGGGTTGCAGGTGGGTGGGGTGGTAGGGTTGCAGGTGGGTGGGGTGGTAGGGTTGCAGGTGGGTGGGGTGGTAGGGTTGCAGGTGGGTGGGGTGGTAGGGTTGCAGGTGGGTGGGGTGGTAGGTTTGCAGGTGGGTGGGGTGGTAGGCGGGTAGGGTGGCAGGGGGGTAGGTTGGTAAGTGAGAAGGGGCAGGGTGGCAAGTGGATGAGATGGTAGGATGGCAGGTGCATGGGATGGTAGGAGGGTGGGACTGCATGTGGGTCAGGTGGTAGGTGTGTAGGACGGCAGTATGGCAAGTAGGTAGGGTGGTAAATGGCTAGGGTGGCAGATCGGTGATTGGGTGGGTGGGATCGGGGGTAGTCAGGTCGGGTCGGGGGAGAGTTAGGTGGTGGGGGAGGGGTAGGGTCAGGTCAGGTCGGAGAGTCAGTGGGGTAGCTGGTGGGGTAGCCAGGTGGTGGGGTCAGATCAGGTTGAGTTGGAGGGGGAATGGGGGGGCCATGTGGCAAACAGGTGAGTTCAGGGGGAATGACAATGGTCATTGTGCATTACTGAGTTATATAGTTACCCAGAAGTTAGGCTAGGATGTTTCTGTCTTCACATTTCCTGGGTAATTAGCCAGTTAAGTGAGCTGGAACCATCCAAAGTTTCTGACTCTAACTCAGAGTTGGAGACTATTTTGAAGGATCCCGGGAAGTGGAGGAATTGCCCATAGGAAGTTCAAACTTTCTAGTCAATTCCCACAGAGTTAGTGCAATGGGACGTCCGAGTGTACCTTTAGGGGTACCATGGTCTCTGACTATCCGGAGACCAGAAGATCTGGGCCAATGTTTCCTAATATTATCTAAAGTGCAGCTGGTGGAGTTGAAGGGACATTTAGGGTGCACAACTCAAGTCCCTAGCATTTGGTTTTTTAGATGCTATGAGTGACATTTGATGTCTAAAATGATATCTGCAACATGCGCACATTTCTACTGAGTTGTACCAGCGCCATATCGATGAGAATGTTAGTGCATATGCAGAGAGTGTCTGCCAGATGTATGCAGATTAGGAAAATAATAGCCATGCTGATTTGATTCCAGCACTGCCAGTTTGGTGCTTAATGTTCTAGCTATTGTCCTTTCTTAATTCCACATGGTTGAACATGCATTTAGCAGCAGGCAGGACTCCCCAGAAGTGATATTTAACAAATACCATCAGATACTTACAGGTTAATTGTTGGTTGAATTCTACTAGCTGTTGTTACAATTGTACCAAGTTTTTGGCATCTCCAAGAGTTTGTTAAACTTGCTAAAGTTTCCAATCAGGGTGCTTGGGGAGCAAACCTACCTGACCCTCAGTGAGGAACAGTGTCTGTGTTTGAGTAAGAATGTACTCACTGATATCTGCTGCCTGCTGCAGTCACAACTGCAGCTTCAGAGCAGGGTGAGCACAGCATTGCCAGTGGCAGTGAAGGTGACTGTTGGCTTGAACCTTTATACATTGGGCTCCTTCCATGCTGGAGCTGGGGATATTTGCAACATCCCTCAGTTTGCCATCCAGTGTTGCATAAGGAAGGTCACTGAGGCTCTGTATTCAAACAAAGCTGAACATATTTAGTTCTTTCTTCCCAGAGTGAAGCAGGTGGAGCGAGCATGTGGCTTCCCCAAGGTGCAGGATATCATTGATTGTACACCCTTCACTTTGTGGGCAGTGCACACCAACTGTGAGACATATTGCAACCGAAAGGGATTTCATTCCTTCAATGTCCAGCTGATGTGTGACCATAGCAGTGCATCCTCGATCAAAACCTGATATTCTAGCAGCAGATATTCTGCCCTCATTCAGTGGCAGTCCGCTAAGCCAACTGCATTTAAGTCACTGAGGCAAAACAGAGTGGCTGTTGGGTGACAAGAGTTATCCACTGGCAAGATGTCTGATGGCTCTGGTTGTCAACCCATACAGATGTGAATGGTATACATACAATGAAAGCCATACTGTCACACAGTGTGACAGAGCAGACTATTGGCATGCTGAGCCAATGTTGAGTGGGTGTCAAGATTCGCTGCATGCTGCACAATCGCGCCCCAATGAGGGAGAATCTATGACACCAGTTACACAATGAGACGCCGAGGAACAGGAACATCAGGAGGAGGAGAAGGAAGGAGAGGAGGACGAGGAAGAAGAGGAGGCAGAAGAGGAGGAAGAGACAGTGGAAGCTAGACAGCCTCTTTCTGCCTGGGTTGTCCGTGAAGAACTAATTCAAGTGCGAACCCAATAACCTCAACCCCAGTTCCCCACTCGCCAGCAGTCCCACACGTCCCTTACCTTCCCCTGTCACTGACCATCACATTGTCCTCTTGGCCACAATGGGAATATAAAAGCTGACACAAAATACAGATTACAAACCACATTTATAAATTAAATCATTTCATATCACATACAAGCTAAAGTAATCATCACTCTTTTGCATTTCCTTATTGCCTGTCTTCCATGTGCCGTTGCTGTCCTGGTGTGCCTGCACAGAGGCTGCAGCAAGCTCGGTTGAAAGCTGCTGACATTCAATGGAGGAGACTGCAGATGGCCTTGCAGGATGATGCCAAGCAGCTCTGGGCCTCGCAAGCTTAGCTCTATCTTGGGCTGGCTGACAGGCAACATTGGCTGAGCAGCAGTAGTGGAAGGACAAATCCTAACATCCAGAAAGAGGACAGCAGGCTTTTGCTCCGCAGAGCCACTGTCACTCACCCAGGGCGGTGCGTCAGCAATTCTAGTAAAGCTGCTGGAGGACAGGGGGCTGAGTTGCATTGACACCCATTTCACTACGGGTATCCAACAGTCTGAGGTTCCACTGTAGCACTCAGATGTGGGGTGGCTGCTGCTTGTGCTGCAATGGAAGCTGAGACATCGCCCATCAAAAGCTCCATCATGGTGGGGGGAGGGTCCACAAGCGTGCTAGTTGATAAAAACAAAAAACTGCGGATGCTGGAAATCCAAAACAAAAATAGAAATACCTGGAAAAACTCAGCAGGTCTGGCAGCATTGGCGGAGAAGAGCAAAGTTGACGTTTCGAGTCCTCATGACCCTTCAATGCGTGCTAATTGAGTTGGCCATCATTGGCCGTGCTCAATTGGGTGAACTCCAAGCTCTTTACAAAGTTAATTTGTGCTGGGCAACTCCACGATCCTTGACATTGCACAGTCTTTTTGGCAGTCCTACCAATGCACCAAGCATTTTAGTCTGCACCCACTTTCTCCTACAGCCAAAGTCCTCTTCTGAGTCCTTTGCAGAAGAACTTGTGTGTGATCCAGCAAGCTGGCACATGTGATACCCTTGTCCCTGTTCTGTCTGCTGCACACTCAGGCCCGTTGTCTCACCACATGCAGGTCCTGCCTCAGATCTGCTCTCTAAAGTCCACACAGTGTCTGTATCTGAGCTGGTGGCTGTGAATGTGGGAATGAGTGATGACATTTGATCATCATCATCAGCACCTTGTTGTTCTTCCACTTATACCACTGTCTGGCCAGGTTGCAATTCTTGGAAATCTGAAAGGGGAAAGACACAAGGGTAAGGCTGTGCTGATGAGAGGGAGGAAAGCAAGCGGTGCATGCTTACACCAACTGCAGCTTGTAAATCAGAAGAGATCATGGGATGAGGAGGAAGTGGATTATTAGGTATGAGGATTCCATCACCTTCGCTGATGCCCTGGCACTGGCCACTGGCCACAGCAATGACCAATAATGGCCAGCATCATCTTCTCCATGGGGATGAGGACATGTTGTTTCCCCCTTCCCTCCTCCCAACTTCCCGCACCCACGCACCCCACCCTCCCCCCCCCCCCCACCCCATGCCCCCGCACTACCTGCTGCCTCCGGTTGTGCACTATCTTATTCTGCGAGAGGGACGAGGATGGTGTCATGTGTTCAGGTGATGTGACTGTCAGGGTTGAATACCTGGCAGTGTGTGTAATGTGTGACATGCGCTAAGTGAGTGAGAGTGAGATGAAGCTATGAATGTTGGATATGAATCCTGATTTGATAGAGATTGTTGGTAGGTGGCCGAAAGGGGTATGTATGGTGATCTGAGCAGTTGCCAAGATTACCGGTGTAGTTAGTGGGATATGGCATTGTAGATTCATTCACTGACATTAAGGACTTGCGTGAGGTTATTGAACTTCTTGTGGCACCCTATCCAGGTCCTTGGGAGTAGACTCTGTTATTGACTGCCACAGCTAGTTGATCCCACTGTTTTCTGAGAGTTTGCCTGGAGGACCCCCTGACTCTGCTGCGGATAGACCACATGTCACCTTGGTGACTAAGGCCCCCTGTGCAATGGCAGAAACTTTGGAGCCCACTCTCACCAATGCCCATCCATCTTTTTTCAATGTCAGAATACTATCCAAAGCAAATCCTTGTAGCTCGTCCATCCAGAAAGCTACTTCCCTTTAAGAGGTGTAGACTGGATTTGAATAGTGCAGACCAGCTTTAAGTGATGTTGGTCTCTCATGATATTGGACCAACCTGCTAATGCTTAACGCCACTCAACAGCACAGTTAGCACTGGCTGAAACGCTGTAATCATGGCCAGGATATTGAGTTTGGTGAGTGGGGCGTTGGACCCGCTCGCCGACACATAAAATGACGCAGGATGATGTTGGACAGGACTCCTGACGTCACCCCATGTCATATCAATTTTCAGGTCAGCGGGTGTGCAGCCGGATTGGCTGTGGGCCCGCCGACCTGTCAATGGCCAATTGAGGCCATTTAAAAAGTAATTGAGATAATTAGAGGTCCTGCCCGTCCAACTTAAGGTTGGTGGGTAGACCGGGAGCCCTGGCAGGCTTCAGAAAAAGCATCAAAGCTCATCCACTGACGGAGTGAGATTTCATGTAGGTTTTTAAAATTTAATCAGAGTTTGAATAAAAGTGATGGACATGCCCCAACTCATGTGACAGTGACACATGAGGGGACATGTCAGGGAAATTTTAATTTTGTGCATCGACCATTTTTGAATTTGGCGCCGATCTCCCTGAGGCTGCACTTAGCCTCAGGGAGATGAGTGTGCTCGCTCTTTCGCCCGCATGCGTGAAAGAGCGCACTCTCAGCTGAGGGAATCCCTCTCCGCCCGCACAGGGAGCGCATAGCGCTTCTGGGCAGACGTCACAATGGGCGGGCCTTAATTGGCCCACCCACGTAAAATGGCGGTGCACCCCCCAACTGGGGACACCGATCAGAGGCGCACCTGCATGGACCCGCTCCTGTGCATCCTCCCCCCAACGGGGGCAAAATTCTTCCCCGTGTTAATTAACAGTCCGCACAAAATTAGTATACTCCCCCGCCTGAAGCAACAGGCACATGTTAAACCTGAAGCATGATTCCTGAGCCTGTCCTTGACGGGTGGTGGTGGGAGGGGTGGGGGTAGGGGGGCGGGGGGGGGTGTGGGTGGAGGGACGGCTATCAGATTTAGCCCCATGACCTGTCATGGAAACCTCAGTGGTGTAGGAAAATGTAGAAATCTTGAATCTACTCATGTCACATAGCAAGTCATTTACCTTGGATTTAAAGGTGTGTCTGTGCTGGTTCTTGCAGCCTGCTCCTCAAATCTTGCTGGTGTACAGACTCAGGCTGTCAATTAGTGGCAGTTGACTTCTGCAGTGAATGTCTTATGTTTTCCCGCATGATTAGCTTTTTTTTTTAACAGGCATTATTCATGGCAGTTACAGGGAGAGGTCCTTTTCAGGTCACAAGTACCTCAAAAGTCTTTTGGTTGACACCGAATTTCAGATAATACCAAATAATGAATCTCTTACAGTAAAAAGAGTAGAAGTCGATGGCTTGTTCGCAGTTGCAGAGAGGAGCTTAACGAGGCACGAGTGTGGCAAAGGGTGAATCGGACTATTCTGAAGCCTGCGAATGTTATGTTGTTATTGATTTATCTTTTTAATTGTAGTCATAGTATCTTTCTGTGGTAAAGTGAAGTGCTATGTACCTTTAAGAGGATGTAGTTAACTGACCATGTATCAACCAATTGCTAAACAGCATGGGGCTACTCGGGAAACAGGATGTCTAGAGCTGGAGGTGACTGAAGAAGCACACATTGTGTTAGTGCTCTATTCTTATTCCAATAAACCACCAGTGTTTGTTCAGTTAATCGGTCTCTCTGCCTATTTTGTTGCAAGCACCAACTAATGTGTTAATATCAAGAGCGCAGCCCATGTTCGCTGGACAAAGCGAACCTGATAACTTAAAATATAAACTTTCGCCTTTTACATCAGGAAGTCAATTGAGACACAGTGGTTATGAAATTGTGGAACTAAAACTAACCTTAAAGCAATGGCTAATGTAGTCCATAATTCAAGACCTTCCAGAACATATTGAAGCATTTTTAAAAAATTTCCTTCATGGGGTTTCACTGGCAAGGCCAGTATTTATTACCCATCCCAAAATGCCCTTGAGAGGTGGTGGCAAGCCATTTTCTTGAACTGCTGCAGTTCATTTGGTGGAGGTACATCCACAGTGCTGTTAGGAGGGGAGTTCCAGGTCATTGAAACAGTGACGGTGAAGGAACGGCGTTCCTACGGGATTGTGTGGTCTTGGAGTGGAGCTTGCAGGTGGTGGTGTTCCCATGCATCTGCTGACCTTGTTCTTTGGGTGGTAGAGTTTTGTGGGTTTGAAAGGTGCTGTTAAAGGAGCCTCAGCAGGTTGTTGCAGTGAATCTTGTACACTATATTCATGGTGGAGAGAGTGAATGTTTAAGTTAGTGGATGGAGTGATGATTATGCGGGCTGTTTTGTCCTGGATATTGTGGAGCATCTTAAGTGTTACTGAAACTGCGCTTATCCAGGCAAATATGGGTTTTTCTAACATGCTCCTAACTTGCACCTTGTAGAGGTTGGTAAGACTTTGGCGTCAGTATGTGAGTTACTTGCCGCAGAATTCCCAGCCTTTGACCTGCACTTGTAGCTACTGTAATTATGTGGCTTGTCCAGCTAAGGTTTTAGTCAATAAATTGATTTTTTTGAGGTCAGGGATTAACACTACAAATTTATAATTGTCAGGTTTTCTTTGTGGAATACAAACAAATGATGAGATAAAGTGGGCGAAATATATCAGCCTGCAGGAGAATATCTTCTTAAAACTAAAGTGATTGATAAGAAACAAACTCATTAAAATTCTTCTAAAATGGAATTATAGTATATGATGCAGAAACAGGTAGATTGTCATGTAGAAAGAGTGTGAATAAGGTATAAAAATGAGTGTGGAACAGATACTTTCAATTCTTGAAGACCTAATGTGTTCATAACTGTAACAGATTTGGTTTGGCCGTTGAAAGTACTGCTTTTTATGTTTATGTTCGGTCACTCAATGCTTCATAAATCTGTGATATATGGTGGTCAATGTTTTTCAAAATCTTTTAATATAAGGAGTAACACAACTACATGCTCTTACAGTGATCTCTTCCTGCTCCTGTGGGGTCCTGAGCAGATAGCCAGGCCTGCATGACAGGTAAAGAGAATGATGAGTGAAGAGAGCGAAGGGAGCCTGACCGAGACCTAACTGGCAGGAATCAGGTTGGCTCCAGTTGTGAGACCAGCTGCCCGAAGAGGGTGAGGAAGTAGCAGTGAGGTGACTGGACCAGCGCAGTGACTTGAAAGCTTCAATTAACCCCCAGCATTCACAGTCTTTAGGTTGGGGATATTTGCAGATTTCCACCACTGTTTAGTGTGCGAACATGTTCTTCCTGATTTCACACCTGAATGACCTGGCTCTAATCTTAAGATTGTGTCCTCTTCTTGATTCTCCCAGCAGAGAAAATAATTCCCCTGTATCTCTCCTATTAAATCCCTTTATCATTTTAAACACCTCGATTAGATCATTCCTCAAGAACCACAGCAGTACCTTGCATTAATGCTGTCTTTAATATAATAAGCACTTCATAGAAGCATTGCGAAACAAAGTTTGACAACAAGCCACTTGAGGAAATATTTGAAGAGATGATCAAGTGTTTGTCCAAGGATTTAATGAGTGTCTTAAAGGAAGGCAGGGACATACAGAGGTGGAGAGATTTAGGGAGAGAATTCCAGAGCTTAGGGCCGAGGCAGCTGAAGGCACGGCCACCAATGGTGCAGCAGTTTAAATTGGGGATGTGCAAGATGCCAGTTATCTGATAGGACTGTCAGGATGCAGGAGTCTATGGAGATAGGGAGGTCATGGAAACAAGGATAGGGAGCTCCTGGATAATGTAGGTCAGTGAGCACAGTGGTAATGTCAGTAGTACACATCACTGCGCAGAATTTTTTTTTGTCCTTCACGAAGAATGATGTTCAGGGCCTCTTCAGATCAGATTAGAGCTTACAGCAGATTGGTGGAAAATGGTGTGTCCTATAGACCTATGGTCACTATTCCCTGTGGATTCTTCCCAAATCAAACTTCCAACAGCCTCACAATTTAAAGCCCTTCCTTTAAAGGATGATATAGCCTACCCACGCAGGTATTTCAATAAGATATTTAAATAGTATTGAGTCACTGCTAATAATAAACATTAGTTAAAATTTCACTAATACATACTGAACAGGTTATCTACAAATCTATGACCAGGTAAGATTTTCTTCCTGCTCAGAGTTACACTGAATATAGAGCAAAAGTAAAATATGAACATTAAAAATCTATCATTAAAAAAAGGATTGATGATATAAAAGCAGATATGGAAGAACAGTGTTTCGATATTGGGCTATTTTCGGATAGTAATAACATTGTCGCAATAAAAATATTAACAGTGATAAAACAAACATGAATGAGATGAATGCAGTTATTGTATCAATTAAACGGGCAATTAAAGCCACAATTACCTGAGATTAAAATATTTAATTGCAAGATTAGTTGTGATTAATTTTCGTAATGGTTTGATGGCCGTGGCATTGAGTTTCTTTGATTGGCCTGCAGCCATGGTTACTTGGCCCATTGACCCCGCGGTGTTGTTTACTCAACATCACAATCTCAACTCTTTCTGTGCCTCTGCATAGCTTTAATTTTGAATGCTCCA
This sequence comes from Carcharodon carcharias, assembly GCF_017639515.1. NCBI lineage: Eukaryota > Metazoa > Chordata > Chondrichthyes > Lamniformes > Lamnidae > Carcharodon > Carcharodon carcharias. Next base: position 15,599,520 of record NC_054484.1, read on the forward strand.
TCAATTTTACATCTTTGGGCTCTACAGCTTCTCCAGGGAGGACTGCAGCATATATACCCGAGGGATTCAATTTCATTTTTAACATTCATGAAAAATAAAACACATTCACCGCACCTGCAAATACTAACACGCCACAGAAAATGACCTCAGTAGATGGATGGCACAATCTCTTCAATGGGTATGCAATTACTTCAGTTCTTAATAAATTTAAACTCAAAATGTTACATTGTGTATATGTCTTTAAATGAATAAACTCGTTTAATTATGGAAAGAATACGTCTCTCTCCAGACTTCCTGGAGCCCAGGTAATTAGGAATTCACAAAGTAATGTAATTTGCTGATGTCAAACCGTACAAGCAGAAGTTCAGAGGGAGAAAGGCTGGGTTTCAGTTATTGGATGCACTCTCAAGTTAATTGAGTTGTTTTAAAAAATGCATCATCTGTAGAAGCAAGTGCAGTCACGCTATGAAAAGCCTGAGGGCTGAATTTGGGGTCAGGGTCCCAAGGTTGGGACCATTTGCAGGTCCTGTGCCTACGCTTCTCCGAAACGCACCCGCCCTCTTCCTTCGCCATCCGATTGAGGGTGGCAGGCACAACTAGAATTATGGAAATGGCCACTTGGCAGTCTCACTAGGAAAGGTGAGCACTGCTGAGGAGGAGGGGGACCTGCAACCACTTTAAAATGGATACACTCACAAATAGAGTCGCCAATCCTCTGAGATTAGCCTGGAGTCTCCAGGAATTGAAGATCCATCTCCAGGACACTGCTGTGAAGTTTTCTTTGAAATTTCCACCATTTCTCTTTACGAGATATAAACATATTGCGATGGGAAAAAAAAAAATGGCTGTTTGGCTTGACAGTCAAGCAGCACCCAGTTGGGAAATGAGTCTTTTTGCTTGATCTAGAATTGCAGTGCATCACAGGCATGGGTGTGTAGGCTGAATAATGGGAGGAGTGTAGGGGCAAGTCATGTGATGAAAACTCCAAGAATACATTCAATCACAGCTGGCAACCCTGCTCACAAAATGGTCCAAGAGTAATCATAAAAAAGCAAGGCCCAGAACTGGGAGAGTCCATAGTGAGGAGAGGAACCTCCCCTCAAGAATGTAGTTGGCCACGATTGCCCCCTTTGATGCGTGCGCCTTATAACAACATTTGCAGCAGCCTCGAATGGCCCTGCACCCCTCTGCTACGAGGGTTGTCTCTGAATCCTTGCTGGACACCCAAAGTAGCAAATTTGCTTCCCTTCTCAGATAAAGGCCCTTACTTGAGGCTTTAACTGCCTGATTGCCCCCATCCATTGCCAATGCTACTGACAGCTCACGCCCTGGGAAACTCGCCCGCAGGTGGGAGCACATCGTGCAGCTGTCCTGCCAGAGTTTTCCGTTGCCTCCAAATCCATTTTCATGGGACTAGTAAAGCTCCCTCTGTACTCGGGACTGATATGAATAAATTTCAACACTTCTCAGTGTTCTGCTCTTTGCAAAAGCAAGCTCCCATCGGAATTCCTCTGAACTGAACCTTACACTTTGACATGGCGGGTACAGGGTACGAGATGGTCAACAGCCACATCTTGTATTACCCGGCATAGTGCAGGATATCACTTTATCTGATCACAACACTCCTCACAGCTAAATTCTCTATTTTGTCACCTCCTCCTCTATGCCTTCCAAAATCTCCTCAGATCCTCTATTTGATTGTGCCTTTGGTTTTCCATCTGAAACTTCCCATTCCTCACCCCTTCTTTTTTTCCCAAGCGATACCCAAACCAGCACTGAGAAATGAAAATCTTGTCATTTTAAAAGATGAAGCTCTGCATTAGATCCTTTCTCAGAGTATCTGCCCCTCTTCACTTTCAATTATAAATGTACAGTGAGGTACATGTAATAGTTCAACAGTTCAGTTGCTTAATTGCCGCCTGGTATATCATTTCTTTGCCTTTCCTGGCTGAAGGGTATTTGCCGGGGGGAAAGGGCCATAACTGTTTCCCACCCTTGGCTGAGTGGTGAGGTTAAGAGTTCAAGCCTCACTCCAGATGCTTGTGAGAAAACATCAATATTACAGGCTAACAATTGTGCAATAATGAAGAGTTGGGGGTCCAATAAAATTGGGACTCCATCTGGCCTCTTTGGTGGATGGCACAACCTAAAGAAAAGTGGAGGAGTTTCTGTGATGCCCCACTCCTTCAGCTAGATTGTCTGTTTCCATCTCTGTAACATGGCCTGACTCTGCCCCTTTCTCAACTTATTTGTAGCTCAAACTTTCAGCCGTGCCTATGTTATATATAGCTTTAACTATTCCAATGCACTCCTAGCTGGTCTCTCATCTTCCAACCTACAGGATGCCTATGTGCCAACTCACTCCAAGTCCTATTCAATCCATCACCCCTGTGTTCATTGACTTACATCAGCTCCAGGGGTGGCAATGCCTCAAATTTAAAATTCTCATCCTCGTGTTTAAATCTCTCCGTGACCTCACCCTCCCCCCACCCTCCCCCCTCCCTATTTCTGTACCTGCCTCGAGCCCAACAACTCTCTCTGCACTCCTCCAACTTGGGCTGTTCTCCCACTGAACCTCTCTCCCCGCCACCCACACCCCCACCCCCACCCCCGTCCTTTCTCTCTCTCTCACGTCCCTTTTAAAACATTCTTTAAAATCTAGAGTAAGCTGTTGGTCATTTGTCCTAATACCTCCTTATGTGGCTCAGTGTCAAGTTTTGTTTGATCACACTCCAGTGAAGTATCATGGGATGTTTTACCAGCTTTAAAACATTATACAAATACAAGTGATGGTTGGGGCTTGGCCTAAATAGCCAAGTGGTTATGGTACTGGGTTTGTAACCCCAAGATCAAGAGTTCAAATCTCACAATGGCAAACTATGAAATAATGTAACTTCATCTGAAACAGATGGAAACATGTTTGTACTCGAAAGAGTTACACCTATTGTGGACCATGTATACATAGGGTGTTGTAGGCTGCACTCCCTTTTTAGTTATTTGAAAAACCTTTTATTGATGTTTTGTTTGCACTTCAGCCCCACGCTCCTGATCTATGGGCACCCGTAGAAGGGGGTTGGGAAGGAGGAGGACCTCCTCGTGAACCTGCTCCTGGGCCTGGCCAAGTTGGCCATTAACAGGTCCAGGCAGCGGGCGATCGACGGGGGAGTCCCGCCCGATTGTTTGTCCCTCTTCCGCGGCTACGTTCGCTGCCGGAGGTCCCTGGAGAAGGAGCACGCGGTATCTGCTGGCACTCTCGAGGCCTTCCGTGCTCGGTGGGCACCGCGGGGACTGGGGTGTTTTGTTGACCCCTTTAATCACATTTTGATTTAAAGTTTGTAAGTTTCCTTTAAACTTTGTTCTTGGTTTTACAGCTGACCTGAATTAGGGGCTGTGCCTGATTTATCCCAATTTTGTTGATTTGGTTTTCATTTAAAAGGTTATCAAGAGTTCAAATCTCACAATGGCAAACTATGAAACAATGTAACTTCATCTGGAACAGATGGAAATGGGTTTGTATCAAGAGTTCAAATCTCACAATGGCAAAACAATGAAATGGAAGAGACATTGAACAAATATTTTGCTTGGCCTAAATAGCCAAGTGGTTATGGTCCTGGGTTTGTAACCCCAAGGTCAAGTGTTCAAATCTCACAATGGCAAACTATGAAATAATGTAACCTCATCTGAATACAGATGGAAACGTGTTAACTTGAAAGAGTATCAAGAGTTCAAATCTCACAATGGCAAACTATGAAACAATGTAACTTCATCTGAAACAGATGGAAATGGGTTTGTACTCGAAAGAGTTACAAGTGATGGTTGTTGCATTTCAATCTCAACTAATGTGATTAAAATGGTTAATTGGGTGATTTCTCTTGCTGCTGTTAATGGAAGCTTGCTGTGTGCAAATTGGCTGTTGCATTAGACCACACTTCAAAAGCACTTCATCAGCTGTGACGGTTTTTGAGCATAAGGATGTAAAAGGCAAGTTTTTTTTCTACCAAGATATTTTTTGAAGACTGGCATACACTCACCGATATAAAAGAGTATAATTGGAAAACATTGCTGGTGACCATTGACCTTGATAAGAAATGTTAGATTATTAAATTTGGGTTGAAAAAAGGGTACATCTAGATATTCTGAAATGACTATGAATAATGAATGCTTACTGCCTAGCATAGTAATTTGCATTCAATAAGTAAAACCTTACCTGTCCAGTTTCATCACACCTTAAGCAATTCTTTTCTCGTTAAAGAAAAATAATTGTATATTGCTAAAAAAGAGCAATGTGTTGCTGAAGCTTTTCATCTTCTATGCAACAGGCCAAATGTAAGAATGCCAAATTTCAAATGATCACAACAATTTATGTTACCAGGAAAAAAAGATGCTTATTGGTTGGCAAATCAACTGTGATTGGCCAAGACATTGCCATGGAGCAAGCAACAGGGAACCATAGGCTCCCCAGGCTTCTGGGTAATTTAAAAAAGGTGCAAGCCTTGACCATATTCCATTGTTTAGAAAGAATGGGTCCCTGCATATGAATGTATGTTGCCACTAGCAGGAGTAAATGAGCTATGTTACAAGCTCATCTGATTATCTTAACTGATTGTTAGTTTATTATTAGCACACTCAGGATTGTTCAACAAGTGCTGCCTAATCATGGAATCACATCCAACAGGAGATGTTTTGAATCATTGCTTTTTTATTATTCATTCATGGGATGTGGGTATCATTGGCTAGGCCAGCAATTATTGCCCATCCTTAATCGCCCTTGTTCAGAGGACATTTTAAGAGTCAACCACATTGCTGTGGATCTGGAGTCACATGTAGGCCAGACCAGGTAAGGACAGCAGATTTCCTTCCCTAAAGGACATTAGTGAACCAGATGGGTTTTACAACAATCAGCAATGGTTTTGTGGTCATCGTTGAACTTTTAATTCCAGGTTTTTTATTGAATTCTAATTCCACCACCTGGGGACCGGGATTCAAACCCTGGACCCCAGAGCATTACCCTGGATTTCTAGTCCAACAACAATACCACTACGCCATTGTGTCCTAAAGAAAATTGGTAAATTGGATTCCCACTTACCCAACTGCTTACTTCTACATATATCTCTCACCACTATCCTCTCTTCCTCAACACAAAATAAAAGCAACAGCTCATTGCTGAGACCCTGGTGTAACCTGGAGTGGAATGGTCTGCTTTAACAAAACTGTTTCAGATATCAGTCTTAGAGAATAATGCATTTGCATTCAGTTTGTTCTGGTTGAGACTGACTGCCTCTCCCTGTAATCTCTTGACAGAGATGTTTCTCAGCTCATGAGCACTGGGGTGGTAGTCAGTTTTGGATTCCACTTATCTCTGCTTACTGGACTTGGATCACAAATTGAGGTCACACCCAGACTGGCAGGAGTGGAGTTATACAGGGGAATTCATGTATGTCTGTGTGTGAGGGAGAGATGCAAACCTATTGTCACCAAAGGATATTCTCCCAAGTTGCCTGCAGAGATCCAGCTCCCACTAATTAAAAGTCTACAAATAAATGTTCTTCTTCCCCCAAAGTTGCCTCGAGCTGTTTTAGTTACACACTGCCGTTGCTATTAAGGGTGTTGGAAGTGTCGGAGTAGTATTACATATTGTTTCTTATGCTGTACTTTCACTTCTGGTGTCCGAGTTTTAACAGAAAGAACTCGTATTTATTTAGCACCATTCCTTTTCACAGGAATTCCCAAAGCATGTTACAACCAAATTGATGGAATGATTTCTTTCTTTAAATTTGTTCTCTGGATGTGAATGTGGCTGGCAATATATTGCCCATTTTAATTGCCTTTGTGAAATCGGCAGCGAACTGCCTTACTGAACTGCTACAGTCCATCTGGTGTAGGTGCTGTTAGGGAGGGAGTTCCAGAATTTTGATCCAGCGATAGTGAAGGAATGAAGGTAAATTTCCAAGTCAGGATGGTAGAGGGGAACTTGCAGGCAGTGGTGTTCCCATGTGTCTGCTGCACTTGTCCTTCAAGGTGGCAGAGGTCACGGGTTTGGAAGTACTGTCGAAGGAGCCTTGGTGAGTTGCTGCAGTGAATCTTGTAGATTGTACACACTGCTGCCACTGTGCATCAGTGGTGGAGGGAGTGAATGTTTAAAGTGATGGGTAGGAGGCCAATCAAGAGGGCTCTGTTGTCTAGCATGGTGTAGAGTATCTTGAGTGTTGTTGGTGCTGCGCTTATCCAAGCAAGTGGAGAGCATTCCATCACATGTTCCATATTTTGATAGAAAAATTGGCACAATCCCAATGACCCCTGCAAATACTTACACAATGAGTTACCGCCTGCAAATACTTACACACCAGCATTTCCATATCTGAACATCAAGGTACTGGGTAGGTATGGAGCAGCTGTGCTGCGCATGTCTTTCAAAGCTTGCTCAAATATCTTTTACTGTCCCCCATTACCCACACCCTCCACTACCCCACTCCCCCAGCACCATTAATCCCCCTGGTGTCACAATCAACCTCCCCATGCTCATCCTTGAAACCCTCCCGCAACACCCTTCGGTATGTTACAGTGAATGTCCAGGTTCCTGCCTCCCCGACGAGCTCACCCAGACATTGTTGAAACGCCCACCCTTGTCCTTCCCATCCCAAGGATCCGTTGGTCATTTCATCTCCCCTCCAACAACCCTAACCACCCCTTTACATCTCATTGCAGGACCCTCATCCTCTCACACAACCGCATTCAATTGCCCCCTTTAGCAGTTATTATTCCATAACATCAATTCCCTCGCTTTGAACCCCTGGTTCTTCAATTGATATCACAGACCTTCCCGACTCACGTTCCCCTGTCCACTTGCGCCTTCCCACTCACTGTCTCACAGTCCCACTCTTAACCCACTGCCATTCCTTCACTCCTGCTCCATTTCCCCACCGCACCTTTCCAACACCCCTGCAAGAATTCCATCTTCCCCCATGCGTTCCCCCACCACTTTAGGCATCCAATCCCACCCCAGGTCATTGTGACTCTCCTCCCAAATTTCTTCCCAACCACCCCCCCCCCCCCACCCCATAAAGGCCCCCATCACGCATAATTACCTGCGGCAGCTGTATACCTGCACCTGGCTGTACCAAAACCACGAGGCTCCATCTGTAGCTCCTGCTCCAACATTGCGAGACTCCACCTTAGCTCCTGCTCCAACACCGCGAGGCTCCACCGACAGCTCCTGCTCCAACACCGCGAGGCTCCATCTGTAGCTCCTGCTCCAACACCGCGAGGCTCCACCGGCAGCTCCTGCTCCAACACCGCGAGGCTCCACCTGTAGCTCCTGCTCCAACACCGCGAGGCTCCATCTGTAGCTCCTGCTCCAACACCGCGAGGCTCCACCGGCAGCTCCTGCTCCAACACCGCGAGGCTCCATCTGTAGCTCATTCTCCAACACCGCCAGGCTCCACCTGTAGCTCATTCTCCAACACCGCGAGGCTCCACCTGTAGCTCATTCTCCAACACCGCGAGGCTCCACCTGTAGCTCATTCTCCAACACTGCGAGGCTCCACCTGTAGCTCCTGCTCCAACACCGCGAGGCTCCACCTGTAGCTGCTGCTCCAACACCGAGATGCTCCAACTGTAGCTCCTGCTCCAACACCGCGAGGCTCCATCTGTAGCTCCTGCTCCAACACTGCGAGGTTCCACCTGTAGCTCCTGCTCCAACACCGCGAGGCTCCAGCTGTAGCTCCTGCTCCAACACCGCGAGGCTCCACCGGCAGCTCCTGCTCCAACACCGCGAGGCTCCATCTGTAGCTCATTCTCCAACACCGCCAGGCTCCACCTGTAGCTCATTCTCCAACACCGCGAGGCTCCACCTGTAGCTCATTCTCCAACACCGCGAGGCTCCACCTGTAGCTCATTCTCCAACACTGCGAGGCTCCACCTGTAGCTCCTGCTCCAACACCGCGAGGCTCCACCTGTAGCTGCTGCTCCAACACCGAGATGCTCCAACTGTAGCTCCTGCTCCAACACCGCGAGGCTCCACCTGTAGCTCCTGTTCCAACACCGAGATGCTCCACCTGTAGCTCCTGCTCCAACACTGCGAGGCTCCATCTGTAGCTCCTGCTCCAACACCGCGAGGCTCCACCTGTAGCTCCTGTTCCAACACCGAGATGCTCCAACTGTAGCTCCTGCTCCAACACCGCGAGGGTCTCCAATGTAGCTCCTGCTCCAACACCGCGAGGGTCTCCAATGTAGCTCCTGCTCCAACACCGCGAGGCTCCACCTGTAGCTCCTGTTCCAACACCGAGATGCTCCACCTGCAGCTCCTGCTCCAACACTGCGAGGCTCCACCTGTAGCTCCTGTTCCAAGACCGCGAGGCTCCACCAGTAGCTCCTGCTCCAACACCGCGAGGCTCCACCTGTAGCTCCTGCTCCAACACCGCGAGGCTCCACCTGCAGCTCCTGCTCCAACACCGTGAGGCTCCAGCTGTAGCTCCTGTTCCAAGACTGCGAGGCTCCGGCCGTAGATCCTGCTCCAACACTGCGAGGCTCCACCTGTAGCTCCTGCTCCAACACCGCGAGGCTCCACCTGTAGCTCCTGCTCCAACACTGTGAGGCTCCACCTGTCGCTCCTGCTCCAACACCGCGAGGCTCCATCTGTAGCTCATTCTCCAACACTGTGAGGCTCCACCTGTCGCTCCTGCTCCAACACCGCGAGGCTCCACCTGTAGCTGCTGCTCCAACACCGCGAGGCTCCATCTGTAGCTCCTGCTCCAACACCGCGAGGCTCCACCTGTAGCTCCTGCTCCAACACCGCGAGGCTCCACCTGTCGCTCCTGCTCCAACACCGCGAGGCTCCATCTGTAGCTCCTGCTCCAACACCGCGAGGCTCCAGATGTAGCTCCTGCTCCAACACCGCGAGGCTCCAGCTGTAGCTCCTGCTCCAACACTGTGAGGCTCCAGATGTAGCTCCTGCTCCAACACCGCGAGGCTCCACCTGTCGCTCCTGCTCCAACACCGCGAGGCTCCATCTGTAGCTCCTGCTCCAACACCGCGAGGCTCCATCTGTAGCTCCTGCTCCAACACCGCGAGGCTCCACCTGTAGCTCCTGCTCCAACACTGTGAGGCTCCAGATGTAGCTCCTGCTCCAACACTGCGAGGCTCCATCTGTAGCTCCTGCTCCAACACTGCGAGGCTCCATCTGTAGCTCCTGCTCCAACACCGCGAGGCTGCACCTGTAGCTCCAGCTCCAACACCGCGAGGCTCCACCTGTAGCTCCTGCTCCATCACCGTGAGGCTCCACCTGTAGCTCCTGCTCCAACACTGCGAGGCTCCACCTGTAGCTGCTGCTCCAACACCGTGAGGCTCCAGCTTTAGCTCCTGTTCCAACACCGCGAGGCTCCATCTGTAGCTCCTGCTCCAACACCGCGAGGCTCCACCTGTAGCTCCTGCTCCAACACTGCGAGGCTCCACCTGTAGCTCCTGCTCCAACACCGCGAGGCTCCACCTGTAGCTCCTGCTCCAACACCGCGAGTCTCCACCTGTAGCTCCTGCTCCAACACCGCGAGGCTGCACCTGTAGCTCCTGCTCCAACACCTTGAGGCTCCACCTGTAGCTCCTGCTCCAACACCGTGAGGCTCCACCTGTAGCTCCTGCTCCAACACTGCGAGGCTCCACCTGTAGCTCCTGCTCCAACACCGCGAGGCTCCATCTGTAGCTCCTGCTCCAACACCGCGAGGCTCCACCTGTAGCTCCTGCTCCAACACCGCGAGGCTCCACCTGTAGCTCCTGCTCCAACACCGCGAGGTTCCATCTGTCGCTCCTGCTCCAACACCGCGAGGCTCCATCTGTAGCTCCTGCTCCAACACTGCGAAGCTCTCCACCTGTAGCTCCTGCTCCAACACTGCGAGGCTCCATCTGTAGCTCCTGCTCCAACACCGTGAGGGTCTCCAATGTAGCTCCTGCTTCAACACCGCGAGGCTCCATCTGTAGCTCCTGCTTCAACACCGCGAGGCTCCACCTGTAGCTCCTGCTCCAAGACCGCGAGGCTCCATCTGTAGCTCCTGCTCCAACACCGCGAGGCTCCATCTGTAGCTCCTGCTCCAACACCGCGAGGCTCCACCTGTAGCTCCTGCTACAACACCGCGAGTCTCCAGCTTTAGCTCCTGCTCCAACACTGCGAGGCTCCACCTGTAGCTCCTGCTCCAACACCGCGAGGCTCCACCTGTAGCTCCTGCTCCAACACTGCGAGGCTCCACCTGTCGCTCCTGCTCCAACAGAGCGAGGCTCCACCTGTAGCTCCTGTTCCATCACTGCGAGGCTCCACCTGTAGCTCCTGCTCCAACACTGCGAGGCTCCATCTGTCGCTCCTGCTCCAACACCGCGAGGCTCCACCTGTAGCTCCTGTTCCATCACTGCGAGGCTCCACCTGTAGCTCCTGCTCCAACACTGCGAGGCTCCACCGGCAGCTCCTGCTCCAACACCGCGAGGCTCCATCTGTAGCTCATTCTCCAACACTGCGAGGCTCCACCTGTAGCTCATTCTCCAACACCGCGAGGCTCCACCTGTAGCTCATTCTCCAACACTGCGAGGCTCCACCTGTCGCTTCTGCTCCAACACCGCGAGGTTCCACCTGTAGCTCCTGCTTCAACACCGTGAGGCTCCACCTGTAGCTCCTGCTCCAACACCGCGAGGTTCCATCTGTCGCTCCTGCTCCAACACCGCGAGGCTCCATCTGTAGCTCCTGCTCCAACACCGCGAGGTTCCATCTGTCGCTCCTGCTCCAACACTGCGAGGCTCCACCGGCAGCTCCTGCTCCAACACCGCGAGGCTCCACCGGCAGCTCCTGCTCCAACACCGCGAGGCTCCATCTGTAGCTCCTGCTCCAACACCGCGAGGCTCCACCTGTAGCTCCTGCTCCAACACCGCGAGGCTCCACCTGTAGCTCCTGCTCCAACACTGCGAGGCTCCATCTGTAGCTCCTGCTCCAACACCGTGAGGCTCCATCTGTAGCTCCTGCTCTAACACCGTGAGGCTCCATCTGTAGCTCCTGCTCCAACACTGCGAGGCTCCACCTGTAGCTCCTGCTCCAACACTGCGAGGCTCCACCTGTAGCTCCTGCTCCAACACCGTGAGGCTCCATCTGTAGCTCCTGCTCGAACACCGCGAGGCTCCATCTGTAGCTCCTGCTCCAACACTGCGAGGCTCCACCGGCAGCTCCTGCTCCAACACTGCGAGGCTCCACCTGTAGCTCCTGCTCCAACACCGTGAGGCTCCACCTGTAGCTCCTGCTCCAACACTGCGAGGCTCCACCTGCAGCTCCTGCTCCAACACCGCGAGGCTCCACCTGTAGCTCCTGCTCCAACACCGCGAGGCTCCATCTGTAGCTCCTGTTTAACACCGCGAGGCTCCATCTGTAGCTCCTGCTCCAACACCGCGAGGCTCCACCTGTAGCTCCTGCTCCAACACTGCGAGGCTCCATCTGTAGCTCCTGCTCCAACACCGTGAGGCTCCACCTGTAGCTCCTGCTCCAACACCGCGAGGCTCCATCTGTAGCTCCTGTTCCAACACCATGAGGCTCCACCTGTAGCTCCTGTTCCAACACCGCGAGGCTCCACCTGTAGCTCCTGCTCCAACACCATGAGGCTCCACCTGTAGCTCCTGTTCCAACACCGCGAGGCTCCATCTGTAGCTCCTGCTCCAACACCGCGAGGCTCCACCTGTAGCTCCTGCTCCAACACCGCGAGGCTCCAGCTTTAGCTCCTGTTCCAACACCGCGAGGCTCCATCTGTAGCTCCTGCTCCAACACCGCGAGGCTCCACCTTAGCTCCTGTTCCAACACCGCGAGGCTCCATCTGTAGCTCCTGCTCCAACACCGTGAGGCTCCACCTGTAGCTCCTGCTCCAACACTGCGAGGCTCCATCTGTAGCTCCTGCTCCAACACCGCGAGGCTCCACCGACAGCTCCTGCTCCAACACCGCGAGGCTCCATCTGTAGCTCCTGCTCCAACACCGCGAGGCTCCACCTGTAGCTCCTGTTCCAACACGGCGAGGCTCCAACTGTAGCTCCTGCTCCAACACGGCGAGGCTCCACCGGCAGCTCCTGCTCCAACACCGCGAGGTTCCACCTGTAGCTCCTGCTCCAACACCGCGAGGCTCCACCTGTAGCTCCTGTTCCAACACCGCGAGGCTCCACCTGTAGCTCCTGCTCCAACACGGCGAGGCTCCAACTGTAGCTCCTGCTCCAACACGGCGAGGCTCCACCGGCAGCTCCTGCTCCAACACCGCGAGGTTCCACCTGTAGCTCCTGCTCCAACACCGCGAGGCTCCATCTGTAGCTCCTGCTCCAACACCGCGAGGCTCCACCTGTAGCTCCTGCCCCAACACTGCGAGGCTCCACCTGTCGCTCCTGCTCCAACACCGTGAGGCTCCATCTGTAGCTCCTGCTCCAACACCGCGAGGCTCCACCTGTCGCTCCTGCTCCAACACCGTGAGGCTCCATCTGTAGCTCCTGCTCCAACACCGCGAGGCTCCACCTGTAGCTCATGCTCCAACACTGCGAGGCTCCACCTGTAGCTCCTGTTCCAACACTGCGAGGCTCCACCTGTAGCTCCTGCTCCAACACTGCGAGGCTCCACCTGTAGCTCATGCTCCAACACTGTGAGGCTCCACCTGTAGCTCCTGCTCCAACACCGTGAGGCTCCACCTGTAGCTCCTGCTCCAACACGGCGAGGCTCCACCTGTAGCTCCTGCTCCAACACTGCGAGGCTCCACCTGTCGCTTCTGCTCCAACACCGTGAGGCTCCATCTGTAGCTCCTGCTCCAACACCGCGAGGCTCCACCTGTAGCTCCTGCTCCAACACCGCGAGGCTCCATCTGTAGCTCCTGCTCCAACACCGCGAGGCTCCACCTGTAGCTCCTGCTCCAACACTGCGAGGCTCCATCTGTCGCTCCTGCTCCAACACCGCGAGGTTCCACCTGTAGCTCCTGCTCCAACACTGCGAGGCTCCATCTGTCGCTCCTGCTCCAACACCGCGAGGTTCCACCTGTAGCTCCTGCTCCAACACCGCGAGGCTCCATCTGTAGCTCCTGCTCCAACACCGCGAGGCTCCACCTGTAGCTCCGGCTCCAACACCGTGAGGCTCCACCTGTCGCTCCTGCTCCAACACCGTGAGGCTCCACCTGTAGCTCCTGCTCCAACACTGCGAGGCTCCATCTGTAGCTCCTGCTCCAACACCGCGAGGCTCCATCTGTAGCTTCTGCTCCAACACCGCGAGGCTCCATCTGTAGCTTCTGCTCCAACACCGCGAGGCTCCACCGGCAGCTCCTGCTCCAACACCGCGAGGCTGCACCTGTAGCTCCTGCTCCAACACTGCGAGGCTCCACCTGTAGCTTCTGCTCCAACACCGCGAGGCTCCACCTGTAGCTTCTGCTCCAACACCGCGAGGCTCCAGCTGTAGCTCCTGCTCCAACACTGCGAGGCTCCATCTGTAGCTCCTGCTCCAACACCGCGAGGCTCCACCTGTAGCTCCTGCTCCAACACTGCGAGGCTCCACCTGTAGCTCCTGCTCCAACACCGCGAGGCTCCACCTGTAGCTCCTGTTCCAACACCGCGAGGCTCCACCTGTAGCTGCTGCTCCAACACCGCGAGGTTCCATCTGTAGCTCCTGCTCCAACACTGCGAGGCTCCATCTGTAGCTCCTGCTCCAACACCGCGAGGCTCCACCGGCAGCTCCTGCTCCAACACCGCGAGGCTCCATCTGTAGCTCCTGCCCCAACACTGCGAGGCTCCACCTGTAGCTCCTGCTCCAACACCGTGAGGCTCCACCTGTAGCTTCTGCTCCAACACGGCGAGGCTCCACCTGTAGCTCCTGCTCCAACACCGCGAGGCTCCATCTGTAGCTCCTGCTTCAACACTGTGAGGCTCCACCAGCAGCTCCTGCTCCAACACCGCGAGGCTCCATCTGTAGCTCCTGCTCCAACACTGCGAGGCTCCACCTGTAGCTCCTGCTCCAACACCGCTAGGCTCCACCTGTAGCTCCTGCTCCAACACCGTGAGGCTCCACCTGTAGCTCCTGCTCCAACACTGCGAGGCTCCACCTGTAGCTCCTGTTCCAACACCGCGAGGCTCCATCTGTAGCTCCTGCTCCAACACTGCGAGGCTCCACCTGTAGCTCCTGCTCCAACACTGCGAGGCTCCACCTGTAGCTCCTGCTCCAACACCGTGAGGCTCCACCTGTAGCTCCTGCTCCAACATCGTGAGGCTCCACCTGTAGCTCCTGCTCCAACACCGTGAGGCTCCACCTGTAGCTCCTGCTCCAACACCGTGAGGCTCCACCTGTAGCTCCTGCTCCAAAACTGCGAGGCTCCAGATGTAGCTCCTGCTCCAACACCGCGAGGCTCCAGATGTAGCTCCTGCTTCAACACCGCGAGGCTCCACCTGTAGCTCCTGCTCCAACACCGCGAGGCTGCACCTGTAGCTCCTGCTCCAACACTGCGAGGCTCCATCTGTAGCTCCTGCTCCAACACTGCGAGGCTCCATCTGTAGCTCCTGCTCCAACACCGCGAGGCTCCACCTGTAGCTCCTGCTCCAACACTGCGAGGCTCCACCTGTAGCTCCTGCTCCAACACCGCGAGGCTCCACCTGTAGCTCCTGCTCCAACACCGCGAGGCTCCATCTGTAGCTCCTGCTCCAACACCGCGAGGCTCCATCTGTAGCTCCTGTTCCAACACCATGAGGCTCCACCTGTAGCTCCTGCTCCAACACCGCGAGGCTCCACCTGTAGCTCCTGCTCCAACACCGCGAGGCTCCACCTGTAGCTCCTGCTCCAACACCGCGAGGCTCCATCTGTAGCTCCTGCTCCAACACCGCGAGGCTCCACGTGTAGCTCCTGCTCCAACACCGCGAGGCTCCATCTGTAGCTCCTGCTCCAACACTGCGAGGCTCCACCTGTAGCTCCTGCTCCAACAACGCGAGGCTCCACCTGTAGCTCCTGCTCCAACACCGCGAGGCTCCATCTGTAGCTCCTGCTCCAACACTGCGAGGCTCCACCTGTAGCTCCTGCTCCAACACCGCGAGGCTCCACCTGTAGCTCCTGCTCCAACACTGCGAGGCTCCACCTGTAGCTCCTGTTCCAACACTGCGAGGCTCCAGATGTAGCTCCTGCTCCAACACTGCGAGGCTCCAGATGTAGCTCCTGCTCCAACACGGCGAGGCTCCAGCTGTAGCTCCTGCTCCAACACCGCGAGGCTCCACCTGTAGCTCCTGCTCCAACACCGTGAGGCTCCACCTGTAGCTCCTGCTCCAACACCGTGAGGCTCCACCTGTAGCTCCTGCTCCAACACCGCGAGGCTCCACCTGTAGCTCCTGCTCCAACACCGTGAGGCTCCACCTGTAGCTCCTGCTCCAACACTGCGAGGCTCCACCTGTAGCTCCTGCTCCAACACCGCGAGGCTCCACCTGTAGCTCCTGCTCCAACACCGTGAGGCTCCACCTGTAGCTCCTGCTCCAACACCGCGAGGCTCCATCTGTAGCTCCTGCTCCAACACCGCGAGGCTCCACCTGTAGCTCCTGCTCCAACACCGTGAGGCTCCACCTGTAGCTCCTGCTCCAACACCGCGAGGCTCCATCTGTAGCTCCTGCTCCAACACCGCGAGGCTCCACCTGTAGCTCCTGCTCCAACACCGCGAGGCTCCACCTGTAGCTCCTGCTCCAACACCGCGAGGCTCCATCTGTAGCTCCTGCTCCAACACCGCGAGGCTCCACCTGTAGCTCCTGCTCCAACACCGCGAGGCTCCACCTGTAGCTCCTGCTCCAACACCGCGAGGCTCCATCTGTAGCTCCTGCTCCAACACCGCGAGGCTCCACCTGTAGCTCCTGCTCCAACACCGCGAGGCTCCACCTGTAGCTCCTGCTCCAACACCGCGAGGCTCCACCTGTAGCTCCTGCTCCAACACTGCGAGGCTCCAGATGTAGCTCCTGCTCCAACACCGCGAGGCTCCACCTGTAGCTCCTGCTCCAACACTGCGAGGCTCCACCTGTAGCTCCTGCTCCAACACTGCGAGGCTCCACCTGTAGCTCCTGCTCCAACACCGCGAGGCTCCACCTGTAGCTCCTGCTCCAACACTGCGAGGCTCCACCTGTAGCTCCTGCTCCAACACCGCGAGGCTCCAGATGTAGCTCCTGCTTCAACACCGCGAGGCTCCACCTGTAGCTCCTGCTCCAACACCGCGAGGCTCCACCTGTAGCTCCTGCTCCAACACTGCGAGGCTCCAGATGTAGCTCCTGCTTCAACACCGCGAGGCTCCACCTGTAGCTCCTGCTCCAACACCGCGAGGCTAAACCTGTAGCTCCTGCTCCAACACTGCGAGGCTCCATCTGTAGCTCCTGCTCCAACACTGCGAGGCTCCACCTGTAGCTCCTGCTCCAACACCGCGAGGCTCCACCTGTAGCTCCTGCTCCAACACTGCGAGGCTCCACCTGTAGCTCCTGCTCCAACACCGCGAGGCTCCATCTGTAGCTCCTGCTCCAACACCGCGAGGCTCCATCTGTAGCTCCTGCTCCAACACCGCGAGGCTCCACCTGTAGCTCCTGCTCCAACACTGCGAGGCTCCAGCTGTAGCTCCTGCTCCAACACCGCGAGGCTCCATCTGTAGCTCCTGCTCCAACACTGCGAGGCTCCACCTGTAGCTCCTGCTCCAACACCGTGAGGCTCCACCTGTAGCTCCTGCTCCAACACTGCGAGGCTCCACCTGTAGCTCCTGCTCCAACACCGTGAGGCTCCACCTGTAGCTCCTGCTCCAACACCGCGAGGCTCCATCTGTAGCTCCTGCTCCAACACCGCGAGGCTCCACCTGTAGCTCCTGCTCCAACACCGCGAGGCTCCACCTGTAGCTCCTGCTCCAACACCGCGAGGCTCCACCTGTAGCTCCTGCTCCAACACCGTGAGGCTCCACCTGTAGCTCCTGCTCCAACACCGTGAGGCTCCACCTGTAGCTCCTGCTCCAACACTGCGAGGCTCCACCTGTAGCTCCTGCTCCAACACCGCGAGGCTCCATCTGTAGCTCCTGCTCCAACACCGCGAGGCTCCACCTGTAGCTCCTGCTCCAACACTGCGAGGCTCCATCTGTAGCTCCTGCTCCAACACTGCGAGGCTCCACCTGTAGCTCCTGCTCCAACACTGCGAGGCTCCATCTGTAGCTCCTGCTCCAACACCGCGAGGCTCCAACTGTAGCTCCTGCTCCAACACCGCGAGGCTCCATCTGTAGCTCCTGCTCCAACACTGCGAGGCTCCACCGTAGCTCCTGCTCCAACACCGCGAGGCTCCATCTGTAGCTCCTGCTCCAACACCGCGAGGCTCCATCTGTAGCTCCTGCTCCAACACCGCGAGGCTCCACCTGTAGCTCCTGCTCCAACACCGCGAGGCTCCACCTGTAGCTCCTGCTCCAACACCGCGAGGCTCCACCTGTAGCTCCTGCTCCAACACCGCGAGGCTCCACCTGTAGCTCCTGCTCCAACACTGCGAGGCTCCACCTGTAGCTCCTGCTCCAACACCGCGAGGCTCCACCTGTAGCTCCTGCTCCAACACTGCGAGGCTCCATCTGTAGCTCCTGCTCCAACACCGCGAGGCTCCATCTGTAGCTCCTGCTCCAACACCGCGAGGCTCCACCTGTAGCTCCTGCTCCAAAACTGCGAGGCTCCACCTGTAGCTCCTGCTCCAACACCGCGAGGCTCCACCTGTAGCTCCTGCTCCAACACCGCGAGGCTCCACCTGTAGCTCCTGCTCCAACACTGCGAGGCTCCACCTGTAGCTCCTGCTCCAACACCGCGAGGCTCCATCTGTAGCTCCTGCTCCAACACCGCGAGGCTCCAACTGTAGCTCCTGCTCCAACACCGCGAGGCTCCACCTGTAGCTCCTGCTCCAACACCGCGAGGCTCCATCTGTAGCTCCTGCTCCAACACCGCGAGGCTCCACCTGTAGCTCCTGCTCCAACACCGCGAGGCTCCACCTGTAGCTCCTGCTCCAACACCGCGAGGCTCCACCTGTAGCTCCTGCTCCAACACCGCGAGGCTCCACCTGTAGCTCCTGCTCCAACACCGCGAGGCTCCACCTGTAGCTCCTGCTCCAACACCGCGAGGCTCCACCTGTAGCCCCTGCTCCAACACCGCGAGGCTCCAGCTGTAGCTCCTGTTCCAACACCACAAAGCTCCACTGGCAGTCCCTGCTCCAACCCCGCAAGGCTCCACCTGTAGCTCCTGCTCCAACACCGCGAGGCTCCACCTGTAGCTCCTGCTCCAACACCGCGAGGCTCCATCTGTAGCTCCTGCTCCAACACCGCGAGGCTCCACCTGTAGCTCCTGCTCCAACACCGCGAGGCTCCATCTGTAGCTCCTGCTCCAACACCGCGAGGCTCCACCTGTAGCTCCTGCTCCAACACCGCGAGGCTCCACCTGTAGCTCCTGCTCCAACACCGCGAGGCTCCACCTGTAGCTCCTGCTCCAACACCGCGAGGCTCCACCTGTAGCTCCTGCTCCAACACCGCGAGGCTCCACCTGTAGCTCCTGCTCCAACACCGCGAGGCTCCACCTGTAGCTCCTGCTCCAACACCGCGAGGCTCCACCTGTAGCTCCTGCTCCAACACCGCGAGGCTCCACCTGTAGCTCCTGCTCCAACACCGCGAGGCTCCATCTGTAGCTCCTGCTCCAACACCGCGAGGCTCCACCTGTAGCTCCTGCTCCAACACCGCGAGGCTCCACCTGTAGCTCCTGCTCCAACACTGCGAGGCTCCATCTGTAGCTCCTGTTCCAACACCGCGAGGCTCCACCTGTAGCTCCTGCTCCAACACCGCGAGGCTCCATCTGTAGCTCCTGCTCCAACACCGCGAGGCTCCATCTGTAGCTCCTGCTCCAACACCGCGAGGCTCCACCTGTAGCTCCTGCTCCAACAACGTGAGGCTCCATCTGTAGCTCCTGCTCCAACACCGCGAGGCTCCACCTGTAGCTCCTGCTCCAACACCGTGAGGCTCCACCTGTAGCTCCTGTTCCAACACCGCAAGGCTCCGACTGTAGATCTTGCTCTAACACTGCGAGGCTCCACCTGTAGCTCCTGCTCCAACGCCGCAAGGCTCCACCTGTAGCTCCTGCTCCAACACCGCGAGGCTCCATCTGTAGCTCCTGCTCCAACACCGCGAGGCTCCAGCTGTAGCTCCTGCTCCAACACCGCGAGGCTCCAGCTGTAGCTCCTGCTCCAACACCGCGAGGCTCCACCTGTAGCTCCTGCTCCAACACCGTGAGGCTCCACCTGTAGCTCCTGCTCCAACACCGCGAGGCTCCAGCTGTAGCTCCTGCTCCAACACCGTGAGGCTCCACCTGTAGCTCCTGTTCCAACACCGCAAGGCTCCGACAGTAGCTGTTGCTCTAACACTGCGAGGCTCCACCTGTAGCTCCTGCTCCAACGCCGCAAGGCTCCATCTGTAGCTCCTGCTCCAACATCGCGAGGCTCCACCTGCAGCTCCTGCTCCAACACCGCGAGGGTCTCCAATGTAGCTCCTGCTCCAACACCGCGAGGCTCCATCTGTACCTCCTGCTTCAACACCGCGAGGCTCCACCTGTAGCACCTGTTCCAACACCTCGCGGCTCCACCTGTAGCTCCTGCTCCAACACCGCAAGGCTCCAGCTGTAGCTCCTGTTCCAAGACCGCGAGGCTCCGGCCGTAGATCCTGCTCCAACACTGCGAGGCTCCACCTGTAGCTCCTGCTCCAACACCGCGAGGCTCCACCTGTAGCTCCTGCTCCAACACCGTGAGGCTCCACCTGTAGCTCCTGCTCCAACACCGCGAGGCTCCACCTGTAGCTGCTGCTCCAACACCGCGAGGCTCCACCTGTAGCTCCTGCTCCAACACCGTGAGGCTCCATCTGTAGCTCATTCTCCAACACTGTGAGGCTCCACCTGTCGCTCTGCTCCAACACCGCGAGGCTCCATCTGTAGCTCCTGCTCCAACACCGCGAGGCTCCACCTGTAGCTCCTGTTCCAACACCATGAGGCTCCATCTGTAGCTCCTGTTCCAACACTGCGAGGCTCCATCTGTAGCTCCTGCTCCAACACCGCGAGGGTCTCCAATGTAGCTCCTGCTCCAACACCGCGAGGCTCCATCTGTAGCTCCTGCTCCAACACCGCGAGGCTCCATCTGTAGCTCCTGCTCCAACACCGCGATGCTCCACCTGTCGCTCCTGCTCCAACACCGCGAGGCTCCATCTGTAGCTCCTGCTTCAACACCGCGAGGCTCCACCTGTAGCTCCTGCTCCAACACCGCGAGGCTCCATCTGTAGCTCCTGCTCCAACACCGCGAGGCTCCACCTGTAGCTCCTGCTCCAACACTGCGAGGCTCCACCTGTAGCTCCTGCTCCAACACTGCGAGGCTCCACCTGTAGCTCCTGCTCCAACACTGCGAGGCTCCACCTGTAGCTCCTGCTCCAACACCGCGAGGCTCCACCTGTAGCTCCTGCTCCAACAGAGCGAGGCTCCACCTGTAGCTCCTGTTCCATCACTGCGAGGCTCCACCTGTAGCTCCTGCTCCAACACCGCGAGGCTCCACCGGCAGCTCCTGCTCCAACACTGCGAGGCTCCATCTGTAGCTCATTCTCCAACACTGCGAGGCTCCACCTGTAGCTCATTCTCCAACACTGCGAGGCTCCACCTGTAGCTCATTCTCCAACACTGCGAGGCTCCACCTGTCGCTTCTGCTCCAACACTGCGAGGCTCCACCTGTAGCTCATTCTCCAACACTGCGAGGCTCCACCTGTCGCTTCTGCTCCAACACCGCGAGGTTCCACCTGTAGCTCCTGCTCCAACACCGCGAGGCTCCATCTGTAGCTCCTGCTCCAACACTGCGAGGCTCCACCTGTAGCTCCTGCTCCAACACTGCGAGGCTCCATCTGTAGCTCCTGCTCCAACACCGCGAGGCTCCACCTGTAGCTGCTGCTCCAACACTGCGAGGCTCCACCTGTAGCTCCTGCTCCAACACTGCGAGGCTCCATCTGTAGCTCCTGCTCCAACACCGCGAGGCTCCACCTGTAGCTGCTGCTCCAACACCGCGAGGGTCTCCAATGTAGCTCCTGCTTCAACACCGCGAGGGTCTCCAATGTAGCTCCTGTTCCAAGACCGCGAGGCTCCGGCCGTAGATCCTGCTCCAACACTGCGAGGCTCCAGCTGTAGCTCCTGCTCCAACACGGCGAGGCTCCACCTGTAGCTCCTGTTCCAACACCGTGAGGTTCCAACTGCAGCTCCTGCTCGAACACCGCGAGGCTCCACCTGTAGCTCCTGTTCCAACACCGCAAGGCTCCGACTGTAGCTGTTGCTCTAACACCGCGAGGCTCCACCTGTAGCTCCTGCTCCAACATCGCGAGGCTCCATCTGTAGCTCCTGCTCCAACACTGCGAGGCTCCACCTGTAGCTCCTGTTCCAACACCGCGAGGCTCCATCTGTAGCTCCTGCTCCAACACCGTGAGGCTCCACCTGTAACTCCTGCTCCAACACCGCGAGGCTCCACCTGCAGCTCCTGCTCCAACACCGCGAGGTTCCACCTGTAGCTCCTACTCCAACACCATGAGGCTCCACCTGTAGCTCCTACTCCAACACCGTGAGGCTCCAACTGTAGCTCCTGCTCCAACACCGCGAGGGTCTCCAATGTAGCTCCTGCTCCAACACCGCGAGGCTCCATCTGTAGCTCCTACTTCAACACCGCGAGGCTCCACCTGTAGCACCTGTTCCAACACCGCGCGGCTCCACCTGTAGCTCCTGCTCCAACACCGCAAGGCTCCAGCTGTAGCTCCTGTTCCAAGACCGCGAGGCTCCGGCCGTAGATCCTGCTCCAACACTGCGAGGCTCCACCTGTAGCTCCTGCTCCAATACCGCGAGGCTCCACCTGTAGCTCCTGCTCCAACACCGCGAGGCTCCACCTGTAGCCTCTGCTCCAACAGAGCGAGGCTCCACCTGTAGCTCCTGCTCGAACACCGCGTGGCTCCACCTGTAGCTGCTGCTCCAACACTGCGAAGCTCTCCAACTGTAGCTCCTGCTCCAACCCCGCGAGGCTCCATCTGTAGCTCCTGCTCCAACACCGCGAGGCTCCACCTGTAGCTCCTGCTCCAACACCGCAAGGCTCCACCTGTAGCTCCTGCTCCAACACCGCGAGGCTCCATCTGTAGCTCCTGCTCCAACACCGCGAGGCTCCATCTGTAGCTCCTGCTCCAACACCGCGAGGCTCCACCTGTAGCTCCTGCTCCAACACCGCGAGGGTCTCCAATGTAGCTCCTGCTCCAACACCGCGAGGCTCCATCTGTAGCTCCTGCTCCAACACCGTGAGGCTCCAGCTTTAGCTCCTGCTCCAACACTGCGAGGCTCCATCTGTAGCTCCTGCTCCAACACCGCGAGGCTCCATCTGTAGCTGCTGCTCCAACACCGCGAGTCTCCACCTGTAGCCCCTGCTCGAACACCGCGAGGCTCCACCTGTAGCTCCTGCTCCAACACCGCGAGGGTCTCCAATGTAGCTCCTGCTCCAACACCGCGAGGCTCCATCTGTAGCTCCTGCTCCAACACCGCGAGGCTCCACCTGTAGCCCCTGCTCCAACACCGCAAGGCTCCACCTGTAGCTCCTGCTCGAACACCGCGAGGCTCCACCTGTAGCTGCTGCTCCAACACTGCGAAGCTCTCCAACTGTAGCTCCTGCTCCAACCCCGTGAGGATCCATGTCTAGCGCCTGCTCCAACACCGCGAGGCTCCACCTGTAGCTCCTGCTCCAACACCGCGAGGCTCCACCTGTCGCTCCTGCTCCAACACCGCAAGGCTCCATCTGTAGCTCCTGTTCCAACATTGCGAGGCTCCACCTGTAGCTCCTGCTCCATCACTGTGAGGCTCCACCTGTAGCTCCTGCTCCAACACTGCGAGGCTCCATCTGTAGCTCCTGTTCCAACACCGCGAGGCTCCACCTGTAGCTCCTGCTCCAACACCGCGAGGCTCCATCTGTAGCTCCTGCTCCAACACCGCGAGGCTCCATCTGTAGCTCCTGCTCCAACACCGCGAGGCTCCACCTGTAGCTCCTGCTCCAACACCGCGAGGCTCCATCTGTAGCTCCTGCTCCAACACCGCGAGGCTCCATCTGTAGCTCCTGCTCCAACACCGCGAGGCTCCACCTGTAGCTCCTGCTCCAACAACGTGAGGCTCCATCTGTAGCTCCTGCTCCAACACCGTGAGGCTCCATCTGTAGCTCCTGCTCCAACACCGCGAGGCTCCACCTGTAGCTGCTGCTCCAACACTGCGAGGCTCCATCTGTAGCTCCTGTTCCAACACCGTGAGGCTCCATCTGTAGCTCCTGCTCCAACACCGCGAGGCTCCATCTGTAGCTCCTGCTCCAACACCGCGAGGCTCCATCTGTAGCTCCTGCTCCAACACCGCGAGGCTCCACCTGTAGCCCCTGCTCCAACACCGCGAGGCTCCATCTGTAGCTCCTGCTCCATCACTGTGAGGCTCCACCTGTAGCTCCTGCTCCAACACCTTGAGGCTCCAGCTTTAGCTCCTGCTCCAACACCGCGAGGCTCCACCTGTAGCTCCTGCTCCAACACCTTGAGGCTCCAGCTTTAGCTCCTGCTCCAACACCGCGAGGCTCCACCTGTAGCTCCTGCTCCAACAGAGCGAGGCTCGACCGGCAGCTCCTGCTCCAACACCGTGAGGCTCCACCTGTAGCTGCTGCTCCAACACCGCGAGGCTGCACCTGTAGCTCCTGCTCCAACACTGCGAGGCTCCACCTGTAGCTCCTGCTCCAACACCGCGAGGCTCCACCTGTAGCTCCTGCTCCAACACCGTGAGGCTCCACCTGTAGCTCCTGCTCCAACACCGCGAGGCTCCACCTGTAGCTCCTGCTCCAACAGAGCGAGGCTCCACCGGCAGCTCCTGCTCCAACACCGTGAGGCTCCACCTGTAGCTGCTGCTCCAACACCGTGATGCTCCACCTGTAGCTCCTGCTTCAACACCGCGAGGCTCCACCTGTAGCTCCTGCTCCAACACCGCGAGGCTCCATCTGTAGCTCCTGCTCCAACACCGTGAGGCTCCACCTGTAGCTGCTGCTCCAACACCGCGAGGCTCCACCTGTAGCTCCTGCTCCAACACTGCGAGGCTCCATCTGTAGCTCCTGCTCCAACACCGCGAGGCTCCATCTGTAGCTCCTGCTTCAACACGGCGAGGCTCCACCTGTAGCTCCTGCTCCAACATTGCGAGGCTCCAGATGTAGCTCCTGCTCCAACACCGTGAGGCTCCACCTGTAGCTCCTGCTCCAACACTGCGAGGCTCCAGATGTAGCTCCTGCTCCAACACCGTGAGGCTCCACCTGTAGCTCCTGCTCCAACACTGCGAGGCTCCATCTGTAGCTCCTGCTCCAACACCGCGAGGCTCCATCTGTAGCTCCTGCTTCAACACGGCGAGGCTCCACCTGTAGCTCCTGCTCCAACATTGCGAGGCTCCAGATGGAGCTCCTGCTCCAACACCGTGAGGCTCCACCTGTAGCTCCTGCTCCAACACTGCGAGGCTCCAGATGTAGCTCCTGCTCCAACACCGTGAGGCTCCACCTGTAGCTCCTGCTCCAACACCGTGAGGCTCCACCTGTAGCTCCTGCTCCAACACTGCGAGGCTCCATCTGTAGCTCCTGCTCCAACACTGCGAGGCTCCACCTGTAGCTCCTGCTCCAACACTGCGAGGCTCCACCTGTAGCTCCTGCTCCAACACCGTGAGGCTCCACCTGTAGCTCCTGCTCCAACACTGCGAGGCTCCATCTGTAGCTCCTGCTCCAACACTGCGAGGCTCCACCTGTAGCTCCTGCTCCAACACTGCGAGGCTCCATCTGTAGCTCCTGCTCCAACACTGCGAGGCTCCATCTGTAGCTCCTGCTCCAACACCGCGAGGCTCCACCTGTAGCTCCTGCTCCAACACTGCGAGGCTCCGGCCGTAGATCCTGCTCCAACACTGCGAGGCTCCACCTGTAGCCCCTGCTCCAACACCGCGAGGCTCCACCTGTAGCTCCTGCTCCAACACCGCGAGGCTCCATCTGTAGCTCCTGCTCCAACACCGCGAGGCTCCAGATGTAGCTCCTGCTCCAACACCACGAGGCTCCACCTGTAGCTGCTGCTCCAACACCGCGAGGCTCCATCTGTAGCTCCTGCTCCAACACCGTGAGGCTCCAGATGTAGCTCCTGTTCCAACACCGCGAGGCTCCACCTGTAGCTCCTGCTCCAACACTGCGAGGCTCCACCTGTAGCTCCTGCTCCAACACCGCGAGGCTCCACCTGTAGCTCCTGCTCCAACACTGCGAGGCTCCATCTGTAGCTCCTGCTCCAACACCGCGAGGCTCCATCTGTAGCTCCTGCTCCAACACCGCGAGGGTCTCCAATGTAGCTCCTGCTCCAACACCGCGAGGGTCTCCAATGTAGCTCCTGTTCCAAGACCGCGAGGCTCCGGCCGTAGATCCTGCTCCAACACTGCGAGGCTCCAGCTGTAGCTCCTGCTCCAACACGGCGAGGCTCCACCTGTAGCTCCTGTTCCAACACCGTGAGGTTCCAACTGCAGCTCCTGCTCGAACACCGCGAGGCTCCACCTGTAGCTCCTGTTCCAACACCGCAAGGCTCCGACTGTAGCTGTTGCTCTAACACCGCGAGGCTCCACCTGTAGCTCCTGCTCCAACATCGCGAGGCTCCATCTGTAGCTCCTGCTCCAACACTGCGAGGCTCCACCTGTAGCTCCTGTTCCAACACCGCGAGGCTCCATCTGTAGCTCCTGCTCCAACACCGCGAGGCTCCACCTGTAACTCCTGCTCCAACACCGCGAGGCTCCACCTGCAGCTCCTGCTCCAACACCGCGAGGTTCCACCTGTAGCTCCTACTCCAACACCATGAGGCTCCACCTGTAGCTCCTACTCCAACACCGTGAGGCTCCAACTGTAGCTCCTGCTCCAACACCGCGAGGGTCTCCAATGTAGCTCCTGCTCCAACACCGCGAGGCTCCATCTGTAGCTCCTACTTCAACACCGCGAGGCTCCACCTGTAGCACCTGTTCCAACACCGCGCGGCTCCACCTGTAGCTCCTGCTCCAACACCGCAAGGCTCCAGCTGTAGCTCCTGTTCCAAGACCGCGAGGCTCCGGCCGTAGATCCTGCTCCAACACTGCGAGGCTCCACCTGTAGCTCCTGCTCCAATACCGCGAGGCTCCACCTGTAGCTCCTGCTCCAACACCGCGAGGCTCCACCTGTAGCCTCTGCTCCAACAGAGCGAGGCTCCACCTGTAGCTCCTGCTCCATCACTGCGAGGCTCCATCTGTAGCTCCTGCTCCAACACTGCGAAGCTCTCCACCTGTAGCTCCTGCTCCAACACTGCGAGGCTCCATCTGTAGCTCCTGCTCCAACACCGCGAGGCTCCATCTGTAGCTCCTGCTCCAACACCGCAAGGCTCCACCTGTAGCTCCTGCTCCAACACCGCGAGGCTCCATCTGTAGCTCCTGCTCCAACACCGCGAGGCTCCATCTGTAGCTCCTGCTCCAACACCGCGAGGCTCCACCTGTAGCTCCTGCTCCAACACCGCGAGGGTCTCCAATGTAGCTCCTGCTCCAACACCGCGAGGCTCCATCTGTAGCTCCTGCTCCAACACCGTGAGGCTCCAGCTTTAGCTCCTGCTCCAACACTGCGAGGCTCCATCTGTAGCTCCTGCTCCAACACCGCGAGGCTCCATCTGTAGCTGCTGCTCCAACGCCGCGAGTCTCCACCTGTAGCCCCTGCTCGAACACCGCGAGGCTCCACCTGTAGCTCCTGCTCCAACACCGCGAGGGTCTCCAATGTAGCTCCTGCTCCAACACCGCGAGGCTCCATCTGTAGCTCCTGCTCCAACACCGCGAGGCTCCACCTGTAGCCCCTGCTCCAACACCGCAAGGCTCCACCTGTAGCTCCTGCTCGAACACCGCGAGGCTCCACCTGTAGCTGCTGCTCCAACACTGCGAAGCTCTCCAACTGTAGCTCCTGCTCCAACCCCGTGAGGATCCATGTCTAGCGCCTGCTCCAACACCGCGAGGCTCCACCTGTAGCTCCTGCTCCAACACCGCGAGGCTCCACCTGTAGCTCCTGCTCCAACACTGCGAGGCTCCATCTGTAGCTCCTGTTCCAACACCGCGAGGCTCCACCTGTAGCTCCTGCTCCAACACCGCGAGGCTCCATCTGTAGCTCCTGCTCCAACACCGCGAGGCTCCATCTGTAGCTCCTGCTCCAACACCGCGAGGCTCCACCTGTAGCTCCTGCTCCAACAACGTGAGGCTCCATCTGTAGCTCCTGCTCCAACACCGTGAGGCTCCATCTGTAGCTCCTGCTCCAACACCGCGAGGCTCCACCTGTAGCTCCTGCTCCAACACTGCGAGGCTCCATCTGTAGCTCCTGTTCCAACACCGTGAGGCTCCATCTGTAGCTCCTGCTCCAACACCGCGAGGCTCCATCTGTAGCTCCTGCTCCAACACCGCGAGGCTCCACCTGTAGCTCCTGTTCCAACACCGAGATGCTCCAACTGTAGCTCCTGCTCCAACACCGTGAGGCTCCATCTGTAGCTCCTGCTCCAACACCGCGAGGCTCCATCTGTAGCTCCTGCTCCAACACCGCGAGGCTCCACCTGTAGCTCCTGTTCCAACACCGAGATGCTCCATCTGTAGCTCCTGCTCCAACACCTTGAGGCTCCATCTGTAGCTCCTGCTCCAACACCGCGAGGCTCCACCTGTAGCCCCTGCTCCAACACCGCGAGGCTCCATCTGTAGCTCCTGCTCCATCACTGTGAGGCTCCACCTGTAGCTCCTGCTCCAACACCTTGAGGCTCCAGCTTTAGCTCCTGCTCCAACACCGCGAGGCTCCACCTGTAGCTCCTGCTCCAACAGAGCGAGGCTCCACCGGCAGCTCCTGCTCCAACACCGTGAGGCTCCACCTGTAGCTGCTGCTCCAACACCGCGAGGCTGCACCTGTAGCTCCTGCTCCAACACTGCGAGGCTCCACCTGTAGCTCCTGCTCCAACACCGCGAGGCTCCACCTGTAGCTCCTGCTCCAACACCGTGAGGCTCCACCTGTAGCTCCTGCTCCAACACCGCGAGGCTCCACCTGTAGCTCCTGCTCCAACAGAGCGAGGCTCCACCGGCAGCTCCTGCTCCAACACCGTGAGGCTCCACCTGTAGCTGCTGCTCCAACACCGTGATGCTCCACCTGTAGCTCCTGCTTCAACACCGCGAGGCTCCACCTGTAGCTCCTGCTCCAACACCGCGAGGCTCCATCTGTAGCTCCTGCTCCAACACCGTGAGGCTCCACCTGTAGCTGCTGCTCCAACACCGCGAGGCTCCACCTGTAGCTCCTGCTCCAACACTGCGAGGCTCCATCTGTAGCTCCTGCTCCAACACCGCGAGGCTCCATCTGTAGCTCCTGCTCCAACACCGCGAGGCTCCATCTGTAGCTCCTGCTCCAACACCGCGAGGCTCCATCTGTAGCTCCTGCTCCAACACCGCGAGGCTCCATCTGTAGCTCCTGCTCCAACACCGCGAGGCTCCACCTGTAGCTCCTGTTCCAACACCGCGAGGCTCCACCTGTAGCTCCTGCTCCAACACTGCGAGGCTCCAGATGTAGCTCCTGCTCCAACACCGTGAGGCTCCACCTGTAGCTCCTGCTCCAACACTGCGAGGCTCCATCTGTAGCTCCTGCTCCAACACCGCGAGGCTCCATCTGTAGCTCCTGCTTCAACACGGCGAGGCTCCACCTGTAGCTCCTGCTCCAACATTGCGAGGCTCCAGATGTAGCTCCTGCTCCAACACCGTGAGGCTCCACCTGTAGCTCCTGCTCCAACACTGCGAGGCTCCAGATGTAGCTCCTGCTCCAACACCGTGAGGCTCCACCTGTAGCTCCTGCTCCAACACCGTGAGGCTCCACCTGTAGCTCCTGCTCCAACACTGCGAGGCTCCACCTGTAGCTCCTGCTCCAACACTGCGAGGCTCCATCTGTAGCTCCTGCTCCAACACTGCGAGGCTCCACCTGTAGCTCCTGCTCCAACACTGCGAGGCTCCATCTGTAGCTCCTGCTCCAACACTGCGAGGCTCCACCTGTAGCTCCTGCTCCAACACTGCGAGGCTCCACCTGTAGCTCCTGCTCCAACACCGTGAGGCTCCACCTGTAGCTCCTGCTCCAACACTGCGAGGCTCCATCTGTAGCTCCTGCTCCAACACCGCGAGGCTCCACCTGTAGCTCCTGCTCCAACACTGCGAGGCTCCATCTGTAGCTCCTGCTCCAACACTGCGAGGCTCCACCTGTAGCTCCTGCTCCAACACTGCGAGGCGCCATCTGTAGCTCCTGCTCCAACACCGTGAGGCTCCACCTGTAGCTCCTGCTCCAACACCGCGAGGCTCCACCTGTAGCTCCTGCTCCAACACGGCGAGGCTCCACCGGCAGCTCCTGCTCCAACACTGCGAGGCTCCACCTGTAGCTCCTGCTCCAACACCGCGAGGCTCCACCTGTAGCTCCTGCTCCAACACCGTGAGGCTCCATCTGTAGCTCCTGCTCCAACACCGCGAGGGTCCACCTGCAGCTCCTGCTCCAACACCGCGAGGCTCCACCTGTAGCTCCTGTTCCAACACCGCGAGGCTCCACCTGTAGCTCCTGCTCCAACACTGCGAGGCTCCACCTGTAGCTCCTGCTCCAACACCGTGAGGCTCCACCTGTAGCTCCTGCTCCAACACTGCGAGGCTGCACCTGTAGCTCCTGCTCCAACACCGCGAGGCTCCACCTGTAGCTCCTGCTCCAACACCGCGAGGCTGCACCTGTAGCTCCTGCTCCAACACCGCGAGGCTCCACCTGTAGCTCCTGCTCCAACACTGCGAGGCTCCACCTGTAGCTCCTGCTCCAACACCGCGAGGCTCCACCTGTAGCTCCTGCTCTAACACCGCGAGGCTCCACCTGTAGCTCCTGCTCCAACATCGCGAGGCTCCATCTGTAGCTCCTGCTCCAACACTGCGAGGCTCCACCTGTAGCTCCTGTTCCAACACCGCGAGGCTCCATCTGTAGCTCCTGCTCCAACACCGCGAGGCTCCACCTGTAACTCCTGCTCCAACACCGCGAGGCTCCACCTGCAGCTCCTGCTCCAACACCGCGAGGTTCCACCTGTAGCTCCTACTCCAACACCATGAGGCTCCACCTGTAGCTCCTACTCCAACACCGTGAGGCTCCAACTGTAGCTCCTGCTCCAACACCGCGAGGGTCTCCAATGTAGCTCCTGCTCCAACACCGCGAGGCTCCATCTGTAGCTCCTACTTCAACACCGCGAGGCTCCACCTGTAGCACCTGTTCCAACACCGCGCGGCTCCACCTGTAGCTCCTGCTCCAACACCGCAAGGCTCCAGCTGTAGCTCCTGTTCCAAGACCGCGAGGCTCCGGCCGTAGATCCTGCTCCAACACTGCGAGGCTCCACCTGTAGCTCCTGCTCCAATACCGCGAGGCTCCACCTGTAGCTCCTGCTCCAACACCGCGAGGCTCCACCTGTAGCCTCTGCTCCAACAGAGCGAGGCTCCACCTGTAGCTCCTGCTCCATCACTGCGAGGCTCCATCTGTAGCTCCTGCTCCAACACTGCGAAGCTCTCCACCTGTAGCTCCTGCTCCAACACTGCGAGGCTCCATCTGTAGCTCCTGCTCCAACACCGCGAGGCTCCATCTGTAGCTCCTGCTCCAACACCGCAAGGCTCCACCTGTAGCTCCTGCTCCAACACCGCGAGGCTCCATCTGTAGCTCCTGCTCCAACACCGCGAGGCTCCATCTGTAGCTCCTGCTCCAACACCGCGAGGCTCCACCTGTAGCTCCTGCTCCAACACCGCGAGGGTCTCCAATGTAGCTCCTGCTCCAACACCGCGAGGCTCCATCTGTAGCTCCTGCTCCAACACCGTGAGGCTCCAGCTTTAGCTCCTGCTCCAACACTGCGAGGCTCCATCTGTAGCTCCTGCTCCAACACCGCGAGGCTCCATCTGTAGCTGCTGCTCCAACGCCGCGAGTCTCCACCTGTAGCCCCTGCTCGAACACCGCGAGGCTCCACCTGTAGCTCCTGCTCCAACACCGCGAGGGTCTCCAATGTAGCTCCTGCTCCAACACCGCGAGGCTCCATCTGTAGCTCCTGCTCCAACACCGCGAGGCTCCACCTGTAGCCCCTGCTCCAACACCGCAAGGCTCCACCTGTAGCTCCTGCTCGAACACCGCGAGGCTCCACCTGTAGCTGCTGCTCCAACACTGCGAAGCTCTCCAACTGTAGCTCCTGCTCCAACCCCGTGAGGATCCATGTCTAGCGCCTGCTCCAACACCGCGAGGCTCCACCTGTAGCTCCTGCTCCAACACCGCGAGGCTCCACCTGTAGCTCCTGCTCCAACACTGCGAGGCTCCATCTGTAGCTCCTGTTCCAACACCGCGAGGCTCCACCTGTAGCTCCTGCTCCAACACCGCGAGGCTCCATCTGTAGCTCCTGCTCCAACACCGCGAGGCTCCATCTGTAGCTCCTGCTCCAACACCGCGAGGCTCCACCTGTAGCTCCTGCTCCAACAACGTGAGGCTCCATCTGTAGCTCCTGCTCCAACACCGTGAGGCTCCATCTGTAGCTCCTGCTCCAACACCGCGAGGCTCCACCTGTAGCTCCTGTTCCAACACCGAGATGCTCCAACTGTAGCTCCTGCTCCAACACCGTGAGGCTCCATCTGTAGCTCCTGCTCCAACACCGCGAGGCTCCATCTGTAGCTCCTGCTCCAACACCGCGAGGCTCCACCTGTAGCTCCTGTTCCAACACCGAGATGCTCCATCTGTAGCTCCTGCTCCAACACCTTGAGGCTCCATCTGTAGCTCCTGCTCCAACACCGCGAGGCTCCACCTGTAGCCCCTGCTCCAACACCGCGAGGCTCCATCTGTAGCTCCTGCTCCATCACTGTGAGGCTCCACCTGTAGCTCCTGCTCCAACACCTTGAGGCTCCAGCTTTAGCTCCTGCTCCAACACCGCGAGGCTCCACCTGTAGCTCCTGCTCCAACAGAGCGAGGCTCCACCGGCAGCTCCTGCTCCAACACCGTGAGGCTCCACCTGTAGCTGCTGCTCCAACACCGCGAGGCTGCACCTGTAGCTCCTGCTCCAACACTGCGAGGCTCCACCTGTAGCTCCTGCTCCAACACCGCGAGGCTCCACCTGTAGCTCCTGCTCCAACACCGTGAGGCTCCACCTGTAGCTCCTGCTCCAACACCGCGAGGCTCCACCTGTAGCTCCTGCTCCAACACCGCGAGGCTCCACCTGTAGCTCCTGCTCCAACACCGTGAGGCTCCACCTGTAGCTCCTGCTCCAACACCGTGAGGCTCCACCTGTAGCTCCTGCTTCAACACCGCGAGGCTCCACCTGTAGCTCCTGCTCCAACACCGCGAGGCTCCATCTGTAGCTCCTGCTCCAACACCGCGAGGCTCCACCTGTAGCTGCTGCTCCAACACCGCGAGGCTCCACCTGTAGCTCCTGCTCCAACACTGCGAGGCTCCATCTGTAGCTCCTGCTCCAACACCGCGAGGCTCCATCTGTAGCTCCTGCTCCAACACCGCGAGGCTCCATCTGTAGCTCCTGCTCCAACACCGCGAGGCTCCATCTGTAGCTCCTGCTCCAACACCGCGAGGCTCCACCTGTAGCTCCTGCTCCAACACCGCGAGGCTCCACCTGTAGCTCCTGTTCCAACACCGCGAGGCTCCACCTGTAGCTCCTGCTCCAACACTGCGAGGCTCCAGATGTAGCTCCTGCTCCAACACCGTGAGGCTCCACCTGTAGCTCCTGCTCCAACACTGCGAGGCTCCATCTGTAGCTCCTGCTCCAACACCGCGAGGCTCCATCTGTAGCTCCTGCTTCAACACGGCGAGGCTCCACCTGTAGCTCCTGCTCCAACATTGCGAGGCTCCAGATGTAGCTCCTGCTTCAACACGGCGAGGCTCCACCTGTAGCTCCTGCTCCAACATTGCGAGGCTCCAGATGTAGCTCCTGCTCCAACACCGTGAGGCTCCACCTGTAGCTCCTGCTCCAACACTGCGAGGCTCCAGATGTAGCTCCTGTTCCAACACCGTGAGGCTCCACCTGTAGCTCCTGCTCCAACACCGTGAGGCTCCACCTGTAGCTCCTGCTCCAACACTGCGAGGCTCCACCTGTAGCTCCTGCTCCAACACTGCGAGGCTCCACCTGTAGCTCCTGCTCCAACACCGCGAGGCTGCACCTGTAGCTCCTGCTCCAACACCGCGAGGCTGCACCTGTAGCTCCTGCTCCAACACTGCGAGGCTCCACCTGTAGCTCCTGCTCCAACACCGCGAGGCTCCACCTGTAGCTCCTGCTCCAACACTGCGAGGCTCCACCTGTAGCTCCTGCTCCAACACCGCGAGGCTCCACCTGCAGCTCCTGCTCCAACACTGCGAGGCTCCACCTGTAGCTCCTGCTCCAACACTGCGAGGCTCCACCTGTAGCTCCTGCTCCAACACTGCGAGGCTCCACCTGTAGCTGCTGCTCCAACACTGCGAGGCTCCACCTGTAGCTCCTGCTCCAACACCGTGAGGCTCCACCTGTAGCTCCTGCTCCAACACCTCGAGGCTCCATCTGTAGCTCCTGCTCCAACACCGCGAGGCTCCACCTGTAGCTCCTGCTCCAACACTGCGAGGCTCCAGCTGTAGCTCCTGCTCCAACACCGCGAGGCTCCACCTGTAGCTCCTGCTCCAACACCGCGAGGCTCCACCTGTAGCTCCTGCTCCAACACCGCGAGGCTCCACCTGTAGCTCCTGCTCCAACACCGCGAGGCTCCAGCTGTAGCTCCTGCTCCAACACCGCGAGGCTCCAGATGTAGCTCCTGCTTCAACACCGCGAGGCTCCACCTGTAGCCCCTGCTCCAACACCGCGAGGCTCCATCTGTAGCTCCTGCTCCAACACTGCGAGGCTCCACCTGTAGCTCCTGCTCCAACACCGCGAGGCTCCACCTGTAGCTCCTGCTCCAACACTGCGAGGCTCCACCTGTAGCTCCTGCTTCAACACCGCGAGGCTGCACCTGTAGCTCCTGCTCCAACACCGCGAGGCTCCACCTGTAGCTCCTGCTCCAACACCGCGAGGCTCCACCTGTAGCTCCTGCTCCAACATCGACACTAGGTTCTACCTGCAGCTCCTGGCTCCAAATTTAAGAGGCTACACTTGCTGCTCCGGGCATCAACCCAGGCAAGTCCTGACTTGTGCACCCTATTTTGGTCTGGACGTGTTTTGGACTAGCAAGAAATCAAGCTGGCGAAATGATCGATGGAATCAGGTGGCAGGCACGGGTTTGGCGGGGGTGGGGGAGGTGGGTGGACAATGCTGGTCAGATGTTCATTTGACTTCCGACTATGAGATGAAAAACAGCTTCCTGATGGCTTCTGGCGTGAACAGCGACCCACCTTCATCCTGCCATGATGGTTGGAGCCCCAAATTCCCACTGTCATTTTCCACCGTCCGGAAATGGATTTTTCAGCTCCCAAACTATCATCCACCCCGACACACCATGAACCCTGCCTCTGTCAGGAGCGTACAATTCCGCCTAACATCTTTTTGCCCTTCTAATTAAAGAAATTATTTGAATTGAATCATCCTAAGTAACAAATATATGTACATCAAGTCGATTCTAGGAGTTCAACTCATCTGTTTTCTCCAAGCGCAGAAATCACCTTTGAGATGTAAAGATCCCTTTGATCTGAAATTGTGTGATCAGCTTGATGAGGTGGATGGTTAACATCACCGATAGGAAAAGGAGATACATCGTTATCATCAGTGTCCTCAAAAGATCCTGGTCTGCTCAACACAAGCATCTAGAGTTCCACTTGATGTGGTCATTGTCATGAAGGCATAATCATTCTCATAATATTATTGTGATTTATTGTAAAAGAAGATTAATAGTGGGGCTCAGATAGTTTCTGTGTGTGTGTGTTTGTGTGGGATTTAATTGAATTGGAGACTGATAGTCTGGAGGCTTTGACTCACCAAAAGAAGCTAAATTTGAAATGCTAAACACGTAAACATGGCTGATGTCTTAGAAAGGAGAATTTGTATTTTTGGATCGATCAGGGCAGTTTTAGTTACAAAGAGAAGCTAGGCCAAGAAGTTTGTTTAATTTTCCCAATGGTTACTGACAATATTAGCACCAGGAAAAGATTGATATTATGAGAAAGTTCAAACTCCAAAGACACATGGGAATTTACATTAAAAGGGAGAATGAGGCTATGTGTCAGGGAAGGCATTGTAAGATGTAGCAGAAGTGTGAGACGCCTCCAGTATTTGTGCATTAAGCCTGCTGTCTACAGAAACCGAAGCTGGGAAAAGCCACTTTGAATTCTATTGTCCAGTGCATTGTGTTGACTTGCCTGGATCTGTTTAAAACCTTTTTTTTTTTTACTGTTGCCTTAACAGGAGTGTTACTGGAAGCCAGATTAATTAGGTGTTTAGGAGTTATTATTGTAGTAATTTGTAGACCTATGTATGTGCTTGAAATCTTTTCTTTTGTTAATAAATGTTTAATTTAGTTTTCTAAAACAATCTCTCAAGTCTCAGTGGACCAATTACTTCTGAATTGAGGGCAAGCATCTTGAAGTAAATACAAATTGCAAGAACGTTGTGATCACATGATCAAGTTTCCTTCATGGATTTGATCCACCTAGCACATATCATCTGCTGCGTCATAACAGTCATCCAACAGATAGGGATTGACAGCAGGGTGAGGATTGACCCGTGTAATTGTGATATAGTAGCCATCACAGAGACGTGGTTGAGGGAGGAGCAGGATTGGCAGCTCAACATTCCGGGATATAGAATCTTCAGGCGAGACAGGGGAAGGGGTAAAAGAGGAGGAGGCATTGCATTATTAGTTAAGGAGTCAGGTACTGCAGTAAGGAGAGATGATATCTTGGAGGGGGCATCGAATGGGCCTTTGTGGGTAGAGCTTAGGAATAAAAAAGGACCAGCCACATTGTTAGATGTTTATTATAGACCCCCAGGTAGTCAGCAGGAGATTGAGGAGCAAATATGTGCACAATTCGCGGTGGTGTGTAAAAACATTAACAATAGGGTAATTATATTAGGTGATTTTAACTTTTCCAACATTAATTGGGATAGACATAGTGTTAAGGGCTTGGGTGGAGTGGATTTCTTAAAATGTGTACAGGAGAACTTTTTATGTCAATATGTAGAGGGTCCAACAAGGGACGGCGCATTGCTGGACCTAATTCTGAGGAATGAAGCCGGACAGGTGGCTGAGGTGGTGGTGGGGGAGCATTTTAGTGATAGTGACCACAACATGGTACAGTTTAAGCTTGTTATGGACAAAGAAATAGACAAGTTGCAAAAAAATGTTTTGGAATGCGGGAGAGCAGATTTTAGTAAAATAAGGCAGGATCTGGCTAAGGTAGACTTAGAACAGCTACTTGTGGGGAAATCTACAGAGGAGCAGTGGGGGGTTGGGGTGATGGGGGGCATTCAAAAAGGAAATGGGGAGGGTACAGGCTCAACATGTTCCCTCTTGGGTGATAGGAAGGAGTAACAAGCCCAGAGAAAGTTGGATGACCAGAGATATTCAGGATACGATGAGAGGAAAAAAAAAGGCTTTTATCAGGTACAATGGAAGCAAATCAATGGAGGCATTAGTGGAGTACAGAAAGTGCAGGGTGGAGCTTAAGAAAACAATTAGGAGAGCAAAGAGGGGATATGAGAAAGCTCTGACTGGTAAAAATAGGGAAAACCCCAAGATATTCTATAAGTATATCAATGGGAAGAGTATAACCAGGGAAAGAGTAGGGCCCTTAAGGGACCAAGGAGGCAATCTATGGGTGGAGCCAGAGGACATTGGTGGAGTGTTGAATGAATACTTCACATCTGTCTTCACCCAAGAGAATAAGGATGAAGGTTTGGAACTCGGGGAGAGAGACTGCAAGGTTCTTGAGCAAATTGATATAGGGAGTGACAAGGTATTGGAGATGCTGGCAGGCTTAAAAATGGACAAGTCTCCATGTTTGGAAGATTTATGTCCCAGACTGCTGAAGGAGGCAAGGGAGAAGATCATAGGGGTTCTGACCCAAATTTTTAATTCCTCTCTGGCCACGGGGAAGTGCCAGAGGACTGAAGAACAGCTAATGTGATTCCGCTATTTAAGAAGGGTTGTAGAGATAAGCCAGGGAACTAAGGCCAGTGAGTCTCACGTTAGTGGTAGGGAAACTATTGGAGAAAATTCTGATGGAGAGAATCTATCTCCACTTGGAGAGGCAAGGTTTGATCAGATATAGTCAGCATGGCATTGTCAAAGGGAGGTCATGCCGAACAAATTTGACTGAATTTTTTGAGGAGGTGACCAGCTGTGTAGATGAGGGCAGTGCAGTTGATGTAGTTTATATGGATTTCAGCAAAGCCTTTGACAAGGTCTCACATGGGAGGCTCATAAAGAAGGCAAATGCACATGGAATACAGGGTAATTTCATAAGTTAGATTCAAAATTGACTTAGTTTTAGGAGACAGAGGGTGATGACAGAAGGCTGCTTTAGTGACTGGAAGCCAGTGTCCAGTGGCATACCACAGGGATCTGTGCTCGGTCCCCTATTATTCGTCATTTATATAAACAACATAGGTGATTATGTGGGGGGGTAGGATTAGTAAGTTTGTGGATTGACACAAAGATTGGCCGGGTGGTTAACAGTGAGTTTGAGTTGTCTTGGGCTACAGGAAGGTATAGACGGGATGGTCAAATGGGCAGATAAGTGGCAGATGGAATTTAACCCTGAAAAGTGTGAGGTGATACACTTTGGAAGGAGTAATTTGACAAGGAAGTATTCAATGAATGGCATGACACTAGGAAGTTCTGAGGAACAAAGGGACCTTGGCATGTGTGTCCATAGATCTCTGAAGGCGGAGGGGCATGTTGGTGGGATGGTGAAAAAGGCATATGGGACACTTGCCTTTATCAATCGAAGCATCGATTACAAAAGTAGGGAGGTCATGTTGGAGTTGTATAGAACCTTGGTGAGGCCACAGCTGGAGTACTGTGTGCAGTTCTGGTCACCACATTACAGGAAGGATGTGATTGCACTGGGGGGTGCAGAGGAGATTCACCAGGATGTTGCCTGGGATGAAACATTTAAGTTATGTAGAGGGGTTGGATAGACTTGAGTTGTTTACATTGGAGCAGGGAAGACTGAGGGGCGACCTGATCGAGGTGTACAAGATTATGAGGGGCATGGACAGGGTGGATACTGAGCACTGTTCCCCTTAGTTGAAGGGTCAGTCACAAGGGGACATAAGTTCAAGGTGAGGGGCAGGAGGTTTAGGGGGGATTTGAGGAAAAACTTTTTTACCCCGAGGGTGGTGAATGTCTGGAATGCGCTGCCTGGGAGGGTGGTGGAGGTGGGTTGCCTCACATCCTTTAAAAAGTACCTGGATGAGCACTTGGCACATCATAACATTCAAAGCTATGGGCCAAGTGCTGGTAATTGGGGTTAGATAGGTAGGTCAGATGTTTCTCACATGTCAGTGCAGACATGATGGGCCAAAGGGCCTCTTCTGCACTTTGTGTTTCTGTGATAAGCATTGTTGCTGAGCAACTACTTGATCTGCTTTGTACCTGATGTTTTTTTATTCTTTGGGATGTGGGTGTCACTGGCAAGGCCAGCATTTGTTGCCCATCCCTAATTGCCCTTGAACTGAGTGGCTTGTCATTTCAGAGGACAGTTAAGAGTCAACTGTGCATTGCTGTGGATCTGGAGTGACATATAGGCCAGACCAGGTAAGGGTGGCAGATTTCTTTCCCCCTGAAAGGCATTAGTGAACCAGATGGGTTTTATGACAATCAATGATAGTTTCATGGTCACCATTACTGAGACTAGCTTTCAATTCCAGATTTAATTAATTGAAATTAAATTCCACCAGCCACTATGGTGGGATTTGAATCCATGTGCTCACAGCATTAGCCTGGGTCACTGGAATACTAGTCCAGTGATGTTACCACTACACCACCATTCCCAGCTTAGGATAGCGATAATGCATATTTGTGGTTGTGATTTGGCCATTTGATTTGAATCCAATCTGCGAATTCAAATTGTGGTTCCCTTGCACTTGTATGTTGGTCAAAGTATGCTTTTCCTTTACATTGTCGCTTTGTGACTTCATCTGCTTTCATTCTAATATTCTTGTTAACTGAGAAAAGAGATATGGCTGTGAAAGCGGGTTTTAGTAAACACCTTGTCAAACACTAGGAGGGAAATGGAAAGCAATGAAGGTGAACAAGGCAACAGAGAGACATCTTTTGATGATCTGCTTCTATCACTGCTTGTTTGTCCCTACAACCACACCACCCCCCTCCACCTCTCTGTCTCTCTATCTCTCCGCCCCCCACACACACACCTTAAACCAGCTTATATTTCAGCTCTTTCCTGGACTCGAACTCAAGTTCTGTTGAAGGGTCATGAGGACTCGAAACGTCAACTCTTTTCTTCTCCGCCGATGCTGCCAGACCTGCTGAGTTTTTCCAGGTAATTCTGTTTTTGTTTTGGATTTCCAGCATCCGCAGTTTTTTTGGTTTTATCTCTGTGTTTAATTGACTGCCACTGCTCTTCAAGAAATGCCTACCTCCTTGAAGAAGTTCTGTTCCTCTCTGCGACAAGATTTCCGTATCTCTCTGTTGCCTTGTTCACCTTCATTGCTTTCCATTTCCCTCCTAGTGTTTGACAAGGTGTTTACTAAAACCCGCTTTCACAGCCATATCTCTTTTCTCAGTGACTGTCTCCGTCTCCGACTTACCCCATGTGGATTTCAACTGAAATTCCACCCCTCATGTTTCGAACCCACCCAGGATTACAGGTATCTCCGGGACATAAAACGTTTCTCGGACTGCTGTTCCCGTCACATTCTGAAATCCACTCTCAGTGCCATGCGCCGCCATATGAACACACTCGTCCTCTCCGTCCAGCAGCACCGCCGCACCCTTTTTCAAAGCTGCGCGTGCCCCCAGTTTCATTTTATCCTTCGGCTCATCCGACGCCTCAACAAGAAACTTTTTCTCTTTCTCTCAAGTGCTAAGGAACACAAGCTCCAACAACTCATCGACACCAACACCCATCCAGGACCCTCCACCCCTGCCTGTCCCTCCGTCCCCACCCTTTCTTCCAGTCCCAACTCCAGCCATGTATTCACTATACCCCCTGACCTTCCCCTCTCCGATGCTGAACGTTCAGTGCTCAGCAAAGGACTTAGTTTCATACCCTTACGCCCTCACCTCAATGAATTTCGGGCTCGGCATGATACTGAACTCTTCTTCCGCCGTCTTCATCTCCAGGCTCACTTCTTTGGGCAGGAGTCCTCTCCCAGTTCAACGGATCCTTTCACCCACCTCCAATATTCTCCCTCCACCTGGACCCCTCCCTCTGGATTCTTACCTTCTCTCGATCTTTTCATTGAGAACTGTTGGCGTGACATTAGTCGTCTCAATTTCTCTGCTCCTCTCACCCATTCTAACCTGTCTCTCTCTGAACTTACTACACTCCATTCTCTCAGGTCCAACCCTGACATTGTCATCAAACCCGCTGACAAGGGTGGTGCTGTTGTTGTCTGGCGCACTGACCTCTACCTCACGGAGGCTGAGCGTCAACTCGCAGACACTTCCTCCTACCTCTCCCTGGACCATGACCCCACCACTGAACATCAAGCCACTGTTTCCAGGACTGTCACTGACCTCATCTCCTCTGGGGATCTCCCTCCCACAGCTTCCAACCTGATAGTCGCCCAACCTCGGACGGCCCGCTTCTATCTCCTACCCAAAATCCACAAACAGAACTGCCCCGGTAGACCGATCGTCTCAGCTTGCTCCTGCCCCACAGAACTCATTTCTCGTTATCTTGACTCCCTTCTCTCTCCCCTTGTCCAGTCCCTTCCCACCTACATCCGTGATTCCTCTGACACCTTACGTCACATCAACAATTTCCAGTTCCCTGGCCCCTACCGCTTCCTCTTCACCATGGACGTCCAATCCCTCTACACCTCCATCCCCCACCAGGATGGTCTGAGGGCCCTTAGCTTCTTCCTCGAACAGAGGCCCGAACAATCCCCATCCACCACTACTCTCCTCCGTCTGGCTGAACTTGTTCTCAGACTGAACAATTTCTCCTTCAACTCCTCTCACTTCCTCCAAATAAAAGATGTGGCTATGGGTACCCGTATGGGCCCCAGCTATGCCTGTCTCTTTATGGGGTATGTGGAACATTCCTTGTTGCAGTCCTACTCCGGCCCCCTTCCACAACTCTTTCTCCGGTAAATCGATGATTACTTCGGTGCCGCTTCATGCTCTCGTCAGGACTTGGAAAAATTTATTAATTTTGCTTCCAATCTCCCCTCCATCGTTTTCATGTGGTCCATCTCTGACACTTCCCTTCCCTTCCTTGACCTCTCTGTCTCAATCTCTGGTGATAGACTGTCCACCAATATCCATTACAAACCCACCGACTCCCACAGCTATCTCGACTACAGCTCCTCACACCCCGCTTCCTGTAAGGACTCCATCCCATTCTCTCAGTTCCTTCGCCTCCATCGCATCTGTTCCGATGATGCTACATTCAAAAACAGTTCCTCTGACATGTCCTCCTTCTTCCTTAACCGAGGTTTTCCACCCACGGTCGTTGACAGGGCCCTCAACCGTGTCTGGCCCATCTCCCGCGCATCCGCCCTCATGCCTTCTCCTCCCTCCCAGAAACATGATAGGGTCCCCCTTGTCCTCACTTATCACCCCACCAGCCTCCGCATTCAAAGGATCATCCTCCGCCATTTCCGCCAACTCCAGCATGATGCCACCACCAAACACATCTTCCCTTCACCCCCCTTATCGGCATTCCATAGGGATCGCTCCCTCCGGGACACCCTGGTCCACTCCTCCATCACCCCCTACTCCTCAACCCCCTTCTACGGCACAACCCCATGCCCACGCAAAAGATGCAACACCTGCCCCTTCACTTCCTCTCTCCTCACCGTCCAAGGACCCAAACACTCCTTTCAAGTGAAGCAGCATTTCACTTGCATTTCCCCCAACTTAGTCTACTGCATTTGTTGCTCCCAATGTGGTCTCCTCTACATTGGAGACACCAAACGTAAACTGGGCGACCGCTTTGCAGAACACCTGCGGTCTGTCCGCAAGAATGACCCAAACCTCCCTGTCGCTTGCCATTTTAACACTCCACCCTGCTCTCGTGCCCACATGTCTGTCCTTGGCTTGCTGCATTGTTCCAGTGAAGCCCAACGCAAACTGGAGGAACAACACCTCATCTTCCGACTAGGGACTTTGCAGCCTTCCGGACTGAATATTGAATTCAACAACTTTAGGTCGTGAGCTCCCTCCCCCATCCCCACCACCTTTCTGTTTCCCCCTTCCTTTTTTTTTCCAATAAATTATAAAGATTTTCCTTTTCCCACCTATTTCCATTATAAAAAAAACCCCACTAGAGCTATACCTTGAGTGCCCTACCATCCATTCTTAATTAGCACATTCGTTTAGATAATATCACCAACTTTAACTTTAACACCTATGTATTCTATTGTACTATTGTCGTTGACATCTTTTGATGATCTGCTTCTATCACTGCTTGTTTGTCCCTACAACCACACCCCCCCTCCACCTCTCTGTCTCTCTATCTCTCTCCCCCCCCACATACACACCTTAAACCAGCTTATATTTCAGCTCTTTCCTGGACTCGAACTCAAGTTCTGTCGAAGGGTCATGAGGACTCGAAACGTCAACTCTTTTCTTCTCCGCCGATGCTGCCAGACCTGCTGAGTTTTTCCAGGTAATTCTGGAACATTCCGTGTCTGGTTTTAAAACTTTAGCTCCAGCCGCAAGTTTAAGCAATGAAGCAAGTGGAAAAGGATCAGTGAACCAGACTAACCAATCAAACATAGAACAATTAAACTATTGATCACTACATCAGGCAATGTATTAGAGATTGAAGTAGGTGGTGTAAATCTTGAGAGCAGGAAACTAAGAATGGACATCTTAGACTGTCCCTTGAGGGGTAATGAGACACAATACCAATTTACTCTTTTTCCAACACTGAGATACCTGACCTGGAACTGGTTAGGTGCCACAAGTGGAATGCTACTGCAATTTTTAACATTGAGATCCTACATCATGAGGACACAGATGGGGAGTTTCTGATGGAGACCAGACTGGATGGCCTTGATCTTGCCAATATTGAGCTATAGAAATTGTGCCTCATTGATAACTAGAGTTCAGATAGAGAGTTTGATAGCAGAGCAAGAGGTACAATGTCAAAGGTGGTGGTTAAAGTAAGGTAGAAGAACTTAAGAAGTACAGGAGTGTGATGGGTAAAGGCTGATCATGCCCTTGGGTCTTCAACATCTCAACTCCACACTAGACAGCTTATTTACCAATGAATTTATTGTGAAAGACTCGTAATTCAGAAGCCCAGACTAATGCTCTGGGGACATGGTATCAAATCTCACCATGACAGCTGGTGGAATTTAAATTCAATTAATAAAATCTGGAACAGAAAGCTGTTCACAGTATTGATCACCATGA
This sequence comes from Carcharodon carcharias, assembly GCF_017639515.1. Lineage (NCBI taxonomy): Eukaryota > Metazoa > Chordata > Chondrichthyes > Lamniformes > Lamnidae > Carcharodon > Carcharodon carcharias. The sequence continues at coordinate 15,643,146 of NC_054484.1, forward strand.
AACTATCATTGATTGTCATAAAAACCATTCTGGTTCAGTAATGTTCTTTAGGGAAGGAAATCTGCTATCCTTACCCATTCTAGCCTACATGTGACTCCAGACCCACAGCAATGTGGTTGACCCTTAGCTACCCTCTGAAATGGCCTTGCAAGCCAAACAGTTTAAGGTCAATTGGGGATGGGTAATGAATGCTGGGGTTGCCAGTGACACACACATCCCATGAAAGAATTAAAAAAAGAGAAAATCCACACTTTCCTTCAATTGCTAGCAATTCTCTAGAACTTCAGGAACTGCCCAGTGAATGCACTGCAAATTAGTGTCAGTGGGGCACGTTACTAGGCTCCAGTAGTGATGTCAGCATTATGATCATGCAGTGGCCAAAGTTGCAGAACAATGCACGTATGTGGCGAATCAGTGAGACTCCTGACATAGAAGCTGGCTGTCATGGGAATGGAACATATAATGGTTCCTCTCGTGTAATTCACGGCCCATTACAGTGCAAAGGCATATTTAGCTTAGTGCTAGGTTCAGGAAACATTGACACAAGATGGCATCAAAATTTACATCACACGTTGCAAGACCTCAGGACATTCAGGTTTAACATGAGGCACATGTGAATTAACAAGCAAGCTTCTTATGGCCAATGCTGTACCTTTTTGAAGTGCAGTCCCTGTTGTAATGTAGAAAATGCAGCAGCCAATCTGCTTAAGACAAGGTCCCACCAATAATGACGTGGTAATGACTAGATGCTGATAGATGGTGAGGGACAAAGCAACAAGACAACTCCTCTGCTCCTCTTTGAAATAGTGGATCTTTGATATTTCCTAGAGAAGGTAAATTGAAACTCAGTTTAACAGATCATCTGAAAGATAGCACATCAGACAGTGCAGAACACCAATTTTCTGCCCAAAATGTAGAGAAATGGGGCAACTGCCAGCAGCTGGAATTCAGATAGACTGGAGGCAGTGCCAAGGTTCAGGAAAGTCAATGCAATGGTGGTTTTGATCAGGTTAGGGAGATCGGGTGCTTGGGAAGCCTAGGGCAACAATGGTCCAGACTTTCCTTGTAGGGCCCAGAGGAGCCTTCACAGACCACATTTAACTGAATGGAGTGGCCAAGCTTTTAGAAGTCACAGGACCCCGATAACCTGTGCCTCATTCAGTGGTGTTTCAGCCGCTGGAACAAATATATTGTCAGTGAAATCACATGTTGACTGGAATTGAGCAGGAAATTGGCCTCTCTATTTCAATTGCAATTTCAAACCAGATTTGGGGAACGGTGTAGGTGAGGAGATGAGTTAAAATTCAACCTGCAGTCCCCATTGCAATGGATTGGAGTGTGACTGATCAAAGTACTATGGCTGTTTCGTTAATACTTCACTAAGCATTCCAATGTTATCTGTGACTAATGACACAATTAACAAACTAAGAACGTAAGAACATTAGAAATAAGAGCAGGAATAGACTGAATCTGCTTCGCCATTCAATAAGAACATGTCTGATCATGTGCCTCAACGCCAGTGCCCCGCCTGCTCCACATTTATCTTGATCTCCTAAGACCAAAAATCTGCTCATTAAATATAGTCGATGCTGCAGCATCCACAATTCTATAGGATAGAGAATTCTAACAAACCTCTGAGAACAAAAATCTCCTCATCTCTATCCTGACTGAAAGACCCCTTTCTACATTCCCCAGACAGGGGAAACAACCTCTCAGTGTCTATCCTGTCAAGCCCCTTCAGAATCTTGTATGTTTCAATATTACTTCTCGTTTTCCTAAACTTCAGGGAGAATTGGGCCAATTTACTTATCCTCTCATCAAAGGCCAATGCTCTCATCCCAGGAACCAATCTAGTGAACACTTTTTGAGCTTTCTCAAAGGCAAGTAGATTCTTCCTTAGATATGGAGACCAAAACAGTGCACAGTACTCCAGTGTAGTCTCGCCAGAGCCCTATACAATTGCAGCAAAACTTCTTTATTCAAGTGCTCCAGAGCTGGAAAGAGCTGGAAGTATAGAGGTTGAGGGCTACTGTGGTCTTCAGAGCCACTGGTATGGGGTGATCAGTTGGAGCTGATCACAGGCCCGATCATCTGACAAACTGAAGTCATGATCTCCCTGGAGAGATGGAGCCTCCTTCGGCATTGCACGTCGGACATATCGAGGTAGCTGCGTCGCTGCCTATAAACCCTGGCAGCAGGATAGTGATGTCTTCTGTGGCCCCTTCCTCCTTGGACTTCCTGCTGGCCCTGCACCCCTTGTGCCTGCACCTCTCTTCCAACAGGTCCCTCCCCTGGAAGCTGCAATGGGACATCTGGCCTCCTCTCCCTTCTGCCCCTCTCTTCCTCCTCAGAGGAGGTGCCTCCAGAGACCACCACAATCCCCATTACCAGGGTAAGGGAAGCCTGTCTGATACCTGGAAAGGTCCACGCGTTTCGAATCCTTCGGGGGCCAGGAGGACACCAACGAGTCCTGAAATGACACGTGGAAATGCTAAGAATGAAGCCCCAATCAGAGATTAAGCTGACAAGTACCAGTAAGCCACGAGCAGCAAGTTATATCCAAAACCCCTCACTACTCACATTGAAAATGCTGCTGACCCTTTTTATCCGGCCCATGGGTGAGGTTTTGAAAATTTTGGGCTGTCCGCCGGCCTGTATTGCCCATACGGCGAGTGAAAGATCGTACAGGCAACGTTAAATCACCATCCATTGGGTTGTCAAGGGCCTTCACTAGCCTCTTAATTAATGGCAGGCACAGCACCGACTCCCACGCGCAACCACTGAGTACATGGTGATATCGGGACTCTCGCTCAGCGTCACCGTGACTCATTTTACAATCGCCGCTCGGTTCAGGCGCACGCCCATCGGACGAGCAGAAAATTCTGCCCCAAGTATATTGCATCTACTGGCTCCTCTGTATCTATCCTGCTAATTACATCCTCCAAATACTCAAAGAAATTTATCAAATACAATTTACCTCTCATAACGCCATGTTGAATTTGTCCGAACATACTCTAATTTTCTAAGTGCCTTGTTAACAATAGATTCTGGCATTTTGAATGATGTCAGGCTCACTAGCTTGTAGTTTACTGTTTTTCCTCTTTTTTGAGTGGTGTTTTATATTTGCTAACTTCCCATTGGCTGGGATCATTGCAGAATTTAGGGGATTTTGGAAAAATATAACCAGTGCATCCATGAGTTACCTCTTTGACGTGTTGGTCATTAGGTCCTTGTTGCTTTTGTCCCTTAAGTTTCTCCAATGATTTTTCTCTGCTGATATTAATTAACATAATTTTCTCACTCTTATTAGCACCTTGGTTACCTTCTATTTCTGGTATGTAATTTGTGTTTTCTACTGTGAAGACAGACACAAATATTTGTTCAACGTCTCAACCATTTTCTCATTTCCCATGGTAATTTATTCTGTCTCTGCCTCTAAGGGACCAATGTTTACTTTAGCTATTCTCCTTTTTTCTATATTTGTAAAAGTTCTTATCATCTGTTTCTAAATTCCTGGTTACTCTACTCCTCTTTTTCTATAGAGGCCTATAAACTACTTCCAGTAGTATTTTCTGACCATTATTATTCCTAGTCTCTACCTATACTAATTCTACTTCCTGACCTTTGAACTGACGTATTTTCTTACTACTATCTTTGAGTCATCCTTCGTTATCAAGTCCATTCCTCTTCCTTTTCCATTCTGCCTGTCTTTTTTTAAATATTGTGTACCTTGGAATATTTACTTTCCAACCTTGGTCACCTTGCAACCATGTCTTGTAATGGCAATTAGGTCTAAGCCATTTATCTCTATTTGTGCCATTAGCTCATCTACCTTATTACAAATGCTTCTTGGATTCAGATATAGAGCCTATAATTTTATTTTTGTTATTAATATTCTTTGCACGGATCTTATTTGCTGATGAATTATTACATATAGAGTCTCTGTCCCTTCCTGTCCCACAGGGCTTGTCCTTACTCAGATCGCCAGGCTGTTCTAGTGCCTCAATTCTTCTCTTTGGCTTTCTAAATCTCCCTTCACCTGACCCCAGTCTGCTCCTCACCCTCCCCTCCTCATTGTCCCCACTCCCACCCCTTTGCCGCTCCCCCCACCCCACCCCACCACCCCGTTGCCCCTGACTGGTTTTAGTTTACAATCCTATCCACAGCCCTTGATATGTGATTTCGCAGAACATGGATCCCAGCCTGGTTAAGTGGAGTCCATCCTAATGGAACAGTTCCTTTTTTCCTCAGTACTGGTGCCAGTGCCCCATGAATGAATGTGGCTATTGCAAATGTACCCCAATTATCTTTGATATGTAGTGTAAGAAAGGAAACTTTTTATTTCTGTTGGACTGATGTAAAGAACAGATCTTTTTTTATTTCCTGTTGGATTGTAGATTAAAATTACTTTGCCTGCAGTTTGAAAGACATGTCCACTGGAATAGGATAAGAGATACATACAATGTTGCAGCCCTGGAACAGAGTGCGCCATGAGAGACAGGATGGTGCCAGAAAGGAGTCCTGGAACAAGGGAGCTGCCTGGTAACAATGATTTAATTGGCTCCTGACCAGGTGACCAGGTGACCAGGTTTTGTGTGAGAGCAGGGAAGAATAGCTCCTAGCCTGAAAGGAACAAGACCTAAAACCTCTTTCTCTTGTGTGAGGAAGATTCCAGTAATTTCACGATGAAAGTTCCTGGCCTACAAAGAGGAAATACCTAAAATCTCTTTTCCTCATTTCTCGATAAACTGCTCTATCTCTCTGCAAACCCCTGTCAAGAGGCAAAAGGGGAAAATCACAGAGACATTGAAAGGCAAATGCTTAACCAGTGAACTAAAGACTGCAAGTGCTGGAAGACCACATTGTATCATCAACAAAGAACTGAAAGGAATTTGGAAGACATTGATCAAAATTAACCCATCCAATCCTGTACTCTGGAATTGGTGCTATTGAACTGTTTTATCCCACCCTTAAAATCCATGATTTGTGTGTCTCATGTGTCATAGAAATGAGCAGCTCATATTTTGTTCTTTTGCTGCTGGTTAACAACAGTTTGTTCAATAACAGTTATTTACTTGTTAAGTTTACAAACCTAGTGCTTGTACTCTGTTAACCTAAATTAATGAGTTAGGTAGAACTGGGGCAATCTGGTGATTTGGTCAAACTTTTCAAATTTGTCATGACTTGGGGGAACATTGAGGCTTGACATGACAGTGCACTCTCTCTAGTGAGTCGTGACAGTAGCATCTTATAATCATGGTTCTATATTTTATTTCTCTAGTTTTTTGGTATCCCAGGGATTTTAAATTGACCAAAGAGAAGAATTGAATACAAATAACTCCCCCAATCCCAGTGCAGGGGTTAAAGATGGACTTTTTAAAAAACAGAAATCTCGATGCAGCCAATCTCCCATGACATTGCTCCCAGGCTGACAGGGACTATCATAAGGAGGGTAAAGTATTATTCTGCTGCAAAGGTGGAGCTGTTAGTAACTGATTTAGGATTACATAGGGTAAAAGAGCAGAAGAATGTAGGTTATCCTCTATTTCTGGTAGTAGGAATAGGAGATAGGAGTAGGCCATTCAGCCCCTTGAGCATGCTCTGCTATTAAACTAGACCTTGGCCGCGCACTATCACCATATCCCTTGATGTCTTTAATATCTTGAAATCTATCAATTTCTGTCATGAACATAATGACTGAGACTCCACAGCCCTCTGGGGTAGAGAATGCCAAAGAATCACTACCCTCTGGGTGAAGAAATTTCCCCTCATTCCATCCTAAAAGGCCTACCTCCTATTTTGAGACGGTGCCGCTTGGTTCTAGAGCCCCCAGCCAGGGTACAGAAACAGGCCTAAAAACAAAAAAACTGCAGATGCTGGAACTCCAAAACAAAAACAGAATTACCTGGAAAAACTCAGCAGGTCTGGCAGCATCGGCGGAGAAGAAAAGAGTTGACGTTTCGAGTCCTCATGACCCTTCAACAGAACTGAGTGAATCCAAGGAAGGGGTGAAATATAAGCTGGTTTAAGGTGTGTGTGTGTGGGAGTGGGGGGGGGGGTGGTTTGGGTGGGGTGAGAGAAGTGGAGGGGGTTGGTGTGGTTGTAGGGACAAACAAGCAGTGATAGAAGCAGATCATCAAAAGATGTCACAGACAACAGAACAGAAGAACACATAGGTGTTAAAGTTGGTGATATTATCTAAACGAATGTGCTAATTAAGAATGGATGGTAAGGCACTCAAGGTATAGCTCTAGTGGGGGTGGGGGAGCATAAAAGATTTAAAATTCCTTTCAAGTGAAGCAGCATTTCACTTGCATTTCCCCCAACTTAGTCTATTGCATTCGTTGCTCCCAATGTGGTCTCCTCTATATTGGAGAGACCAAACGTAAACTGGGCGACCGCTTTGCAGAACACCTGCGGTCTGTCCACAAGAATGACCCAAATCTCCCTATTGCTTGCCATTTTAACACTCCACCCTGCTCTCATGCCCACATGTCTGTCCTCGGCTTGCTGCATTGTTCCAGTGAAGCTCAACGCAAACTGGAGGAACAACACCTCATCTTCCGACTAGGCACTTTACAGCCTTCTAGACTGAATATTGAATTCAACAACTTTAGGTCTTGAGCTCCCTCCTCCATCCCCACCCCTTTCTGTTTCTTCCCCCTTCCTTTTGTTTTTTCCAATAAATTATATAGATTTTTCTTTTCCCACCTATTTCCATTATCTTAAAATATTTTTAAATCTTTTATGCTCCCCCACCCCCACTACAGCTGTACCTTGAGTGCCCTACCATCCATTCTTAATTAGCACATTCGTTTAGATAATATCACCAACTTTAACACCTATGTGTTCTTCTGTTCTGTTGTCTGTGACGTCTTTTGATGATCTGCTTCTATCACTGCTTGTTTGTCCCTACAACCACACCAACCCCCTCCACTTCTCTCACCCCACCCAAACCCTCCATTCCCCCCCACCCCCCCACCCACACACACACCTTAAACCAGCTTATATTTCACCCCTTCCTTGGATTCACTCAGTTCTGTTGAAGGGTCATGAGGACTCGAAACATCAACTCTTTTCTTCTCCGCCGATGCTGCCAGACCTGCTGAGTTTTTCCAGGTAATTCTGTTTTTGTTACAGAAACAGGCCATTCGGTACAACTGCCCTATGCGAGTGCTCATGCTCCACTAGAGCCTTCTTTCATTTTTCCTCATCTAAAGCCACTGTCATAGCCTCTATTCTCTTGTTCCTCACTTGCTTGCCTGGCTTCCCCTTAAATGCATCTAAACTATTTGATTCAACTACTCCCTGCGGTAGCTAGTTCCACATTCTTATTATTTTTATGATCCTTAGTGAATGCAAATGCTTCTAGGCCACTTCTAATGGGTGGAATTATTAGACTTCAAGTGGGTAGAGACATTAATTTTCCCTTTTCTCCATCAAGACTGTGGACCAATGCCCTCGAATCGAATCCACAAAGTGACCTCAGCATTTTAGCATTTAATACATGTAACACAGGATGAAGCAAATATGAATACTAAAGCATGACCTACTTCTGTCCAACCATTTTTGGGCATGGATGATGGTTAAAGGAGTTGAAACATAAATCTTCATATCTGAAGGAGAAATACATGGTGTAGGTTTGGTGCTTTCCTTGGGCTCGGATTGTTTAAACTGATTTGTATTTATTTTAAATGTTGCTCCAAGAAGGAAAAATACAGTTTGGACCAGTCCTCTTATTTCCCAGTTTTTACTGGTGTTCCATTTTAAGGTGTGCAGGACCAGTCCTCTTATTTCCCAGTTTTTACTGGTGTTCCATTTTAAAGTATGCAGGACCAGTCCTCTTACTTCCCAGTTTTTACTGTTCTTTTCCTCCTGGGCCATGGGCGAATGAGATTGATAAAATACTGGTCGTAACTTGCATCAGCAAAATGGGCACCAGCAATGGGGGATCTAGTTTCCCAGCTGTATCCATGGAGGAAACTCCAGGCCATGACCTAACACTCTGGGCAGAATTTTGCCGTCGGCGAGCAGGGGGCGGGGCCTGCTCGCCGAGGTGTAAAATGATGCGGGATGATGTCGGGCGGAACCCCCAACGGCATCCCGTCCCCTTGAAATTTTCAGAAAGGCGGGCACGCATCAAAATCAGCTGTGTGCCCGCTGACCTGTCAATGGCCAAATGAGGCCATTGACAGGATCATTTAAGCAATTAAAGGACCTGCCCCTCCAACCTTAAGGTGGGCAGGTCAGCCAAGAGCCCCGGTGGCAAATAGAGCAAACATGAAACTTCATCCACGGATAGGATGAGGTTTCATGCAGTGTTTTAAAATTTTTAATAAAGTTATTATCTTAATTATGAACATGTCCCATCTCATGTGACATTGTCACATGAGGGAGACATCTTAGGGTTTTTCTCTATTTTAAATATTTTTCAAAGTGTCAGCGATCTCCCTGAGGCTGCACTTAGCCTCACGCTGGGTGGGCCTTAATTGGCCAGCCTACGTAAAATGGCAGTGGGGCTGGCTTCTCCAGCACGGATTGGCTCCCTGCCCGCCAGAGATTGGGTTGGGATTGCCCACCAGGCAGAAAATTCTGGCCTCTGAATTTTATTTACTTTGCAGCTCAGCTTGGACAGTTAAATATATTTTCAGTTCCAAAGGCAGATATTGTAAATGGCAAGCTTTAATGAGGTTTTCCATCAATTGTAATGCATTGCCAGTTTCCACTTATATATTGACAACCAACCCCATCAACACGACATCTGTCAACTCTTCCGCCACCTCTAAAACCACAGACTGCTTGTTCGATCCAGTACTGGACGAGCAGAAACTTCCTCCATTTAAATGTTGGGAAGATTGAAGCATTGTATTTGGCCCCTCTGATAAACTCCATTCCCTAGCCACCAATTTCATCCCTCTCTGAGGCCGACTGTTCTGACCCCAAGATGAGGTTCCAACCACGTAACCGTGCAGAACTAAGATCACCTATTTCCAGCTTGGTAACATTGCCTGACTCCACCCTCTGCCTCAGCCCATCTACTGCTGACACCCTCATCCATGTCTTTGTTACCTCTAGATTTGACTATTCCAATGCACTCCTAGCCAGCTCCACACCCTCTTTCCTCTGTCAACTTAAGGTCATCCAAACTCTGCATCAGCCCGAATCCTTAGTCACTACAAGTCCTGATCACCTTTCATCCCTGTGCTAGCCAACCTACGTTGGCTCCTGGTCAAACAGCGCATCCACCCTAAAATTCTCATTCTTGGCCAGGCTTTTCCATTCCCGTTGGTGTCAGGCGTGTTCGGTGGCCTGTGCGACAACATGGTGCCATGGCTTTCAAGACGGTGTGAAACCAGTTCGCGATTGTCTGCTCAGCCCACAGATGGCGGGCCGCGTATCCCCCCCATCGGACGTTGGGCACCTCATTGTAACACATCAGCATATCAATATTGGGCCAGCCCACTGGAATCGTCTCCTGCCAATGGATTGTCGACCCATGTTGGCAGGAAAACACGCAGCCATGTTTCACAACAGCATATAAGCGACGTGTGCCTGGTGGGTTGCATTTCGATCGGGACTTCAAGGTTTGTTTGCCCACCTGGCTTCGATCAGCACTTGCAGTCATCAGCAATAGGCTTCACAGGCAGCACCATATCACTTTTAGGGTGGCTCACGGAGGTCTCTACCTACCAGAACAGCCCATATGTGGGTGACTTTTTAAAGGCTGCAGGACTAGAGCTTGTTTGGCAAAGGGGGCGGGGTGGGGGTGAAGTGGCCTCAGGCAAGGAAAGAGGCTGCAGGTTGAGGGCTGTACTGGGGAAGGGGGGTAACCCAGGGTGTGTGTGGGGGCACATGTTGATCTATGCAAATGGCCCCAAGATGGCAGGGAGAAGAGGAGATGACGCCAGATGGACATGGGAGGGTATGTGTGTGAGAACGGGTGGTGATGTCCCTTGAGCTGGCAGAGTAAGATGCCATTGAATGTGTGATGGGCTTGAGTGTGTGAGTTCAGAATGGTAAGTTAGTTGCCAGTCCCTGGCTGCACAGATGAGATCATTCATCTTCTATCTGCATTGGATGGCCACTCTCTCCTGTGTAGCATTGGCACTGACCACCACTGCCATTGCATGCCAAGCCTAGTTGGTCACACCACTGCCCCATCCTGGGGCCAGAGTGTGGGTAGAGGACATCCTGGCAGGCCTCTATGATGTCCAAAAGGCGATCCAGTGGCGAGTCACCAAACCTGGGGGCTGCAGTCTTTTTGCCTTTCGAGGACATCTTCCCTGCAGTGGTCCTGGGCTGGAAGCACTGAGATGTGCACGCACGTCTGGACTTTAAATATGGCTCCAGGCGTGATGAAGTGGCAAGGTGATGGTGTGGGCGGGCAAATGCAAGCCCGCCCACCATCAAAACAACGTGTTACCCAGGAATGAATAACTAATTCGGCGGGTTTAGGACGATACGGCGTGAAAACCCACCATTGCGGCCGATGGGTAAAACGTGGTTTTACCCACCTGTTAGTGCAAATCTGGGGTGATTCTTCCCCTTTTCTCTAAATCTCTCCACGGCCTTCCCCTCTCTAGCTCTATAATCTTCACCAGCTCCACAACTGCCACCATCCTCCGGCCCCCCCCGACACCACCCTGACCCCCACCAGTCTGGTGAACCGGGGTTGTATTCCGTCTAGGTTAAGTATGTTTTTCCACCGTTATGATAACCAAAACTGCGCGCACAGTCAGGACCTCACCAATTTCTTCTTCTTTCACCTTCTCCCACTTTACTTGGGGCCTCCACAATGCTGGATGATCACCCTTCTCCAACTCAATCATCCTTGCCCCTCACCCATTCCTCTTCCAATCCCGCTGCATTTAAATCTCTCGCCAACGCATCTTTCCATCTGGTCTTCGGCCTTTGTCTTCTGGTTGCCGACAGTCCCATCCGTCTCTCGCCTCACTAACATTTTCTCTCTCCTTCCTTCCACAACAGGGCGATCGTACCATTCCAATCTCTTCTCGGCTACTTTCTTCGACACACCCATAATCTTCACTGACCCCCCCCCCCCCCGCCCCCCGATGTGCTGACTCCTGGTTTCATCCTTTCTCATTACTCCACATATCCATCTCAGCATCCCTTGTGGCCTCAACAACGTTTTGTGTAATTGTGGTCAGACCTCTTTGCTCTAATGCTCCAATCTACCTGCAATAAAAGCTATTATACCATTGGCCTTTCTAATTACTTGCTGTACCGGCAGGTTAACACACTGTGATGCACGGGGACACCCGTGACCCTCTGAATGTAAACATTCCTCAGTCTCATACCATTCAAATAAACATTCTGCTTTATTTTTCCTACCAAAGTGGATAACTTCACATTTTGCTACATTGCATTCCATGATATAATATTCCTGTCACTATAAAACTGTGCACCATACAATTTACTGTGAGCAATGTCATGAGCAAGCCATTATAATGGATGTACATAAGAGGGAGCAGCAAGAAGTGACAGTGAACTGAAAAATGTTTTTAACTGGTTTGGTTTAAAGGCATTGGACTGAATTTACAGAATTAATCCGGTGCTCGTTTCGCACTGAAATGACAGGAAAGATAACACTTCAGTGTTTTGATCTAACCAGGAGCTGCTTAAGTGGCCTCACCTTTAATTGCAAAGTGTCCCTATTTCAGCAAAAACCTCAGCGACAGGCAGTAGCTGGACATGGTCGGCTTTGATCAGCTTCCAAGCAGAGAATTGTGAAATAAAATAAGCAAGTGTTTTTAATCTAACGATCACTGTTTGAGTGAAGAAGTTTCTTCTGAATTCCCTATTGGATTCCTTGGTATCTTGTACTGATGGCCTCTAGTTATGCTTTTCCCCACAAGAGGGAACATTCTCACTGTTTCCACTCTATCAAAGCCTTTCATAATTTTGACCTCTATTCGGTCACCCCTTGGCCTTCTTTTCACAATGGAGCCCCAGCCTGTCAATCCTTTCCTGATGTGTATGCCCAAACATTTCTGGTATTGTTCTTGTAAATCTTTCCTCTCCACTATCTCTATTTTCTTTTTATAACATAGTGACCAGAACTGCAGGCCGTACTCTTAAGTCTGGTCTGACCAAGGTTCGATACAGGTTTCACATCACTTCCCTGCTTTTCAATTCTAACTTGGCCAGCTCTTATTAAGGCAAGATGCACATGCTACAATGTAAATCATCAGATGTTAAGGTCAACAAGCTGTTATTTGCTGTAGGCGAGGAAGTTTGCCAGATGTTTGTAAACTCTGGTTCCAGATCAAAGGGACCATGATGTTGTTCCTGATATATTCACCTTAGCTTTCACGAGGGTAGGAAGCCATGCTAGGGGATTTAATATGGAAAGCAGGGGTGGGGGTTATGGAACAATGAAAGAACCAAGGAAAGTACAGCACAGGAACAGGCCCTTCGGCCCTCCAAGCCTGCGTCAATCATATTGCCCGTCAACTAAAACATTTTGCACTTCTGGGGTCCATATCCCTCTATTCCCATCCTATTCATGTATTTGTCAAGCTGCTTCTTAAACACCACTATCGTACCTGCTTCCACCACCTCCTCTGGCAGAGAATTCCAGACACTCACTACCCTCTGCGTAAAAAACTTGCCCCGCACATCTCCTCTATAGTTTTCTCCTCTCACCTTAAATCTATGTCCCCTAGTAATTGACTCTTCAACCCTGGGAAAAAGCTTCTGACTATCTACTCTGTCCATGCCACTCATAATTTTGTAAACTTCTATCAAGTCGCCCCTCAATCTCCGTCACGCTAGTGAGAACAATCCGAATTTCTCCAACCTCTCCTCATAGCTAATAACTTCCAGACCAGGCAGCATCCTGGTAAACCTCCTCTGCACCCTCTCCAACGCCTCCATATCCTTTGGTAATGTGGCGACCAGAATTGCATGCATTATGGTCGGTACTTGAGTTCCTAGCAACTTTCTCCCTCTATCCTCCCATTCTCTCTCCTGGGGTAGAATTCTAACCCTGGTACCAGCCATGCTTTAGTGTCTCATCCCAGTGTGTAAGCATCATCGGGATGCTTGATCCCCAAGGTTTGATTTTTAACATGCTCTCAGTGTGTTCTAGCCTCGGTCTCCACTGGAATTTTTGGAACCTGGAAGGGAGCTAACTAACCAGGTTTTACAGCAAGTTGACTTCAACCCACGAACTTTCCCCTTGTCTGGCTTTACCACAGCTCATTTACTTTGTCTTTCTTGTTCCGCATCTGGATTGCCTGCAGGGCTATGCAAAATAAGTCACTCAGTGACCGCTGAACAAGGACTTTTACAAAAAGAGAAATAGCTATAATGCTTTACTTTTCTTTTATTTATGTGGGATGTGGGTGCCACTAGCTTGTCAGCATTTGTTGCCCATCCCTAAGTGTGAAGGTTAGGATTTTATTTCTTATGTTCTGATTTGGAACTCTCAGTGGTTGAACATATTCAAGACATAAGCCAATAGATTTTGGATACTAAGGGAATTGGGGGATATGGGGTTTTAGGGGGAAGATAGAGTTGAGTATAAGACAAGCCAGGACTTTATTGAGTGGCAAAGCAGGCTCAAGGGCCAACTTCAGATCCTATTTCTTATGTACCTGAGGTAATCTTTGAGCAGTGTGATGTTAACCTGACTAAGTATCCAAATCTGATCAGGAAGGTTGGTGTAAACTTGAGCTGTAAGTTAAGGATATACAAGTAGAAGCTGAATGGGTCTGGATTTGATGGTGCTGAATCTTAAAGAATCTTAAAGCTTAAAAGATTTTCACACTTAAAAACTCTGTAACCTTTTCACTCTTGAGATACCAGCATCAATGAAGAGGCCAGCATTTATTGTCCATGCCTACTTGCCCTTGAGAAGGTGGTGGTTGGCCTTCCCCTTGAACCTCTGCAGTCCATGTGGTACAAGGTCCAGGAGATGGGAAAATGGAGTTGAAGCCCAAGATCAGCCATGGTCCTATTGAATGATGAGGTAAACTCGACAGGCCATATGGTCTGCTCTTGCTCCTATTTGTCATGATCAGAAGACATGAAGGAAAAACAATCTACTTCATTCTGGCAACTTTATAAAATTATTATTTTTCTTATAAAATGGACAAAAGACCAGACTGATGAAATGGCTGCCGCTGACCACATGATGGCAGCTCTGGACATTTCAGAGAAGGTTAAAAAAATGGACAAAGGCTAACACATCAAACCCCTAGAATGTAACACTCCTTGCATTTTATAAACATTCCAGCCAAAGCAACACAAAGGATATTAGACGAGACATCTGCACCAACCAGCTATGAAGAAAGGCAGAGTCATTTGTGATTACTCAGCTCCAATGTTGTGCTAATGGTTCTGCAGTAACCTACTCAAAACACAACAGGTTTTAACAAGAGGCCTCGTTAACTGAATAGCTCGACCTGAAACCATCCTGTCACATGACCGAGCCTTGAGCTATTTGAATTGCTTTAATTATACAGCTTTCGGATTCTATCTTCCATCTGCTGTTTAACATCTGATTGGCAGGTCACACAGAAGCAAGCTCTGGCCAGATTGGACAACTGGCCCCTATCCAGCCTGACTCTGCAGGGAAGATTTTTGTACTGCCGCCTACAGAACTGATTCAATCTCTGCATGTCTACTTCATCTTGGGACATCAACCCTTCCGGAAGAGCAAATCTTACACCATCGGTCTTCAGCCAGCTGAACTCTGATAAAGAATTCCTCAATGGATTTAGATTCTGGACTCTGGTCTCACATGAAACTGTAATTGTAATTTTTAACATGATCTCTCTCCTGAACCCCTTTCTTTCCCTTATCCCTCTTTTATGGTATGAATGCAAAAGGAGAGCGTGAGTGAGAGATAGAAAGAGAGCGTGTGTGTGTGTGTGTGTTGCACGTGTGCGCGTGAGAGTGTGAGTGTTATGTGAGAAAGTGAGTAAGTGTGTGTATGAGAAAGTGAGTGAGTATGAGACCGAGTGAGCACGTTTGAGTTTGGGTGAGTATGAGTATATATGTGTACATGTGTGTGTGTGTGTGTGTGTGTGTGTGTGTATGAGAAAGAGGGAGAGGGAGAGAGCTCTGAGATTGGGAGTGATCCGGACCCACGCACACACATACACAGGCTACAGAGTCTATTTGGTGCAGGACACATACACATGCACCCTTCCCCCCCCCCCATTCTCCTCCTCCCTCCCCAAAAACCTATCTATATACTGTGCTGGGCAAGGAGGAAAACCTAGGCTGAAAGGCTACCCACTTCTGAACCCCACTTTCACATGAATTCCACTGAGGTCAACTCGGAATGTGCGAATGTAAGGTCGATGTTGGTTAAGCC
Source organism: Carcharodon carcharias (assembly GCF_017639515.1). Lineage (NCBI taxonomy): Eukaryota > Metazoa > Chordata > Chondrichthyes > Lamniformes > Lamnidae > Carcharodon > Carcharodon carcharias. Next base: position 15,658,492 of record NC_054484.1, read on the forward strand.
CGACTCCTTAGTACAGCCTGCTTCCCTCCCACTTCCCTGGTGACGAGGATTGGGGCCTTGCCCGTCTGTCTCTAGCTCTGCTTATTAAGCGAAAAGGTAAAAAAGGTTTCATAAGTTCGCACGGCTGCTTGGCTTTTAATCGGCATTTTTATAGATACTCAGTGTTTGAAATGATCAATTTATTGCTTTGATGTTATTGTTTTTGTTTTCTTCATACTTTAACTTTTTTTTTGAAAGTTCATGTTTAATGTTTTGTCAAATGAATCTCAGGCAGATGCTGATGGTTTTCTTTCTGAAGGGGAATGAAAGGCTCACAAGGAGTCTGATTGTTTTTTGAAGGGCTGGCAAAAGAGATTATTTTTGCTCCAATGATAAACAGGAAATGCTCAGCATGACGGGCGACACCTATGCAGAGAGTAATAGTGATCCATCTTCAGAAATGGTGCAGATTGTGGACCTAAAACATTGGCTCTCTTTCACTCTCCACAGATGCTCCCTTGTCTGCTGAGTATTTCTAGCATTTTCTGTTTATACTTCAGATTTGCAGCATCTGCAGCACTTTGCTTAATATGCTCCATGCAGTGCATTTGTAAGTGTGGTTAGTTTCAATTTAAAATAAGATAATAGTTACCAATGCAATGTGTAATTTTTCTGTTAACAAAGCCCACTTTGTGTGGATAGAATTAGCACATTATTGCAGGTGAATTGGTTGGTGCTGATTTACTGGAGGGTTAAGGCATTTTTAAACCTGGAAGTGAAACCAAGAGTCATGAGCCAATAGAATATGTCACTGTTAGTTCAATATATTCTCATTTGTACATGGGATTGTTGTTTGTGGTGCTTGAGGTTCAAGTCTTTTGGATGTTGCTGTCTGGATATTGCACAGGGCCAGGTTCAAAGAAGCAGAGCTGGTTGCATAGTATGAATGACCAGGTTGTGTCTAATTGTCTGACAAAGCAGTGATTCTAAAGTACATCAGGCTGAAACCTAAGCTTTCAATGGGTTTTATAAATAGAGGCATAGAGTACAAAAGCCAAGAGGTTTTGTTAAACCTGCACTGTCAAAGGAGACTTGGTGAGTTCTGTAGATAGCACACACTGTAGCCGCAGTGCGCTGATAGTGGAAAGCGTGATTGTTTATGTCTTTATCTGAATCAGAAGCACAATGCAAAAATAATTTCATGATAAAAATGGAAGTTGTTAAGACAATGGTGAGGGATTGATAAAAAGAACCATGACCCTGAGTAATAAAGGAAAAGTAACAAGGTGAAGGCCACAGCAGACAAATAAGGAAATAGGATAAAACCTAAAGGCTACAAAATGCCAGAGTAAAAAGGTCCAAGGAACTGAAAAGTCACCCAAAGGTCATCAGAGAATAATTAAGTGTTAGAGGGAGAAGTGAATGGTAGAAAGTTAGGATATGAGAGGCAATAAATTAGATACAGAGAAATTAGAATTTGAAAATTATAGATGCTGATTTAGACTATGGGGAATGAGCAGGGGAAGTGGACTATTGCATATCTCCTTCAAAGAGCTGGCGCAGGCACAGGTGGGCCAAATGTCCCCGTACTGTGCTGTATTTGTTTCATGAGTTCTCCACATCAGTCTTCATTGGTACAAGAAGGCTGTAGATAACTGACGTCAGAAGCTATAAAGTATGTGAGCATCATTAAAATTTATATGAAGTTAAAATAGAAAAGATATTTCCATTGATATAGTATTCTACAACATTGTTAATGCACATGCCACAGATTGAATTACTTACAATACCAGTGCCTGTTGTGCAGGAAAGAACACAGTGTGCCAACTTCATCTCACACATAATAATGAGATAAATGACAGGTTATGCTTCTTATTGAGGATTATTCACCAGAAAACTTGGAGAATTCCCTCTTCTTTCAATAGCTGCAGCTGGACCACAGAACCAAATAATCAGAATCTCTGTTTGGACATTTCATTTCGAAGATAGAGGAGTAGCACATCTTCACTGTGGGCACATTGATGCCAACCAGAATGGTTGGGTGGCACCAATGCAAAACCGGCAACTCTGCAGACAACTGACATACCATAAAGCTTTGAGATGTAAGAACCTTTCCAGGAAACCATGTCTCATCAGAATGAATGCCCAAAGCATGTGGTGTGACTTCAGCCATAAATAAAATCTCTAAACCAGGTCTAAAACCTAGAACCTGTAAAGGAAATAAAGCAAGACCTTGCATCCATTATTTAATTTCATGATTTCAGGATATCCCCAAAGCACTTTACAGTCAATTAAGTACTTTTTTGAAATGTGAGAAATCTAGCAGCCAATTTCAACTCAGCAAGGGTCCTACAGATACCAGTGAGATATTGACCAGATAATCTGTTTCAGTAATGTCGGTAGAAAGGTAAATGTTGTCCAAGGCATGGGGGGTAACTCCCCTGCTCCTCTTTGAAATAGTACCATGGAATCTTTTACATCCACTTGAGAGGGCAGCCAGGGCCTCAGTTTTAATGGGCCAGAGCTTCAGGTATCGGGAGCAGTGATGCACTGAACTTGTGCTGCTGGTGCATGTCAGAACTCTGAGAAATCCTGATGTATGCACATGCACTGTAATTTCCCAGGAAGTTAAACTTCCAACAGGCAGCTTTGCACTGCACTACATGAATGGCTCTTACTCTGATCTCAGTGACTGAGACTTGCGCTAGGTACATGCTGCTCACCTGGATACTTACTGTTGAATTGTTACACTGTTTAATCTCTGGTCAAACTCAGTGATGAGCAGCGCAATTCAATTCACCATCTCCACATATGCACCCCCTCCCCCATCCCCACTAGACCCTGACTACCCAAACCAACTGCCCATCCTCCTAATCTAACCTACCCACCCCTCGCCTCAAACACCACTCCCAGCCCACCATCCTGTCACCCGACCCACTGACAGAATTGAGATCTTTCAAAACTGATCTGAGTATGGCAGCTGGTGTCATAAAAGGGAGGCATGTCCCCTGCACTGCTCATCTTTGCTAGTCTTCTGGATTTTTAGAAAACTAATTTTTGGGATGTGGGGGTCGCAGGCTAGGCCTGCATTTATTACCCATCCCTGATTGAGAAGGTGGTGGTGAGCTGCATCTTGAACCGCTGCACTCCATGTGGTGTAGGTACACCCACAGTGCTGTTAGGAAAAGGGTTCCAGGAATTTGACCCAGCGACGTAGAAGGAACAGCGAAATACTTCCAAGTCAGGTTAGTGAGTGACTTGGAGGGGAACTTGCATGTGGCGGTGTTCCCACATGTCTGCTACTCTTGTCCTTCTAGGTGGACATAAGAAATAGGAACAGGAGTAGTACATTCGGCCCCTCGAGCCTGCTCCGCCATTCAATAAGATCATGGCTGATCTTCTTGTGTTTCGAATTCCACATTCCCACATTCAACCCCAATAACCTTTGACTCCCTTGCCTATAAGGCAGTAGAGGTCACGAGTTTGAAAAGTGCTGTTCAAGGAGCCTGGGTGAGTGTCGGAGCCCAGAGGACCCTGTGGGCTCAGGGTCATGCAGTGTGGACAGGAGGCAGTTAGCAAGGCCAGGCAGAAAGATAATATCCGGGGGTGGGGGGAAGACCTTGGGTGAAGTTGGGGGCTGCGCTTGGAGTGTGGGGGGTGCTGGTCTGGAAAGGGTGCCAGTTATGGAGGCCTTTCCTACCTGAGGCCCAAGCAGGGCAACCAGCCTGGCTTGCCTCCCTCATCCCTGAAATCCTCCCACCGGCCTGAACATTGCAGTTGGGCTGGAAGTGGCTGTTAAGTGACGAATTTAACGGCTTCAGCTGAGGCCCCTGATATTACCCTTGACATTAAATGGCATTGTTATCCCTGAATCCCCCATTATCAACATCCTGGGGGTTACCATTGACCAGAAACTGAACTGGACATGTAAATACTATGGCTATAAGAGCGGGTCAGAGGCTAGGAATCCTGCAGTGAATAACTCACCTGCTGACTCCCCAAAGCCTGCCCACCATCTACAAGGCATGAGTCAGGAGTGTGATGGAATACTCTCCACTTGCCTGGATGAATACAGCTCCAACAACACTCAAGAAGCTTGACACTGTCCAAGACAAAGCAGCCCACTTGATTGGCACCCCCACAAACATTCGCTCCCTCCATTAATAAGGCACAGTTGCAGCAGTGTGTACCATTTACAAGATGTACTGCAGGAACTCATCCAGGCTCCTTCAACAACACCTTCCAAACTCACGACCTCTACCACCTAGAAGGATAATGGCAGCAGGTGCACGGGAACACCACCACCAGCAAGTTCCCCTCCAAACCTCACAGCAGCCTGACTTGGAAATATATCGCCGTTCCTTCATTGTCACCGGGTCAAAATCCTGGAACTCCCTTAACAGCACTGTGAGTGTACCTGCACCACGAGCACTGCAGCAGTTTAAGAAGGTGGCTCACGGACAGTTACGGATGGGCAATAAATGCTGGCCTAGCCAGTGATGCCCACATCTCATGAATGAATAAAACAAAGTGGGTCAAGGGTAGGCAGGCCACACTAAGCCTTGCCCGCCCACATAAAATTACGAATGTTGTGTCTTATGCGTCAGAGATTTGCAGGAATGATATACTTCAGTATCGGAATGGAAGTTTTAGTCTAAGTTTTAAAATGTCTGCTCTCACACTTACAGCTGTTTGCCTACAGTTTAGTTCCTTTCTCAGTCAACACATCTAGGCTTAATTAATCACATCCAGAACGGAAAACATATATCAGACACTCATAAGCAAACCCCAAACAATTTAAACAATTGAACACTACAATGGACAGGCTGGGGAGGCACTTTAGCAGCAGAGCGCCTAGCTGGGGAATTTTATGGCAACCCTGCCTGCAAACTGGTCTGCAGGGGGGCTGTAAAATTCTCCCTAATATTTCCTTATAGGACAGCAATCTTCTGTGGATTTCAACCATTTAAAGATGAATAATGCAGACAGTTATATTAAATTAATATCCCAAATGTTTGGCTTAATTGTCATTTAAGGTTTAGAGGGAAAACTAGAATCCTAAGCACAGGTAAAGAGCATAATGGGCACATTAAGAGCAATGTTTAAAGAGGATCGGTGTCTTACTTTTCAAATCAAAGAGATTTATAAACATTGGATGCCAAATCCAGTCGCAGGTTTATGAAGCATGCAATGCTTAAACATACACTTAAAAGTGATACACACAACAAAACCTTGTGAGGTGGATCAGAGACTAAATTCTGAGCTCTTTGTATAGGTTGATCCAAATCTAATGTATCTTTCCAAAACCCACTTTTTGTACCTTTTACATATCCCTACCATGTAACAATCCACATGTTTCTGCATTACACTGTACAGCTCTGTACATGGTGAATCTTATTCATAGTTTATGTTACCACCTTCATAGAAGTTGATAACCTTTTAAACAGAAAGGACTCCCTATAATACTAATGGAAAGAAGCTTGCTGGGCAAGACATAATTTTTTAAAACTTTTACTATAACCAACCAATTGAAAATCAATATAATGTAAAAAATAATTAACTGGTAAAAGATATTTCAATAAAAAGCTAAGTATCACTTTACATCATCAATGCAAGAAAGATATGACTCACATAGTTACACATAGACATGGCTACCACAACAAGGCGCATGTCTACGAACCCTCTTCCAGTTTCTGATGGCAGAGAATCCCCAGAGACTCACTTCTCTTAACCCCATAAACAGTCTGATAGGTTCTGGCGTCATTTCAACAGCAGCAATGAGTATTATCCAATCCACTGTCTTCAGTGATCTGTCCTTTCCAACTGTTACATTCTTCTGTTCAGCATAACTGTTCCAACCACAAAACAAGGATTAGTGAAACACTAATGTGGGTTCTTTATTTGAAGATAAGACTATATACAAACATAGCTAACTGGGAGACTATGTATAATACATCTGACTTCCACTGCTACTTGTAGACTGAATACAAGTGATGGGACTATGACATAATTGCTTGTTTTCTCTTTGCACAAATCCCGAGTGTTCTGAACTGCCAAAACTAAAAAAAAAATGCTGAAACCCAACCCCACTGCAATTAACTTTCTATTTACCCTTTGCTTCTTAGCTGTTCATTCCCATGGTAACCCCATGTCACATGGGCATTTCTTGGAACCAAATTATGTCATAACCAGGAAATTAAATAATGCTCTTTCAAAATAATCCCCAACATATTTTGTTCTTAAAGGAACATCGCACAAAAGAAAATACAGGTTTTTCCCAGCATACGGGTGATTGCATTTCCTTCTTGTTATATATAATTCCTATTCCATCAAGTGGAACTTCTAATATAAGTCGGAACTTCTAATATAAGTCGGTAGCATTCCACACCAATCTCTTGGTCCTGAAAAGGCTGAAGTGTTCTTCCAACAACTAACTGTTAAATTTCTCTGAAATATATGAAGCACACCTTTCAATTAAGTTTACTAAAGAAACTAAACTGGCCATTGCATGCGCTCACTGCATGTAAATTAACATACTTCTCCCCTGAAAGGGCAAAGGCTGAATATTAGTATTTGTACACTACAAAGAGAAATCAATAGTAGCATACTCACATTTGAGTTTTGGCGACTTCAGGATGCAAACTGCAGAATGCTGAATTAACCCTTTCCTGCTTGTAGAGGCTACATTTACACAGGATAATAAGCTGGGAGATCAAGTTACTGCGAGTGCAGGTTGAGGCTAAAACTCTGGAATCAATTGAAAAACAAGTGGAGCTTCTGAATAGCTGGTCAAGTTGAGACTCCGAAAGGATGAAATCAAATGCAACAAAGAGTCTTTCTTCCTCATCTGAGTCTGCCCTGCACGAATTTACCAAATTGAAAGATTGAGTGAAAGCAATTAGGGAGAGTCTGTGATGATTCAAGTCGTAAATAATCTCCTTGAACATGGAGGCCTTAATGGGTCAAGTTATGCTTTTGTTTTTCACATTAACACTTTCAATTAAGCAACAGTGAGATTGATTTACATTTTGAACCTTATCGTTTCATCATTTTGCTTTTATTTTTATTCCAAAGAATCCTAAAAACATTTGAATTTTTGTAGTTTCATTTTATCTATTATTAGCTTTTTCAAAATTTGATATGAATTCTATATCATCTATTTAGTTTATTATTTAAAGTTAATTGCCTCCAATTTATTTTCCCTTTTTTAACCAAGGGAACGTGATTAAAGATGGCTGCCATGCTTTCCAGGTTCCCACCCAAATGATTGCCATGATTATGAAGAGCTCATTTCATGTCTACGCCTTAGTCATTCTCACTGAGCCACATTGAGAAAGGAAGAGACAGCTCGACAGTAGCCCATTCAGCATGCTATTATCTACAAATTCAGACTTGAAAGTGTTTGTCCCTAGCTACCAGCGTGGAACTTACATGTCTTTTGTGAAAGCTGGAACTATGCTCAGAGATATTGTGTATGCATTCTGCATTTTGTTCAGGTGCGAAGTCAGCAAGCAGTAAAAATGGATGAAGAGATAAAGCTCTTTAAATATTTCATTCTTGTCCATGATGGCACCTTAGTTATAGGTTGCAGAGGGGAAAAAAAACCTGAAAGAAACAGGCTTGAGAGTGAGAAAATACTTTCATTATCATTTAGACAGCTTATACATACTCGCCTTCTGTATGCCTTTCTTATTGCAGTCTTTCAAATGCACTTCAGCACCTTGAGAAACACTACCTAAGGTGAAAGTAAACATCTCTTCAGAAACTGTACCTCATGGAAAATATTAAAAAACAACTTAGTTTATCCTTCTTAATAACAACTCTGTCCACTATGATTGACAGTGCAAAAATAATCTCTATCACACTCAAGGAGTAATTTTCTTGGACCCTTTATTTTTCACAGGTTGTTAAGTCTAGAGGGAAAAATACGTTTTTTTTAAAAAGATTTATATCACTCTGATAATGTTAGTTGCTGTTTGTTTACCTTTAGCACTAATGAAATCAGAGCCAACATATACACAAGTTAATCATCCATTTTGCATGCTGGCATTAATGGAGTCATTAGTAACTGTTGCCCACCCTCCAAAGATTACCTCTGAGTAAACAAGGGTAAAGCACATTGAACTGATCAATGCTAATCAATGCTCAAGTTAATTTGGCTTTTTTTCTTTGCTTGTTAAGTGCAGTTAAGAGGAAATGTGAAAACTTATTTCAGGATTTTCTTTGTTCACACATCGCTGTAAAGAAATTAGAGAGGGCAGTGGAACTGGCAATAGCTCATGGGAAATATTCAAGGGAGAGACTTTCTTATGCATCTGAGCTCATGGAATTTACCTGGAATTCAGGGACAATAAGGGAAAATATACTCAGGAAAATTCCGCTTCAACCTCCTCGAGCGCTTGAAACCAAATGGACCAAATGTCATCTAAAAAGAAACTTACCTTTAATATGATGTAATTGCTTCTCTAGCCAGGAATGGGTTCAGTTCCCTCTTGAAGGCAGGCAGAGAGTCCTCACCCAACAGGCCAGCTGGCAACACATTCCAGATGTTCACTACTCTCCAGGAAAAGAAGGATATCCCAAAATCCCGTCTATGCTTACTCTTCAGGATTTGCAAATTCAACACTCATTGTACAAGAAGAAATATAAAGCTAGGTAGGGAAGTAAGCCATGAGGAGGGTATAACAAGACAGACTGGCCAGGTATCTGGGAAAGATGGTGGCAGGAGGAGTAGCCTGTGGGGAAATGTGAAACAATCCATTTTGATTAAGAGAATAGAAAAGGCAAACATTTATTTTTAAAAAGATGAGAAACTTAGTAAATTATGGTATTCAAAAGGGATTTGAGAGTCCTTGTACTTGAACAGAAAATTAAGATGGCACTTTCAGCCAGCAATTGGGAAGACAAATGGTATGTTAGTCTATATTCCAAGGGTGTTGAGGAATAAGAGTATGGACATTTTTGCTGAAATTATATAGGGCTTTGGTAAGACTGTGTCCAGTTTTGGTCTTCTCATCTAAGGAAGGATATACTTGCCTTACAGGCAATGAAGATTCAACAGATTGATTCTTGTGAAGACAGGTTGAGTTGAAAGGACCTATGTTCCCTGGAGTTTAGAAGAATAAGAGGTGATCTCATTGAACCATATGAAGTTCTTAGAGGACTTGACAAGATAGCTGCTGAGTGGCTGTTTCACTAGCTAGAAAATCTAGGACTAGGAGTCATGGTCTCAGGGTAAAAGGTTGGCCATTTAGGACTGAAATAAGGAGAAGCTTTTTTGCTTATATCATTACTAATCTTTGGAATTCGCTACCCAAGGTAGCCGTGGATACTCAGTCAATGACAGGGTTAAGTAATGACCTCATATTAGAGGTGCCCCTAGGTAGCAATGCTCATGATTGAATTTTGCACTCAGTTTGAGGGAGATGAGAGTGGGTCTAAGACTAGTGACTTTACCTTAAATAATGGCAATTATCAGGGTATGAAGACAGAACTTGCTAAAGTGAACTGGTGAATTAGGTTAAGGGTAGGTCAGTAGAGATGCAGTGGAAGACATTTAAGGTGATATTTTATAAACCGCAGCAAAGATTCATTCCAGTGAGAAAAAAAGACTGTAGAGGAGTGCATCGTTCATGACTATCTAAGAAAGTTAAAGATAGTTTTAAATTGAAAGAAAAAGTGTAGCATTCTGTGAAGATTAGTGGCAAGAAGGTTGGACAGAATATTTTTTAAAAACAGCAAAAAATGACTAAAAAAATTAAGGTGGGAGAGATTATGGTGTCAGAGAAAGCTAGCTAGTACAGATAAGCACAGATAGTAAGAGATTCTACAGGTATTTAAAATGAAAAAGAAACTGATTCTGGGGAATTAATAATGGGAAATAAGGAAATAGCAGATGCATGGAACAGATATTTTGTATCTGTCTCCACTGCAGAAGATACAACCAACATCCCAGAAGTAATGCGAATCAAGAACTGAAAGAGGGAGAGGAACTTGGGACAATTACAAGGGACAGGTACCGAGAAAATTATTAGAACTAAAGGCGGACAAGTCCCCAGGTTCTGTTGGACTTCATCCCAGGGTCTTAGCATAAATGGCTGCTGAGATAGTAGAAGCACTGGCACTAATTTTCCAAATTCCCTAGATTCTGGGGAAGTTCCATCAGATTAGAAATTAGCAAATATAACTCCTCTATTTGAGATAGAAGAGAGACCAAAGGCAAGAAACTACCTGCCAGTTAGCCTAATGTCTGTCATGGGGAAAACGCTGGAATCTTATTAAAGAGATTATAGCAAGGCATCCAGAAAATATTAATGCAATCAGGCAGAGTTAACATGGTTTTGTGAAAGGGAAATTGTGATTGATTAATTTATTAGAGTTGTTTGAGGAAGTAGCAAGCAATGTGGTATACTTAGTAGCAAGCAATAATGGATATGGTGTACTTAGATTTCCGAAAGGAATTTGACAAGGTATCACATCAAAGGTTATTACACAAAGTAAGAGTTTGTGGAGCAGGGGGTAACATGTTAACATGAATAGAGGATCGGTTACTTAACAAGAAACAAAGATTAGGGATAAATGGGTCATTTTCGGGTTGACAAGATGTAACAAGTGGGATCAGTGCTGGGACCTCAACTATTCACCAACTATATCAATGGCTTGGATGAAAGGACCAAATGTATTGTTGCTAAATTTACTAATGACACAAAGATAGGTAGGAACGTAAATTGTGAAGAAGACTTAAGGAGCCTGCAAAGTGATATAGATAGTGTTACAGATGATTTAAAAGGAGTTTCCCCAAAGTTGCCTGTGACAATGTATTTGTATGTGGATGTTTATTTCCTATTCTTGGAGTGAGTGAATCAGTTTAAAATAAGTCAGCAGCAAAGCCTTCTTACTTAAAAAATAAATGGTTAGTTTATTTCACTCCATTGCTCTGGAAGTTATGAAGAAAAGATAAAGGGTGGGATCATAAATTCCTGTCAAAAGTCAAAGGAAGTTTGGCTGCCTTTCCAGATTTTCCATCGCACCCACAGTGATTCTTGCCATATGCAGGACCAGAAAAACCCAGCCAAAGTTACACACTCACAAACACAAAGATTAGGTAAAAATTAAGTTAAAATTATACTATAACCATAAATCAAGATTAGTCTATATTCGTACAGCCCTGGTATGTTTTGAGGTGGAGGTGTTGCATTGTCTGAACTGAAGTTCTTGAGGTTGTAACGTTATCTCTGCTGCTGCAATGACTTCCACTGTTGAATTGCCAAAAGTTGCTTTAACAGGTGAGCTTAGTTGGTGGAATGAGGGTTTACAGTGGGGAAAGAAGGTTCCTTACTTGTGTTCAGAAGGCACGGCACTTCCAGCTGTCTAGTTACTTTACAGCAGTCCAGTAGCTGTTTTTAGATGCCTTCCCGTCTCTCCCTGGGTTGAAGACTTTCTCAGGTTGCTCTCCGTGGATCTACCTCTTGTTCTTTTCAATGCTGTTTGTAGGTAAGCTAAGGTGGCTGCTGTTATCATGTGACCTGTACAAAATGCCATATCATCATTCCATATAAGGCAAGCGGTAATTCCATTGCAGAGATCTGAAGCCTCCTTGCCTCCTGTAGTGATCAAAAGAGTCAAGATTGTTCACACTTTACAGTGGCTTATCTGTTGGTGTCTCTGGGTGGAATTTTCCCATCATCCCACCCCGGGTGGGTTTAATGGCGGGTGGGTGTGGGGGGGGAGGGGGTGGGGGAGCAATGCGGTGGGAGCTGAAAAATCGGTTTCCAGCCAGCATAAAATGACAATGGAAACTTGCCCTCCCGCCAGCCGTGGTGAGATGCCATTCCCTCCAGAGGCTGGCACGAAACCAATTGTCATCCTGGTCTTGAGCTGCAGATCAAGGCCCAACCGGAATCGCCACCCCCCCGCCTGCCCGATTGTCTGCCCCGCCAGCGAGAAATGACGCCGTTCCAGAACGCGTCCGGACGCATCAGACGTGGTTAAAGTGTAAGTGAACCATATTTACAAAATTGTGATCAGTTTAACGCTCATACAGCACCTGAGCAACCACGTGTGGAATCAAATCTGCCGAATTTTCCTTTCCCTGCCACCTGAAGAATGCCTTGGGCAGCGCGCGGAGATTCGACGAGGAGGTGGAGGCCTCGAAGGGCCGCACCCTGGAAGACCATGTGCAGCGGTGGGGTGTATGGAGCTTCAACCACTTGGATCCTCTCTCTGCAGCAACATCCAGGAGGCGATGCCTCTCAATGCAGCAGCTCCTTCCAGGAGGTGAATCTTCAAGCTGCAGCTGGACGGCTGCAGGAGGCGCTGTTGGGAGGTGACGGTCTGTGTTGTGGGGGGGGGCGGGGTGGGGGTGGAGGTCGGGGGGCAGTGGGATTAGATAGGGAGGAGAGGAATGAAGAGGCTGGGCAGGTGCCGAGGCCCAGAGGGAGGTGGGGAGGTAGGGGAAAGAGAGAGATGCGGCGGGCGTCATGGGATGGACAAGGTGGTGTGGAGTGGGGGGGTGGCAAGTGCGCTGCTGCAGTGCCAGCAGGGGTGGGGGTGGTTGTGCAGGTGTGGACAGACATAGGGGTTTGTGCTGAGGTATGGACGGGCATGGGAGGTTGAAGAAAGGCAAGGGATTCAGAGGGAGGGTCTAGTGGGGTCAATGGAGGAGTCCTGGGGGGGCAAACACCGGGCACAGATGATGGGACACGATGGTGATGGTTAAAGGGGATAGGGGGCTGATAAGGTGGGAAGATGAGGGTGTGGCAAAGTCAAGTGAAGGGGCAAAGAGGGTTGTTGGAGGGGATGCAGGAGGTGATGCAGATTCTGGGGGTCAGCAGGACGAGGAGGGGACGTCTATTATAATTAGGGCAGGCTCTTGGGAAGGTAGGGGACTTCAACAGTAACCTACACGGGATGGAAGGTGATGGGGGAGGGTTGAAGGGTGACCGTGGGGAGGTCAAAAGTGATTCCTGGGGAATTCATTGGTTATTGGGAGGAGGGGGGGGGTAGGGTGTAGGTGAAGGTTGGAGGGGGAAAGGTATTAGACTCTATCTTGAAGGTGACGATGACCATGGCTGCAAACAACCATGCAGAGCCTCGTGGGGGAGGTCTCAAGATGCTGCGTGGGAGTTGGGTCAACGGGGGTGGGCGGAGATGCAGGTCAGCTCGACCGGCCTAGTGAAAGGGAACACCAGCAAGTGGTACTTACAATACTAGGGCACTGGGACAGGCAAGCATGTGAAGGGCAAAGGCTCAGTGTGTGCGGGAGACTTCTGGTGCCTGGCTCGCAAAAGCCCTGGCAAAGACCTTTGGCCCCTGAGCATGCAGGATTCCAGGGGACATGGGGTGTCCCTTGGATGACGAGGGCTGGGGAATTGCGGCGCACACAGGCTTAATGACTGTCCCAAATAAATACTTCAGACGTGAGTGGACCGTATTTACAAAATTGTGATAAGTTTAACACTCATAGATCATCCTTGCAACTACTTGTGAAATCGGAACTTCTGATTTTTCTTTCCCTCCCACTTCAGTAAGGGTGGAGGCAGACTGCTGACCCATCGGCCCTTTGCCCTGGATGACTTGGCAGCCGTCCAATGGACACCCAAGGCCTGGTTGGCCCTGGCTTACTTTGGCATCCTGCTGTAGGGCAGCTGCACCCTCTGCGGCTACAGAGGACAAAGTTGAAAGAGCCGCAAGAAAGGGGGATTCAGAAGGGCCAGGCACCCTCAGAGAGTCCTGAGTGGAGGTCCCAGGGATGCCCAACAGCCCCTCCTCCTCTCTTTCGGTGCCTCTGCCTGACTGCTTGAGGGAAAGGGGCACCTTGAGGGAGATCAAGGTGTCCCGTCCCCCTCGCTTGTAGCCACTGCAAAAGCTCACGCATGGCTACAGTGATGGAGTGCAGGTCCGTGCGCATCATCTCCGGTAGAATCTGCTGGACCAGGTGCTCCTTGGAGTCTGCCACCCTCCCCGTGGAGACCTCCATGCATGCACAGGTTGGCACCATTTCATCGGAGAGCAGGTGGATGGATTCCGCTACCTCGCGTGCCATTTTGTTGAGGGCCTCTGCCACCTCTGTCTGATTTTCCCCTGCCTTGGCTGCCTCTCTGGCATTTCTTGGAAGGCTGATTCTAGAGGCCTGTCACTGGGCTCGAACCTTGCAGATGCTTCTTCTCCAGCTCTCCTCCAAGTGCCGGTGAGCTGAGCTGACCCTGTCTCCTCCTGCTGCGGACATGGCCATGTAGTGACCACCAGAATGTGAGACCCTTCCTAAACTAGGTCTCATAGCCCCTGAGATGTGTGTCTCTGGGCTGATGGAGGGTGCAAGTGACTGCCCTGACCACTCAGCAGGTGCACTTTCTTTCACCACAATGTTCTTGGTCCTCTCTGATCTTGTCTGCGTGCTGCACAGGGCTTTGTCTGTTTTGGGCCTTGCCCTCTCCCTGGTGAGAGAGGGGAGAGTGAGTGACTGCATGAGTTGCCTCCAACATGGAGGAACACGTGACCCTTAGGTTTCTATGAAATGCCTGGATCCTTAGAGGATGGAAGGCACAAGCCCATCTCTCCATCTCCGCAGGCTCTGCCTTGTTCTCTACTGCCAGCTCTGCTCCCCGCTCTTCGAACTCGGTGAGGTCTTTGAAATGTGGCCGGCCCCCTCCTGACTTCTCCCTCTCTCTCCTATTGTCATGTTCCTTCTGTTGGGTCGCTTTGCTCAGCCAACACAGTTTCACGCCTATCACCTTATCACATCACCAGATACTGAAGCAGCCCATGTCCAAATGCAGCAAGACCTGGACAATATTCCAGGCTTGGGCTGACAAGTGGCGAGTAACATTCGCGCCACACAAGTGCCAGGCAATGACCATCTCCAACAAGAGAGAGAATCTAATCATCGCCTCCTGATGTTCAATGGCATTACCATCACTGAATCCCCCACTATCAATGTCCTGGGGATTACCATTGACCAGAATCTGAACTGGACAAGCCATATAAATACTGTGGCTACAAGGGCAGGTCAAAGGTTAGAATCCTGTGACGAGTAACTCACCTCCTGACTCCCCAAAGCCTGTCCACCATCTTCAAAGCACAAGTCAGGAGTGTGATGGAATACTCTCCACTTGCCTGGATGAGTGCAGCTCCCACAATACTCAAGAAGCTTGACACCATCCAGGACAAAGCAGCCTGCTTGATTGGTACCACATCCACAAACATCCACTCCCACCACCACCAACGCAAGAAGCAGCAGTGTGTACCATCTACAAGATGCACTGCTGGAACTCACCAAGCCTCCTTCGACAGCACTTTCCAAACCTAGGACCAATGCCATCTAGAAGGACAAGGGCAACAGATAGATGGGAACACTGCCACCTAGAGGTTCCCCTCCAAGTTACTCACCACCCTGACTTGGAAATATATCACCATTCCTTTAATGTTGCTGGGTCAAAATCCTGGAAATCCCTTCCTAACAGCACTGCGGCTGTACCTACACCAACATGGGCTGCAACAGTTCAAGAGGGCAGCTCACCACCAACTTCTCAAGGGCAGTTAGGGATGGGCAATAAATGCTGGCCTAGCCAGTGATGCCCACATCCTGTGAATACATTTAAAAAAAATCTACTGGTGAGTGAGTTGGTAAGCAATATAATGCAGATGCAGAGACCAATGTAAGATGAAGCACATGCTGTTTATTAACACCATTAACAGAGCACTAACACAATGTGTGCTTCTCCAACCAGTCCCTATTCTAAACTACTGATTAACATTGTAGCCCACACTACACAGCCATTGGTTAATACAGTCACATGATCAATCTGCTCACATTGTCTTAAAGGTGTAGTGCAGCTCAGATTGCCATGCCTATTATTACTTAAATTATCCTTGACAAAAGGAAAAGAGGGAGGTTGAGAGAAATTGGGGTTAATGTATCTTGTTCATGCTTCCAGTCTTACAGATAACCCAATGGAATGTGTGCCATGTGATTGATGCGCTGCAGGTTGTCCAGAAGGGTTCTGGGGCAGCACCCTCAAGTGCGGTGAGTCCATGCAGATATAAGGATAAGGCTCACAGAGGCATGCCATTAGCAGTGCTTACTAGTGCCCTCAATGCCTGACCTCCTCCCTCCTCACCTCCAGACAGCATGTGAGCTCTCTGTGTGGAAGGACCCACAGTGGCCTCTCCACCTGCAGTGCCCTGCAGTGCACTGAGGCCCATGTCGCCTGTACCATTCAGTGAGGTGAGTGTGAGCAGTTGAGCATTCGCTTACCCTAGTGGAGCGGATGAAGTGATTCATCTGCTTCCTGCACTCTAGGGCAGTCCTCCATTGTACAATTTGGGCGCTGACTGCCTTGGAGCCTTTCTCTTGTGCCGGGTTTGTCTCCCTCCTCGGTGTCCTCCCCCAATCCTGTGGATAGAGGTCTTCCCTCCTGGCCTCCACTTCATTGGGCAGGATTCCCAGGGACGCATCGCTGAATTTGGGCCATCTCCTCTCTCAACATTGGGCAGGCTGCTGTCTGAGCGCCTTTTAAAAATGGCGCCTGGATAGAACGATGGGGTGCGTGCTATCCAGCCACCTCACCACGCAATACATGGGAAACGCCCGACTTCATAATTAATGAGGCCAGAGCCGCGTGATGCAGTGTGAATTCCCAGCTGTCTCAGCAGCGGAAAGACTCCCTGTTCCTGCTCCTGCCACGGGACTTAACCCCAGAGGGGAAAATTCTGCCCTTTGCGTTTGGAAGAAACACCATCAAGCCAATGAGTTTCTGTTCACTCTTTTGGAACACTGATGGAATTTTAAATGTATATGAGGAATGCATCCTTGTCTCCTCAGGAGGTAAGAGAAAGATGATTGAAATCAGCAATTCTGCCTGGTAGCCTGGAGAACAGTCTTTAAACTCAGTCCAAGATTTTTTTTTATAATGTGATCGTCAGAACAGTTTTTTTCTGAAAAATTATAATATCTTAACTGTGCACTGTAACAATACGTTAAGTGAGTTTGCAATAATTAGGCAGATGGTGTATAATGTGGGAAAATGTGAACTTACCCACTTTGGCAGGAAGAATAGAAAAACAGTATATTGCTTAAATAGAGAAAGGTTGCAAAACTCTGCAGTACAGAGGGATCTGGGCGTCCTGGTACATGAATCACAAAACTTATGCAGTTGCAGCAAGTGATTAGGAAGGTAAATGGAATGTTGTTGGTTGCAACGGAAATGGAATGTAGAAATAGGGAAGTTTTGCTATAGATGTACAGTTGTATAGTTGTTCGTGAGACCACCCTGGATCACTGTGTACAGTTTTGGTCTCCTTCCTTAAGAAAGGATATAATTGCATTGGAAGCAGTGCAGAGAAGGTTGACTCGGCTGATTCCTGGGATGAAGGGGTTGACTTATCAGGAAAGGTTGGACAGTTTGGGCCTGTATCCATTGGAGTTTAGAAGAATGAGAGGCAATCTTATTGAAACATATAAGATCCTGAGGTGACTTGACAGGGTGGATGCTGAGAGGTTGTTCCCCCTTGTGAGAGAGAAGAGAATTAGGGGACACAGTATAAAAATAAGGGGTCTCCCATTTAAGACAGTGGTGAGGAGATTTTTTTAGTCTCTCACAGAGCCATGAGTCTTTGGGTCTCAGTTCCCTGGAGGATGAGGCAGGGCCCTTGAATATTTTTAAGGCTGATTTATATAGACTCTTCACTGACATGGGAGTCAAAAGGTACAGTGGCGGGGGGTAAACAAGAAAGCACAGGCCACAACCAGATCAGCCAAGGTCTCATCAAATGGCGGAACAAGAGTGCAAGGGGACGAATGGCCTACTCCTGCTCCTAATTCATTTGTTCGCATGACTAAGTTCAATAAAATAAATGATTTGCATTTATGTAGCACCTTTCACAGCCACCAGGCATCTGAAAGTGCTTCACAACCAATGAATTACTTTCAAAGTATAGTCACTGTTGTAATGTAGGAAACAGGGCAGTCAATCTGTGCACAGCATGCTCCCATGCATCGTTATATGATAATGACCAGATAATCTGTATTTGTGGTGTTGACTGAGGGATCATTATTGGCCAGGACACTGAAGGATAACTCCCCCTGCCCTTCTTCAAAATCTCTTACACCCACCCAAAGGCAGACCAGGGCCTCAGTTCAACAGCTCATCAAAAATATAGCACCTGCAATAGCATAACACTCCCTCAGAACTAAACTGGAAGTCAGCCTTGATTTTTTTTTCACAAACCCTGGAGTGGTACTTAGCACAGAACCTATGTACATAGAAGCAAGAGGACTATCAATTGAGCCACAGCTGACACACCAAAGGCAAAGGACGTAAAGGGAATCAATGGATAAAGAGTTAATAAAAGCAAAGATAAAAGCAAAAAACTGCGGATACTGGAAATCCAAAACAAAAACAAAAATACCTGGAAAAACTCAGCAGGTCTGACAGCATCTGCGGAGAGGAACACAGTTAACATTTCGAGTCTGAATGACCCTTCAACAGAAGTAAGTAAAAATAGAAAAGAGGTGAAATATAAGCTGGTTTAAGGGAGGGGGGGGGTGGGTCAAGAGCTGGATAGAGGGCCAGTGATAGGTGGAGATAACCAAAAGATGTCACAGACAAAAGTACAAAGAGGTGTTGAAGATGGTGATATTATCTAAAGGAATGTGCTAATTAAGGGTAGAAAGCAGGACAAGCAAGGTACAGATAGCCCTAGTGGGGGTGGGGTGGGATGAAGGGATCGAAATAGGCTAAAAGGTAGAGATAAAACAATGGATGGAAATATATTTAAAAATAATGGAAGTAGGTGGGAAAAGAAAAATCTATATAAATTATTGGAAAAAACAAAAAGGAGGGGGGAAATCGGAAAGGGGGTGGGGATGGAGGAGAGAGTTCATGATCTAAAATTGTTGAACTCAATATTCAGTCTGGAAGGCTGTAAAGTGCCTAGTCGGAAGATGAGGTTCTGTTCCTCCAGTTTGCGTTGAGCTTCACTGGAACAATGCAGCAAGCCAAGGATGGACATGTGGGCAAGAGAGCAGGTATAAAAACACAGCCTTGTTCGCATTACATGTCTGAGAAGCTCGGGGGTGGGAGGGGGGGTGCGGGGAGGGGGGATATGGCCTACCCTTCCTATGATCTCTTACATTCTGGTAAATGCAAAATCTGAACTTGTAGATCCACATCTGTAGACAGCACTATTTGTGGAAGCTTAAAGTGGCTTCTGCTATAGCCTCCCTGTCTCTGGCCCTTCCAAGTGCATCATCCAATATGCTGTTCATTCACTAAAAGCATGTAGATAGGTGCAAAAGAATAATTTAAAAGACTAATAGAACGCTGACCTTTATCTCAGGCTGGCTGGAATAAGATGGGATAGAAGTTAGGCTGCAGTGACATAAATCTAGATCCCATTTGATTCTGGGCACTGCAGGAAGGATATAATGGCCTTGGAGGGAGTGCAGCACAGATTCACCAGTATAATACCGGGATTAATAGGGTTAAGTTATGAGAATATGTACATAGACTAAAAGTAAAAATAAAATCAAAGACTTACATTTATATAGCACATGTCAAGGCCACAGGCCACCCAGATTGCTTTACAGCCAATGAAGTGCTTAGTAAGAGTGGTTGGTGTTGCAACATGGAATGAAATTCCCTTGAGAATAGAAGATTAAGGGCTGGTCTAACTGAGGCGCTTAAAATTATTAAAGGGTTGGATAGTGTAAATAAAGAAAAATAATTTCAGTCCAAAAAGGTGGGTATAATCTTAAAATTAGAACTAGGCTGAACAGAAATTGATGTCAGGAAGCACTCCACACAAAGCTGGGGTCAATTGAAAATATTGAAACTGAGATTGATAAATTTTTAGGCAAGAGTATTATCTTTTTTACTAGAATGGCAACAGAGATGGGGATTTCAGTTATGTGGAGAGACTAGAGGAGCCAGGACTGTGGTCTGTAGAGCAGAAAAGGTTAAGAGGAGATTTAATAGAGGTATTCAAAATGATCAAGGATCATCAGAAGACTAAGTAGAGAGCTACTATTTCCATTGTCAGAAGGGTGGCGACCCAGACGACACAGCTTTAAAACAATTGGCAAAACTTCCAGGGGGAGATAAGGAGAACAATTTTTAATGTGACAAGTTATTGTGATTTGGGATGCAGTCTGATATATCAGTGGTAGCAGATTAAAGCATATCTTTCAAGAGAGAATTTGATAAATAGTTCAAAAAGGCAAAATTTACAAAACTGTGAGGGAAGAGCAAGGGAGTGGATCTAAATGGATAGCTCTTTCAAAAGAGCTGGCACAGACAGGATGGGCAGAATGGCCTCCTCTTGAGCAGTAAGTTGCTATGAACTGTGTGCATATGAACATTATCATATTTTTCTGAATTATGTCATTTTTTAATATATTTATTAATTTAGCAAACCTATTTCAACAGCTGAGTTCTCATCATCGTGGAAAATTAAGATGGTGCCAGAACTATTCCCAGAAACTATTTTGAGTGATTGCATTGTGATTATTTCATCTCCTTTTCGTGCTAATAATTGTTTGTTGACACTTGGTTCTCAGAATGGCAGCTTTATTTACAGATTAGTACTTTTGTGTTCAGTCCTGATTTTTTGGGTTCTTTGATGTGTATGTCAGTCAGGTGCAAGTGTGACAAGTTCCTTCAAGTGTTGCACTTTGAGGTGGTGACAGGCATAGACTGGATCAAAGACTTTTGTGTAGACAGAAAGGTGTTTCAACAGTTAAGTAGAGACAGAGAGATAGCATGATAGATTAATTTAATGCACGCGAGCTGAGGAAGTGAACCCTTCTGAGAGTTATATTCCAACTATGTACTTCCTAAAGGCACTAACGCTGCTTGACTTCCAACAGCGTCCCTGTACCTTGATCAAACGCATCCTCAGAATGTCCCGAAGGGCATTACAGCCAAATAATCAACTTTGAAATGCAGTTTTTATGTGTTCAATCTTGGGATGTGGGTGTCACTGGCAAGGCCAGGATGATTGTCCATCCCTATGGTTGTCCTTGAGAAGCTGGTGGTATTGAGTTGCCTTCTTGAACGGCTGCAGTCGGTGTTGTGAAGGTGATGCCAAAGGGCAGTTAGGTATGAATGACAGGATATTTACTCAGTGATGATGAATGACCGATATGCATCAGGATCGTGTGTGACTTGGGGGGAAATTGAAGGTGATGATGTTCCCATGCACCTTGTCCTAACAGGTGGTGCTGTTTACATGTTTGGAAAGTCTGCAAGCTGCTGCCGGGGAAGCCCTGGCGAGTTGCTGTCATGCAACTTTTAAAAAACATATACACACTAGCCATGGAATGCTGGTGGCAGCGAGAGTGAATGTTTAGAATGGTGGATAGGGAGGGGGCCGATCGAGCTACTGACACTATGTAAACAAATTGAAGAGCAAGAAACTCCTGGCTGATCTTCGACCTCCCCAAAGCACTGGATACTGAGTCCAAATGAATTGCAACTAGAACCCGAGTGGTAACCAGCTCAGTGTTGATTCCAGGTTCAACCTGGAATCTTCCTAGTCTATTGGCAGAGTGCTACATTGTGACGAATATACACGAACATATGAATTAGGGGCAGGAGTAGGCCATTCAGCCCCATGAGCCTGCTCTGCCATTCGATAAGATCATGGTTGATCTAATTGTGGCCCCAACTCCACTTTCCTTCCTACCCCCTGTATCCTTTGACTCCGTTGTCAATCAGCAATCTATCAAACTCATCCTTAAATATATTCAATGACCCTGCTCCCACCGTTCTCTGGGGAAGAGAACTCCAAATGGACCATGACCCACCACCCTCCGAGAAAAATTTCTCCTCATCTCCATCTTAAATGGGAGGCCCCTTATTTTTAAACTGCGTTTCCCTGGCTCTAGCCTCTGCCACAAGGGGAAACATCCTACCAACATCCATCCTGTCAAGTTCCCTCAGGATCTTATACGGTTCAATAAGATCATCTCTCATTCTTCTAAACTCCAGTGGATACAGGCTGAAACCTGTCCAGCCCTTTCCTCATAGGATAAACCCCTCATCCCAGGGATCAGTCGAGTTCTCAACTGAAAGGTTAAACTTTCAACTAAAGTCCACAAAGAATTTACATTTACATTGCTGCTGTACAATGTTCATATCATCTTATTTTAAAGATCAAAACTGTACAGTGATTTGTTTCTGCTGTTTCTGAGCAGTTCCATGTTCAAATGTAAGATGACAGCAGGATGGAAATGCCACTGTGAATATAATTCAGTTTTCACCTCTAACTGGACTCGTTTTTGATTGAAAAGATGAGATTTTTCTATTCTGTGCAAGCATTCTTCAAAGCGATTCAAACCTAGAAACCCCATCTGCTCCGCTACCTGTGTTCACAGGGTGCACATTGGTGTGGACAGTGCTAACACGCTTCTTAAGTAGTTGTTTATGCTCCCGCACAAGACAAAGTGGCAGACGCACCCCATTCCTCTGGTATGCTGGGTTCATTCCCTACATTTAGTGACAGCTCAGCCTTGGAGTCAAGTGGTTGTGTGTTCAATTCCCACTCCGGGACAGGTAACCCAGGCTGATACTTCAAGGGTGGCACCGAGGGAGTGCTGCAGTGCCGGAGAAGGAGACTTTAAACCAAGGTCCCTGCTTCCTGCTAAGGTGGATGTAAAAGATCCCATTCAAGTCCTTGGCAGTGCCCTGGTGAACACTTATCCCTCACCCAACTTCACGGGCAGAATTTTTCATATGGTGGGCGGGCTCGGCGGGAGTGGGCGGAGGCAGGAATGGAGCCAATCGGCTCCGCGCCGCCATTTTATGCGGACATGCCAATTAAGGCCCGCCAGGCATAAGACGCGAGGCTCAGCACTACCTGTGCGGATGGGGTGGGGTGGGGGGGGGTGGTGGGAGGACGGAGAGTCGGGGCCAGCGCTCTTTCGTGCCTGCGCGCCAAAAGAGCACTTCAATCTCCCTGAGGCACGGAGCTGCCTCAGGGAGATTGAATCG
This sequence comes from Carcharodon carcharias, assembly GCF_017639515.1. NCBI lineage: Eukaryota > Metazoa > Chordata > Chondrichthyes > Lamniformes > Lamnidae > Carcharodon > Carcharodon carcharias. Next base: position 15,681,462 of record NC_054484.1, read on the forward strand.
ATAGGGAAAAAATTAAATAAAAGAGTCAAAAAGTTGTTTAAAGTGCCCCCTCATGTGACTATGTCGCATCAGATGGGACATGTTTTTATAAGTGTGAAAAAAAAAAATTATTGAGCAGAATCTTGCCCTTGGTGGGCGGGCGGGCCCCATCGGTTCGGTGGTGGGCGAGCAACCGACCCCCGCCACTGAAATAGGGCCCGCCGCCATTTTAAGTGGGCGGGCCAATTAAGGCCCATCCAGCGGCCTGCCCTACGGGAAGCGCCGTGCACTCCCTGTGTGGTGGGGAGGGGGGAGGGATTCCCCATCTGTCAGAGTGCGCTCTTTCACTCATGCGCACGAAAGAGTGCACTACTCCCTGAGGCAAAGTCCTGTCTCAGGGAGAATACTGACAGTGTCAAGAACATCAAAAATAGGAACATTAAAAATTTATTAGCATGTCCCCCTCGTGTGACAATGTCACCCGAGATGGGACGTGTTCATAAAGAACACATAAACTTTATTAATTTTTTAAAATACGGACATGAAACTTCATCCCGCCAGTGGATGAAGTTTCATGAATAATCTGGAGCCCGCTGGGAATCCTGACACCCCCCGCCAGCCTTAAGCTTGGACGGGCAGGTCTTTAATTACTTTAATTATCCTGTCAATGGCCCCAATTGGCCATTGACTGGCCGGCGGGCGGACAGCTGATTTCGCTGTCCGCCCGCCTTCCTGAAGATTTAAAGGGACCGGGATGACGAGGGGGATTCCTCCCAACGTCATCCCGCGTCATTTTCCCCTCGGCGAGCGGGCCCCGCCCCCAAATCGCCGACAGGAAAATCCTGGTCATTAAATAAAAGCTTTAGGAAACCTCATTCCGCTTGTGGATGAGGTTTCCTAAAAAAACGTGAAGGCCACTTGACCCTTTCGCCTGCCTGCCAATCGTAAGGTTGGATGGGCAGCGTTAACAATTACTTCAATTAATTTCTTAATGGCCTTAATAGGATAGTTACACTTAACACCGGTAGACTGATTGGCGAAATTCGCCTCAGAGTCCTTTCACGCCAAATCTTTGCCCTCAGCTTCCCTTACAGAAGCTAAAAGGGAGTAATTTGATTTTTGAAGTATGCAGCTGATGTGTCTGACTGGATAAAAGAGATTCCCTACTGGTTATATGAATTTGAAAATAATTGGCACTACAGGTTAAACATAAATAAAAGAAACAGAGAAGGGGGGGAAGACAGTGGTGCACTGGTAATGTCACTGGACTGGTAATGTAGAGGCCCAGGCTTATGCTCTGAGGATGACATGGGTTCAAATCCCACCAAGGAACCCATGCAATTTGAATTCAATTAATAAACCTGGAATTGAAATCTAATCTCACTCATGGTGAACCACAAAGCTATCATCAACTGTTGTAAAAATCCATCTGGTTCACTAATGAGGGAAGGAAATCTGCTGTCCTTACCTGGTCTGGCCTATGTGTGACTCCAGGGCAGTGGGCTTGGCTCTTAACTGGCCTACTCAGATTAAGGATGGGCAACAAATGCTGGCCTTGCCAGTGATGTCCACATCCCATAAATAAATACTGTGTCACCCAACCATTGTGCTCACGCTTTAGATATTGACAGAAATCTGCCATTCTATGACTACTTTCCTCTCCCCTCCATGTTAATTATGGGAAGATGTCATAAGTTCCATTGTGGTTTATTCATTTTAATGGGAGCTGACACAATCTGCCAGTCTGGAAGGTGATCAAAAGCCACATGACCCTGGAGAAAGCGGAGCACTTGTACACTTAGCTGAGAATGAAACAAGGCTGACATGAGTGTTATATTAAAAAAAGGGAAAAGGCAATATTTCTTGTCCTGAAGCCTCGGCTCGATTGCGCTGGTCTGCAGGCCTTCAGGGAGGCTGTGAAAATTAAACCAGATCTTTTGGGCGCAATTCCCCCTGCTTTTGGGGTAAACACCACAAAGCTTTGCAGACTCACAAGCGCAAATTGCATTCAGCACAAGTCAAATTACAGGTTTTTTTTTTCTGAGCTGGTTTTGAAAACATTGTGAGGAGTAGGCCCCACAAACAAAACTAGCCAGAGCCTCAGGGGTGAACGAGCCACCATCGGAAGTTTCCGGTAATCCCGCTCACTTACAATGCTTCCGTGAGGCTTTAAAAATTAAGTTGGATCTTTTGGTTGCTAAGATGCCATTAGGCACATTTTGAAAGGATTTGAATGATTTTTATTTTTAATTTATGAAGGAACTGACTACTGTACCCCAATCTAACTGGAAGGTAGTTTTGTATGCTTTTTAAAAGCCACCTTGAGCCATCTAAAGTCAAGTTGATCACAGCTGGAGGATTGACATTGTGACTTAGAATGCTTATTTTTGTGATAAACTCATTAAACTGTATTAATCAAACTGCACCACTCTTCAATATTTCAAGGAGTAATTTATAAAAGGAACATTTAAAAAAAAAGTTTACAGTTCTGCCCTGGATGCTCTGGTTCTTGGAGGTTTTGTGTTTGGTGATGTGCCAACAGGTTTGAGCAGAAAGCTGGGTTTGAAGAAACTATTGAGGAGCATTATAACTCTTTCAAGTACAAACACATTTCCATCTGTCCCTATTCAGATGAAATTACATTGTTTCATAATTTGCCATGGTGAGATTTGAATTCTTGATCTTGGGGTTACAAGCCCAGTACCATAACCACTTGGCTAACATACCAGAACTTGAGGAGTATTGTAGGCGAGCATAATCCCATCCTTCCCAAACACCTTAGATTTGCACACTTTCCAACAGCAACAATTTGCATTAATATAGCACTTCTAACTTAGTAAAACATTCCAAGGCACTTTGCAGGGGTGTTAACAAGGAAGGTTTGACATTGAGCCACATAAGAAGCTATTAGGACAGATTACAAAAAAGATTCAATGGGGTAGGTTTTAAGGAGTGTTTAAAAAGAGAAGTAAAGAGGCAGAGAGGTTTAGGAAGGGAATTTCAGAGGTCAGGGTTGAGACAGCTGACGGAATTACCAACAAAGATGGAGCAATTAAAGCAGGAGATTACACAAGAGGCCAGAATTTGAGGAGCGCAGAGGCCACCGGAGGGTTGTAGGGCTGGAGGGATTTGAAAACAGAGGGGAGAATGTTAAATTTGAAGCATTGAAAGAAAGAGCAGCTATCACTACTTAGTGTTCTGGTGTAAAAAAAATGAGCCTTACAAACTTTTCGCACCGCAGACCACCTCTCTTCAGGAAACACTGCAGCAAACCAGCCCATGTGGAGACAAGCACTGAAATTCGGGTCAGCGTGTTTCTGTGCCAAACTCGCAGCATCCAATGTGCCCAGAGAAAGGTCAGAGGTGCAGGAATTCCCCAAGCACCAACAATGGTAATACGAACTGCCAGCTCTGTAGATGTCAGTCACGGCAGGACTCGGAGAAGATGATGAAATCACTTAAAGCTTGGACATACTCAAACAATGAGGAGTCTACCACTATTAAGGCTGGTGGCAAATCACAACATCCCTGTTCCTGTTCTAGATGAGATCAGTGTAGACTAGGGATCTAATCTGGGAATCCTCTAACTTGTGTGGCCTGTTACCACACAAGCCAGTGGGGGTGGGGGTTTAGGGAATTTACTTTTAGCAGGCAACATTTTCTCCAGGCACTCCTTTCCCTTTAAAACTGCGGCTGTCTCACTACAACCAGCAACCTAGATCTCCCGGTTACCATATAAGATTGGAATGCGCAACCCTGAGCCAAGCACAGCACATCGTCCCAATTGCTAATGGTTTCATTGCTCAGCAACCTGAGCATTAACCTGCCCAAAACATCAGTCACCTTTCAAGCGTGAATACCTTTGCATAAAAGATCCTGTTTTTACATTCTATACTTAATGTTAGAATCAGGTGTAGTGACTGTGCCTTAAAGAGATGGGGGCCCATTTTTTCTTGTTACTGAGAGAAACAGATATTAAGCCAAAGGTCCCAGTGCATGACAATAAGTGTGTTCAAAAAAAGACCAGGTAAATCAGGAACTAAGGCGTTAAGTTATTTCAGATTATGGTCTTAAATCTCAGATCTGATTCATTGCTATAGGCATCTCTCCAATGTAGTCCACTTCCGTCACTGTTCACTGACTCCATCCCCAGGTTCCTTATTCTCCACTAATCTCCATATTGGCTTTTGCAGGTCCATTTGCAAACCCCAACACAATCAGAGCTATGTTGTCCACATCCTACTCTGTATTAAGTTCATCTTCCATCTCACTAGGATTGACAACTTTGGCTGAGTGTATTTTGAAGATTTTATCACATGACCTCCCATCTTGTACCTCTCCAGCCCCCTGCACTTCTGCCGTTGGTCCATCCTCCAGGTTCCTTGACCTCTCCTTGGCCAACTGGGAAGGGAACTGACCCCTTGTTGAACAATTGGGTTATTCTTGTCTTTCAGTGAAGCAGCCTTTTTCTACTCCTCTCCAAGATTTATACAAGTAAGCAACGAAAGCATTCAAAGAAAATTAAAGAAACACAACTGTGTTCAAAGCCCCCATGATTTTTCTCCTGGGTTCGTTCTCAGCAATGCCCTGGAGATTCATCTAAAAACTCCTGGAGATTCCAAGATAATCGCAGAGGGTTGGCAACCCCAATTCTCACCCTTGACCTCACTGACTTCTGTTGGCTCATCATCCCTTAGTGAATCTATTTAATCTCAGCCTTTACAAATTTATTCTTGACCTCGATCCCTCCCCACTCCCCACCCCCCACCCCCCACCCCCCCATCACTGGAACTTCTCTCAGCCCTTCATCTCAATTGTTATACTCCGCCCTTCTGCTCATTTTCCATTAACTTCTGTCCACAGTGACGTCAAAGCAGAGCATAGAGCCATCATACCCCTGTACTCTGGAATGGTCTTCACAGAATCACTGAATCTTAATGGCACAGAAGGAGGCCATTCGTCCCATGGTGTCTGCACTGGCTCTCCAAATGGGCATTATGACTTAGTGCCATCGCCCTGCCTTTTCCCTGCACCTTTGCACATTGTTTCTATTCAAATAATTATCTAATGTCATCTTAAATGCCTCAATTGAACCTGCCTCCACCACACTTACAGGCAGTGCATGCAGACCCAAACCACACGTTGTTTGAAAAAGTTTTTTCTCACTTCACACTTGCTTCTTTTGCAAGTCACTTTAAATCTGTGCCCTCTCATTCTTGATCCTTTTACGAGCGGGAACAGCTTTTCCCTATCTGCTCTGTCCAGCCCTTTCTTGATTTTGAACTTCTCTTTCAAATCTCCTCTTAGCCTTCTTCTCTCTAAGAAAAACAGTCCCAACTTCTCCAATCTATCCTCACAGCTGAAGCTTCTCATCCCAGGATCATTCCTGTAAACCTCTTCTGCACTCCCTCCAACACATCCACATCCTTCCTATAATGTGGCGCCCAGAACTGTGTACAATATTTCAGATGCGATCTAATAAGTATCTTATATAAGCTCAGCATAGCCTCCATGCTCTTGTGCTCTATGCCCCTATTAATAAAGGCCGGGATACTACATGCTTTATTCACTGCTCTTTCCACCAGTCCTGCCACCTTCAGTGATCTATGCACATATACACCCAAGGCCAGAATTTTGACGTCGGTCTGTGGGGGTAGGCCCGACAAGAGCTGACACATAAAATGACAGACGATGACATCGGGCGTGTGTCCCAATGTAATCACGCGTCATTCAGATCTTTTATTTGGAGTGTGCATGCCAGAAGTGTCTGAGCATTCACCGAACTGTCAGAGCCCTGTTAAGGCCATTAGGGAAGTAATTTAGTAATTTAGATAGTTAACACCACTGCCCATCCAGCCTTATCCTGCTGCCACCAGAGTTTCAGACGGTTGATCTTTTCAGTCAGTTTAGTCAAATCCTTCAGTGTGTGCTTGGGAGATGTGGAGTGTTCCATTCTGGTGGAATGATCGAGGAGGGACAGTAGAAATTGCAGGACAGCCAGGAATAGGTGGGGCTGCATGTCTTCATTCTCTGCTGCAACCTTAAGGTTGGCGGGCAGGTGAAGATCCCAAGCGGCCTTTGCGTTTTTCAGGAAACCTCATCCAGGGGTGGGATGATGTTTCCTGAATGTTTAATAAAATCAATAAATAAATTCTGCTAAATAGACAAACATGTCCCAGCTTGTGTGACACTGTCACATGAGGGGACATGTGTAAATAAGTTTTATCTTTCTTTATTAAAAAATTTAAATACGTACTTAATCTCCCTGAGGCAGTTCTGTGCCTTATGGAGATTTCTGCGCTCTATCACGTGCATGCACAAAAGAGCGCAGGCTCCGACTCTCCCTCCTCCTCTCGTCCACACAGGTAGCGCTGAGCACTACTGGCCATGCGTCATGCTGGACAGGCCTTAGTCGGTTCACCCACGTAAAATAGTGGCACGGAACCGATCGCAGGTGGTGATCGGGTCCGCGCCCGCCCTTGCCAGTTCCTGACTGGCCCACCCGACAGGCAGAAAATTCTCCCCCAATTCTTTCAGTTCCTGCACCCGCTTCAAAATTTCACCCGTTATTTTATATTGTCTGTCCCTGTTCTCCCCACCAAAATGTTTCAGCTCACACTTCTCCACATTGAACTTCATCTGCCACCTATCTGCCCACTCCACCAACTTGTCTATGTCCTCTTCAAGTTCCACACCTTCCTCCCCGCAGTTCACAACACTCCCAAGCTTCATATCATCCGCAAACTTTGAAATTGTCCCCTGTATACCAAGATCTCGATCATTAATATATATCAGGAAAAGCAAGGGTCCCAATACCGACCCCTGGGGAACTCCACTACAAACCTTCCTCCAGCCTGAAAAATATCTACTGACCATTACTCTCTGCTTCCTATTTTTCATCCAATTTTGTATCTACGTTGCTACTGTCCCTTTTATTCCATGAGCAATAACTTTTCTCACAAGTCTGTTGTGTGGCACTGTATCAAATGCCTTTTGAAAGTCCATGTACACCACATCAACAGCATTACCCTCATCGGCCTTTTCTGCTACCTCTTCAAAAAACTCCAGCGAGTTAGTTAAACATGATTTCCCTTTTAGAAATTATTGCTGGCTATTCCTTATCAATCCATATTTTTCCATGTGACTACTAATTCTATCCCAAATAATTGTTTCTAGAATCTCGCCCACCACTGAAGTTAAACGGACAGGTCTGTAATTGCTGGGCTTATCCTTACAACCTTTTTTGAACAAGGGCGTAATGTTTGCAATTCTCCAGTCCACTGGCACCACCCCCGAGTCTAGGCTCTTCCTAAATCTTTCTGCCTTTCCACCTCTTCCCTCACCTTCAAAAGTCTCCTCGGAACTGATTTCTTCTTTGATGTTATTTGGTTCCTTTATCCTAACTGTTGTCGCAACTCCTGATGTTGCCCGAAGACGGTAGGGAGGAGGGAGGAAGTTTGCAGTTTTCAAAAACTGGGAAAGCAAATAGTCAGATAACTCGGTGAGTAAACATGTTGTCCAGTTAGCACCTGAGGCATAGAGACTGTGAGGGCCCATAATCTCTGTTAAATTAATTGGTTTAAGTCTGGTTACCAGTTGGAGGAACCAATTGGCTTCGGTACCCTTAAGTACCCGAAACCTTCAAGCATGGATCTTGGGAGAGGGAGGAGAAAATCAGGAAACTAGAATTCAAAGGATAATAAATATCAACTTGGACAATGTTGTATAGCTAGAACACACTCCACTGGGGAGATGGTGTTTTACTGGTAATGTCACTGGACTAGTGATCTCATAATCCAGGGGCTCAGGTTAATGTTCTGGGGACATGGGTTCAAATCCTACATGGTGGCTGGTGGAATTTGAGCTCATTCAATTCAAGGGCAACTAGAAGTGGGAAACAAATGCTGGCCTTGCCAGCGACGCCCACATCCCATGAAAGAGTAAAGGGAAAAAAGTGCCAGGAATTTTAATAACGTTGGAACTCTTCAAACCCTAAACATGTTGTAGCTAAATCCAAGGCATCATTTGTGCAAATTTATGCGGATTTTTGACATGTAAATGCACATAGATTTTGACATGAAGTTGTGGGAATGCTAAATTAATACATTTTATTTTTCACTTTTAATTTCTATGTCTATTTCGAAATAAGACACCAAACACATGTATTGAGATTGTGGGGAAAATTATTCAGCGTTTGATTGCTTTTATTTTCACAGCGCTATTTGAATTTTCTACAACTTGGGGGGGGGGGGGGGAAAGACATTTTCTGACCATTACCAATGATGCTTGAAGGACCCTATTTTAATCTCATGTTGTGAATGAAGAGTTAATTGCCTGAAGTTAGCAGAACCTAACAAACTCAAAATAAAATGGAGGTTGCACATGATTTCACTGCGAATGACTTTGAGTAGATTTGACAACTTGATTGAAAGGAAACCATCCAGACTCTATGCACCAGCAATAATGATCCTTTCACACTTCTTAAGCAGCTGAAAAATGTCAGTTAAGCAATATAAATAGAAACAATTTTATTCACTTTAAGTGTGCAAAAACTATCTTTTCAAAATATCAGGCGGAACAGCTGGGGTAGATGGAGGGAAACTATTTTTACCTGGCGAGGGAGTCTAGAACTAGAGGCAATTGGCCTAAAAATTAGAACCAGTGCTTTCAGGGATAAAATTAGGAGAACTTCTACACATTGAGAGTGGCTGAAGTTTGGAGTTCTATTCCACAAATGGCAATTTATGCAAGACTGATTATTCATTTTAAATCTGAGATTGATAGATTTTAGTTCATCTTGGAATCATAGGCCTGGATTTTTCCTATGGTGGGAACGGGCTGGGATGGGCGTGGAACCGAACGGTGCCCGCGATCGGCTTCGTGCCGCCATTTTACGCAGGTGGGCCAATTAAGGCCCGCCCAGCGTAATGCCCTGTCGGTAGCGCTCAGCGCTACTGGTGGGGTGGGGGGAGGGGGGGGAGGAGGGAGAGTAGGGGCCTGCCCTCTTTCGTGCATGCGCACAAAGGGACGCAGCAATCTCCCTGAGGCACGGAGCTGCCTCGGGGGGATTGAATAGATAATAAAAGAGTTTAATAAATGATTTAAAAAATTTATTTAAACATGTCCCCTCATGTGACAGTGTCTGTAAAGGGACATGTTTGTAAAGGTTGAAAAAATTATTTTATGCAAGCTTCAGGAAACCTCATCCCGCCCGTGAATGGGGTCTCCTGAAAAACGTGAAGGCCGCTTGAGCACGCAGCGTTCTTAAATACTTTAATTAACCTCTTAATGGCCTTAATAGGCCATTGACATTTTGACAGGCACAGCTGAGTCCCGTGCGCGCCCGCCAAACGAAATGTTGCGATGGCGCGTGATGATATTGGAACGCATGCCCGACATCATCACGTGTCATGTCTAGCCCGCCCCCGCACACCAACGGATAAATTCCGCCCACAGAAGAGTAGAGTGGTGGTGGCACAAGATGAGACCGTTCAGCCTTTCATGTTTGTGCTTGTCTTCTGAAGGAGAAATTCACTGTGTGCTACTCCAACACTTTTCCCATAACCCTGCACATTTTTCCTTTTGATGTAATAATCCAATTCCCTCTTGAATGCCTCGATTGGACTTGCCTCGTTCACGCTCTTAAGCAGTGCATTCCAAATCGTAACTACTCGCCGAGTGAAAAAAGAATTCTCATGTCACCATTGCTTCTTTTGCCAATTACCTTAAGCCTGTGCTCTCTCATTCTCAGTCCTTTTACCACTGGGAACAGTTTCTCCACATCTACTCTACCCATGATTTTGAAAACCTCTAGCCAATCTCTTCTCAGCCTTCTCTTCCCCAAGGAGAACAGTCACAGCTTCTCCAATCTTTCTATGCAACTGAAGTTCCTCATCCCTGGAACCATTCTCATGAATCTTTTCTGCACTATCCCCAATGCCTTCACAAACTTCCTAAAGTGTGGTGCTCAAAGCTGGATGCAATACTCCAGTTGAAGCTAAACCAGTGTTTTATAGAAGTTTAACATATCTTCCTTGCTTTGGTACTCTATGCCCCTATGTTTTACTAACCATGCTCTGTGCCCTGACACTTTCAATGACACCTTCAATTTGCCAGCACAGAATAAATAGAACCAAACAAATTGATCTGCTGCATGTTGATGTGGCATTTCAGAATGTTGAAGACCAATCCTTCATTACGTGTTGCTTGCATCATTAAGTGCAGATTATGGTCATGTTCTTGTTTTGTTTCTTCCCACAACAGCTATAATAACTGTGATACAGATGCTTCCTGATACAGTGCATGTAAGACAGTCCATGTGGGCTTAAAAGTGATCCCTGGCCAACAGCTAGCCCAAAACAAAGTCGTTGAAAACAGTATCATCTGACTGGGGTATGAAATGTCATCATTCATACCTGGCCAATAGAATGTCTCTCTTGCAAGTCTTCCCATCTGATTGATGCCTATGTAGAACAGTCTTATATTTAAGATGGCTTGTACCTAATCTCACAGTTGTAACCTTGAATCGTTATCTCTGGGACTTCTCCGTGATGTTTGGCATCAAGCTTCAAGAAGAATTCTACAGCTACGAATCTCAGATTTAATGCTTATAATGTCGGTATTTTGTAAAGACAATGTTTCAAATTTACTTAAACGTTGCAGACTGAAGCATACTCTCAATGACCCATCCTTCTTTTTGACATATGATTCAGCTGAACCAATGCGTGCTCTTGTACTCTTGTAATGATTTTGTCTTTCTCCAATTCATCTAGTTCGACCTTCAGTTTGTCTTGTGAGTTGATGCTGCACTTACGTGGTGGATCAATAGATGGACTTGCATTCTCCTGAAGTGCAATAAGGCACCTCACTTGAAACTACAATATTGCCAAAATATTTCAGATATTTAAATATAGGCCATGAACTGAGGTGACAGGAATAGTTTCTGAGGTTTAGCTGCCCTGTGATGTCTGACTGATTTCATGGATTGTTTGTTACTAGCGTGAGGTCCCAATATAGCAGTAGATCTGCAATTGCTGGGCCTTTTGATCCACGATGTAAAACATCTGTGACACCCAGGAGGATTGATTATACCAGCACTCCAAGTGTAGGGATCCTGCACATGGAACTAATGAACTGTTGTACATTGAAAGTTTCATGGCCTTGCACATCTGTGGATACATGTCTTTTAGAATTCACAGGGGTAGTATGTTGGCATTTGCCCCATGTCAATCTTGGCCAATAACGAGTAGTTACTAACTTTCTTCGGGCATATAATTTTAATCTTGGAAAACTCTTTGGACGGTGTGACAGCGACTATGTTTTTCATGAGATTGATGGTGCAAAATGTGTGACCACCATTCCTTGTATCGTCATGCACGTCATCGTCATTTTCTGGTTCATCAGTTATCTCATATATATGTTTCTGATGGGATACCAGATGGTCAGTCCTATTGCTTGAAGGTACCCGGTCGGTGCACAGCTCTTCGTAGCTGCACCAACCTTTGCTCTAGAGCACTGCCACTGCATGGCCCTCTCTGTCACATGCCTTGCAGAATTGCTGGATAGCTGGGCAGTTCCTTGGTGCATGTAGAAGTCAACTCCTTCCACATGGCTTGCTGGGTTTGGGTGTTTTAATGAGTGTGCCAGCAATTGGGGCTGTACTTTGGATCTGTAAGCTTCATTGACCCGTGAGGATCGCTTTGTACTTACATGCATCCTTGAGTAGCTCTTCAATACTATGCGTTTTGGGCTTGTGTAGCAGATCTTGCTGGAATGTTTCCATGGGAGTGGATGTGATCACCAACTCAACAATTCTGTCTGCTACCTCTGCATTTGAAAAGTCACAGTACGTACCCTTTTCTCTGCATCTGCTGAAGTGGTCTATGGACTCTGGAGGCTGTTGTCGAAATGACATGAACTCTAGTCGATGAGAATGGAATTTTAACCTGATTCTGAACTTGTCTTCCCATGTAATCCATATCTTTTGGGGATCCTTTAGCTCTTCTGCTGTTAAGCCTGACATGTTCAGCCTGTGTTGCCCTTCATTCCCAATTGCTAGGGAAATTTTTATGGCTTGCTTGTCTGGTTCGAACACATCTGAATCAAGAAACCATAGCGCTGCATGCTTTTAAAACATTGTGAATTTGGATAGTAGGTCAGGTGCATCCCAATTGTTATGGCTCTGTTATTACGCTCAGGGAAATGTTGTTGACATTCTGATAATATCCCTTTGACTTTCCTTCTTCCGTAATACCTGGGATAAGTGTCGCTGTAAACACTTTTACTTGCTTTTCTGAAGCGCCACACGCAAGATCGAGTTGTGGCGGGAAAACACCATGGGTTAATTGCGCCTTTAATTTTTATCCAATCTGTTGTTTAGCAACTCCTGAAGCCGCCTGTTATAATCGCAACATTCACTGGCCCAATTGTTATGACTTTTTTTTGTTGTTGGATCTTCTCATGCCATGTAGCATGTCCTAAAGGCATTTGAACACACTCGACCTCTCCCTCCAGCAGCACCGCCGTATCCTTTTTCAAAGCTGCGCGTGCCCCCAGTTTCATTTTATTCTTCGTCTCATCCGACGCCTCAACAAGAAACTTTTTCTCTTTCTCTCAAGTGCTAAGGAACGCAAGCTCCAACAACTCATTGACACCAACACCCATCTTGGACCCTCCACCCCTGCCTGTCCCTCCATCCCCACCCCATCTTCCAATCCCAGCCCCAGCCGTGTATTCACTATACCCCCTGACCTTCCCCTCTCCGATGCTGAACGTTCAGTGCTCAGCAAAGGACTTAGTTTCATACCCCTACGCCCTCACCTTAATGAATTTCGGGCTCGGCATGATGCTGAACTCTTCTTCCGCCGTCTTCATCTCCGGGCTCACTTCTTTGGGCAGGAGTCCTCTCCCCGTTCAACGGATCCTTTCACCCACCTACAATATTCTCCCTCCACCTGGACCCCTCCCTCTGGATTCTTACCTACTTTTGATCTTTTCATTGAGAACTGTCGGCGCGACATTAATCTTCTCAATTTCTCTGCTCCTCTCACCCATTCTAATCTCTCTCTCGCTGAACTTACTGCACTCCATTCTCTCAGGTCCAACCCTGACATTGTCATCAAACCCGCTGACAAGGGTGGTGCTGTTGTTGTCTGGCACACTGACCTCTACCTCGCGGAGGCTGAGCGTCAACTGGCAAACACTTCCTCCTACCTCTCCCTGGACCATGACCCCACCACTGAACATCAAGCCATTGTTTCCAGGACTGTCACTGACCTCATCTCCTCTGGGGATCTTCCTCCCACAGCTTCCAACCTGATAGTCGCCCAACCTCAGACGGCCCGTTTCTACCTCCTACCCAAAATCCACAAACAGAACTGTCCCGGTAGACCGATCGTCTCAGCTTGCTCCTGCCCCACAGAACTAATTTCTCGTTATCTTGACTCCCTTCTCTCTCCCCTTGTCCAGTCCCTTCCCACTTACATCCATGATTCCTCTGACACCTTACGTCACATCAACAATTTCCAGTTCCTTGGCCCCAACCGCTTCCTCTTCACCATGGACATCCAATCCCTCTACATCTCCATCCCCCACCAGGATGGTCTGAGGGCCCTTAGCTTCTTCCTTGAACAGAGGCCCAAACAATCCCCATCCACCACTACTCTCCTCCGTCTGGCTGAACTTGTTCTCACGCTGAACAATTTCTCCTTCAACTCCTCTCACTTCCTCCAAATAAAAGGTGTGGCTATGGGTACCCGCATGGGCCCCAGCTATGTCTGTCTCTTTATGGGGTATGTGGAACATTCCTTGTTCCAGTCCTACTCCGGCCCCAGTCCACAACTCTTTCTCTGGTACATCGATGATTACTTCGGTGCTGGTTCGTGCTCTCGTCGGGACTTGGAAAAATTTATTAATTTTGCTTCCAGTCTCCACCCCTCCATCATTTTCACATGGTCCATCACTGACACTTCCCTTCCCTTCCTTGATCTCTCTGTCTCAATCTCTGGTGATAGACGGTCCACCAATATCCATTACAAGCCTACCGACTCCCACAGCAACCTTGACTACAGCTCCTCACACCCCGCTTCCTGTAAGGACTCCATCTGATTCTCTCAGTTCCTTTGCCTCCATCGCATCTGTTCCGATGACGCTACCTTCAAAAACAGTTCCTCTGACATGTCCTCCTTCTTCCTTAACTGAGGTTTTCCACCCACGGTCGTTGACAGGGCCCTCAACCGTGTTCGGCCCATCTCCCGCGCATCCGCCCTCATGCCTTCTCCTCCCTCCAAGAAACATGATAGGGTCCCCCTTGTCCTCACTTATCACCCCACCAGCCTCTGCATTCAAAGGATCATCCTCCACCATTTCCGCCAACTCCAGCATGATGCCACTACCAAACACATCTTCCCTTCACCCCCACTGTTGGCATTCCGTAGGGATCGTTCCCTCCGGGACACCCTGGTCCACTCCTCCATCACCCCCTACTCCTCAACCCCCACCTATGGCACCACCCCAAGCCCACGCAAAAGATGTAACACCTGCCACTTCACTTCCTCTCTCCTCACCGTCCAAGGGCCAAACAGTCCTGTCAAGTGAAGCAACACTTCACTTGCATTTCCCCCAACTTAGTCTACTGCATTCGTTGCTCCCAATGCGGTCTCCTCTACAATGGAGAGACCAAACGTAAACTGGGCGACCGCTTTGCAGAACACCTACGGTCTGTCCATAAGAATGACCCAAACCTCCCTGTCGCTTGCCATTTCAACACTCTACCCTGCTCTTTTGCCCACATGTCTGTCCTTGGCTTGCTGCATTGTTCCAGTGAAGCCCAACGCAAACTGGAGGAACAACACCTCATCTTCCGACTAGGCACTTTACAGCCTTCCGGACTGAATATTGAATTCAACAGCTTTAGGTCTGGACCTCCCTCCTCCATCCCCACCCCCTTTCTGTTTCTTCCCCCTTCCTTTTGTTTTTTTTTCCAATAAATTATATAGATTTTTCTTTTTCCCACCTATTTCCATTATTTTTAAATATTTTTAAATCTTTTATGCTCCCCCCACCCCCACTAGAGCTATACCTTGAGTGCCCTACCATCCATTGTTAATTAGCACATTCGTTTAGATAATATCACCAACTTCGACACCTATGTGTTCTTTTGTTCTGTTGTCTGTGACATCTTTTGATGATCACTGCTTGTTTGTCCCTACAACCACACCACCCCCCTCCACTTCTCTCCCCCCACCCAACACGCCACACCCACCCCCCCCACCTCCGACCTTAAACCAGCTTATATTTCAACCCTTCCTTGGATTCACCTAGTTCTGTCGAAGGGTCATGAGGACTCGAAACGTCAACTCTTTTCTTCTCCGTCGATGCTGCCAGACCTGCTGAGTTTTTCCAGGTAAATCTATTTTTGTTTTGGATTTCCAGCATCCGCAGCTTTTTTGTTTTTATTTTTGTTCTAAAGGCTGCTCATCATGTCGTACCTGCACTTAATAAATGAGCCCACATCTTTTGTGCAATCCCATTATGAGTAATTGGTGTTTTTATCATTATATTAACGCAACATGGTAATCAGAAGTGGTCAAATAGCCTGGCAGCAAGATTAAGTACAGGTACGACATGATGAACAGCCTTAGACACCTTGGCACATGAGAACAGTTATATATAGGCATAAAGCTTGAAGACATCAGAACTGTAAGTGTGTGTGTGTGTGTGTGTGCACTCTGCTCAAAGCAAAAGTGAAACTAAGGTTGGATCACACGCACTCTTTCCTTCTACTGCTCTTGTGCTGATACCCCTTAAAGGCATATTACAACAGTGTAGTCCGCAAATTTTGAAATTGTGCTGTCCAGTGGCAGAACTTGAAGTCCCAACTTTCAAGTGAAAAATGTTAAAGTCTATATTATCCAGTGGAAGATGTCAAAATCTCTATTATCCAGTTGGAGAACTTGAACTCTCTATTATCTTGTCCGAGATGTTGAAGCCCCTATTAACTGGTGAAATAAGTTTACGTTCCTATTATCTAAGGCTTTACAAGAATTTTCATGCATGCAGAATCCCTAAGCTGAGCCATGTTCGGATAAGGCATTACTTGTCTGCAATAATAACTTTGCCAACTGTGTTCAAATGTTCAACTACACGGCGTTTCCTCCGAGAATTTTTGGACAGGGAAGGTTTTAGACACCAGGAACACAGGCTGGTTGTGGACGGGTGGGGCAGGGGGAAGGAAGTGTTAATGTATTAACATGAGCGGTTACGGCTGAATTAATGGCATAGCTGCCAAGAGAGCCCAACAGCACAACTCCTATACAAATTTATGTTTTGTTGTCTGTGCCCAGCGACTGCGGCACTGCGACAGTGTTGTTATGGCTCTGTTATTACGCTCATAATTTCAAAAGCTGTTGCCTCTGGTCCCAGCAGAATGTTGGGATGGCAGTAGCCTTCAATCCTATGTGTTACAGGAAACTCCACTTCCCCAGTGGCTCACACGGTACACGCTCTGCCCACTGTCATCAGATTTTATTTTCACTCCGCTGAGCTGGTGGACTTCAGCCTCGGGGAGTGGGTACTCTACAACTGGTCACAATGTTCTTCTCTTGGTAAAGGGAGAACCTCAGTCCCACTGTGGATTCCCACTTCTAAAAAAGAAAAGAACTTTCGTTTCTATAGCGCCATGTGCCAAAGTGCTTTACATCCAAAGAAGTACTTTTGAAGTGCAGTTACTATTGCCAGGCAAAAAATGCAGCAGACAACTTGCACACAGAAAGATCCCACAAACAACAATGGGCTGAATAATACGGGAGGTGGGGGTGGGGGGGCGGGGGGTGTTGTGGAGAGCAGGTGCAGATGGTTTGCCACCTCCAATCCAAAAACAAAGCTGACGTGGAGGTGACCCGCCCTATGCCAGCTCATCCCCGTCGCCACAACACCTTGCAAGTCTAAACAAGGGCCGAGTGGGACATCCCACCCCCTGGGGCTACCAGCCAATCCAAATGGGTAATAATAGTAGGGGATTTCAACTTCCCCAATATTAACTGGTTTAGTTTTAGTGTGAAAAGCTTAGAGAGGACGGAATTCTTAAACTGCACCCAGGAGAGCTTTTCGAGCCAGCACATAGGAAGTCCTATAAGAGAAGGGCAGTACCGGATCTAATCTTAGGGAACGAAGCCAGGCAAGTGTAGAAGTGTCAGTGGGGGAGCATTTCGGGGATAGTGACCATAACTCTGTAAGATTTAAGATAGTTATGGGAAAGGACAAAAATGGACCGGAAATAAAGGTCCTGAATTGGGGGAAGGCCGATTTCAATATGATAAGACAGGATCTGGCCAAAGCGGACTGAGAGCAGCTACTTGTAGGGAAGTCTACATCACTGGGAGTCAATCAAAAAGGAAATAGTGAGGGTTCAGGGTCAACATGACCCTGTAAAGGTGAAGGGGAGGACCAACAAGTTCAGGGAACCCTGGATGTCAAGGGATATAGAGGGTAAGGGGAAAAAAAAGAGGCTTATGGCAGATGCAGAGAGCTTAAAACAGCGGAAGCCCTAGAGGAGTATAGAAAGTTTAGGGAGGTACTTTAAAAAGTGATTAGGAGAGCGAAGAGGGGGCATGGAAAAAACATTGGTGGGCAAGATGAAGGAAAATCCCAAGGCATTTTATCAAAATATTAAGGGCAAGAGGATAACCAAGGAAAGAGTGGGGCCCATTAGGGACCAAAGTGGCAATCTGTGCATGGAGCCAGAGGATGTGGGTGAGGTTTTAAATGATTACTTTTCATCTGTGTTCACTATGGAGGAGGACGATGTAGGTGTAGAAATCAGGGAGGAGGACTGTGATATACTTGAACAAATTAGCATTGATAGGGAGGAGATACTAGTGGTTTTAGTGGACTTAAAAGTGGATAAATCCCCAGGCCTAGATGAGATATATCCCAAGCTGCTGTGTGAGGCAAGGGAGGAGATTGCAGGGGCTCTGACACTAATTTTCAAATCCTCTCTGGCCACAGAAGAGGTGCCAGAGGATTGGAGGACAGTGAATGTGGTACCATTATTCAAGAAGGGTGGTGAAATAATCCAGGTAATTACAGGCCAGTGAGTCTAACATCAGTGGTAGGGAAACTAATGGAAAAAAATTCTGAGGGACAGGATTAATCTCCATTTGGAGAGACAGTGATTAATCAGGGATAGTCAGCATGGCTTTGTCAGGGGGAGATCATGTCTAACAAATTTGTTTGTATTTTCTGAACAGGTGTCTATTTGTGTAGATGAGGATAGTGCAGTTGATATCATCTGCATGGGCTTAAGTAAGGCTTTTGACAAGGTCCCACATGGGAGGATGGTCAAGAAGGTGATCATGGGATCCTGGGCAATTTGGCAAATTGGATCCAAAATTGGCTTAGTGGCAGGAGGCAGAGGGTGATGGTCAAAGGTTGTTTTTGCGATTGGAAGCCTGTGATGAGTGGTGTGCCGCAGGGTTCGGTGCTGGGACCCTTGCTGTTTGTAATGTGCATTAATGATTTAGATGTGAATATATGATCAATAAGTTCACAGATGACACAAAAATTGGTGGTGTCGTAAATAGTGAGGAGGAAAGCTTTAGATTACAGGACAATATAGATGGGCTGGTAGTATGGGCAGAGCAGTGGCAAATAAAATTAATCCTGAGAAGTGTGACATGATGCATGTTGGGAGGACTAACATGGCAAGGGAATCCAAAATGGATGGTAAGACCTTAGGAAGTGCAGAGGATCAGAGGGACCTTGGTGTACATGTCCATTGATCCCTGAAGGCAGCAGCACAGGTAGATAAGGTGGTTAAGAAGGCATATGGGATACTTGCCTTTATTAGCCGAGGCATAGAATATAAGAGCAGTGAGGTTATGTTGGAGTTGTATAAAACGCTAGTTAGGTCACACAGGAGTACTGTGTGCAGTTCTGGTGGCCATACTATAGGAAGGATGTGATTGCACTGGAGAGAGTGCAGAGGAGATTCACCAGGGTATTGCCTGGGCTGGAGCGTTTCAGCTATGACGAGAGACTGGATAGGCTAGGGTTGTTTTCCTTAGAGCAGAGAAGCCTGAGGGGGGACCTGATAGAGGTTTACAAAATTATGAGGAGCATAGATAGGGTAGATAGGAAGAAACCTTCCCCCTTACAGGAGGTGTCAATACTCATGGAGCATAAATTTAAGGTAACGGGCAGGAGAGTTAGAGGGGATTTGAGGAAAAAAATTTTCACCCAGAGGGCAGTTGGAGACTGGGATACACTGCCTGAGGGGGTAATATAGGTAGGAACCCTCACAACCTTTAAGAAATATTTAAATGGGTACTTGAAATGCCTTGGCATACAGGGCTATGGTCCAAGTGCTGGAAAATGAGGATTAGAGTAGATAGGTTTTTGATGGCCTGCATGGATATGATCGGCCGAAGGGCCTGTTTCTGTGCTGTATAACTCGATGGCTCTATGAATGCTGCACCTTGGTGACCCCCCCACCCCCCCACTCTCGTTGACAGCAGCATTGGAGGCAGCCTGCTGGCTGTACTATCCTGCTGGCCTTGATGACCTTGGCAGACGTCCCCTGGCAAGTGGACCCTGTCTGTGTAGGTCCCACCTGGCTGGGCACTCATCAGTATCATGGTCTCATCAGATGCCACAGTCACTGGCAGAGTGGTGGAAGAGCTGCTGCCGTCATCCAGAGCACCCTGAGAGGAGCCCAGAGAGATGACAAGCAGCTCGAGTGCCAACGTGTGGTCAGCCTGGACCTGCCTGCTCACCATTGATGGACAGACACCTAGCAGAGATACTAGTTGCCTCATCCATCTCCTGCACTGGCAAAGATCTTTAGAGGTCATTTCCTGTGTGGGGGCTTTCAGGTCTGAGAGCAACCACAGGAAGCCTTGATTCTGTTCCTGGAGCCACCTCTCCATGAGAGTCACCGCTGTCTCAATGGAGAAGGCTGTGCATTCAGTGCTCAGGTTCAATGCAGTGCTCATGCTCTGCATGGACTCCTCTATGACATAGATCATGGCACACAAACCTTCAGGAATCTCCGCCAGATCCTCCCGCGCATCCCGCTGGACATCCAGCACCTGCCACCTGACGGAGATGCCAGAGGCTGACCATCTGCCTCGGATTCAGCATGGTCCTGGGCTCCAGAGTCATCTGACCGCTGGCGCTCTGGGCACTCTCTGCCTTCGCCTGCTCCTGATGCGAGGCGCCGTGCCCTCACTGTTGTGTACCGACATTGCAGCTGATGATCTAATGCGCACAGAGGTGCTGGTATCTGCACTGGTGCCTGGTGCAGAGACAGGGTGTGATGCAGGTGAATTTGACGGCCACTGGTCCTCCGACACCAAGGGTTGCTCCTCGGGGTCTTGCACTCGTTGACTAGATGGCGATTCTAGGGGAGAAAAATGACATGCCAGTAGTATCATTCATCACACTGTCATTGTGCATGCTAGGCAGGCTGGTGAGACAATGGAGATTGGTATCATGGTGTCTTTCAATGAACAATAGGGACTCAAGGTTTGAGGTTTCCATTACAGATGAGACAACACAACAATGTTTACACAATGCAACACACTTGCATCTGTGCATTATACAGTTACCTTTGTCAGAGACCCATGACTCTCCATGATTGGTGGATAGAGTTGGTCGTTGGTACTCCATTTCTAGGGCATCCATCTCGTACCTCGTCAATATGAGCAGGTTTGGGAGACCTCCGCCTGATCTTGACCT
Source organism: Carcharodon carcharias (assembly GCF_017639515.1). Lineage (NCBI taxonomy): Eukaryota > Metazoa > Chordata > Chondrichthyes > Lamniformes > Lamnidae > Carcharodon > Carcharodon carcharias. The sequence continues at coordinate 15,702,177 of NC_054484.1, forward strand.
CTCGATATTGTTATGGCTTCTCTTCTCCTGAAAGGACAGAGGTTCATTGAGTAGTCCGCTCTCTACCTGCAGCACCATAGTAACCTGGCCAACCACCCCTTGCAGGGCACATCTGAGTTGCAGCCCTCAACCCGCAAAGCAATCAGGCCAAGCAGCTGGAGCTCACCGCTTTGGCTGGCACCGATATCGTTGGCAGTTGGCACTCAGACTCTTACACCCCTGAGCACCACGGGGAAATGGCTAGCCATCAACACTTCACCACACAGATCCATGCCAACTCGGTACTCACCCTCGCCGAGCACAGCAGATCATTGAACCTTTTGCAGCACTGCACCCATGTGCATTGCACAACATCATGGCCGCTGACCTGGGATCCCACTTCTGCCTGTGCTTTCTTGGTCAGGTGCGGTGGTATCCTTTTGCCATTCCTGGGGATGAGCATCCTTGGCCCTGACTTCCTCCACGAGGATTCCCAGGCACTCATCCAAGAACCGGGGTCCGAGTGCCCACTGGACTTGCCTTCCAGCCTGGCGTGCCCAGCCTCTCAAAAAATTGTGACATCAAACAACTCCAAAGCTACAAAGTGTCCCCTGGCAGCCTTCAGGGGGCTGCCTCTGCTGTTTTTAAACCCCCCACCATTGGACCCAGCGCCCAACAGGCTCCAGCTCCCGGCCAGCCCTTCCGACAATGGAGCAGACGCATTTCATGGTGGACAACCCTTAATTGGCTACCCAGCGTGAAATCGCCAAGCGTGAAATTAAGGCCCATAATCCTTATTTTTATCATGGTCTCTGCCCTGAACCCCTTTCTTTCTCTTATCCCAAACTTTTATTGTATGAACGCAAAAAGGGGCAATGTTGCAAAACCCCTTTCCCAAATTTTGTGTGTGTGTGTAAACTAAACCAACCCTCTAATTTTATCTTATCTCAAGTTTGCTGTGGGGTCACTAATAGAGGATTGGATCACTCCAAGCCAAATGGCTGGGGAACACATGCCACCACTTATGAAAGGGGGAAATCAAGAGTCAAAAACTCCTTTCTGTTTACAGATGGGCAGTGAATGGAGAAGTCAGGGCTGTTCAAGATTAAAGCCCCTCCTGTCGGTAACACAGCTTTAGCGCAAATTTGTGGTCGGAAGCTCATCCCAGGGTCAAGTATGGCATCAAGGCTGTATACAGTCTGGTTTAGTCTCAGACTGTTGCCAAGGAGACACTAGTTAGGGAACAGAGTTTGGAGTGGGGGCCAAAATCAAAGGCTTCATTCTCCCTAATGTGCCGTTGAAAGAAATTTCTGCTTATCCAGCACTGGATGTCGGATAAGCAGTCTGATAATTTAGCAAAAGTGGAAGAGCCAAGAGAGAATTTGATGGCAGGATAACTAATTGATTGATGTTCAGGTATTTCCACTGAGTCATTCCACCTTCCAACTGATTTGAGGGTTTTGTGCAGTCGTTTGCACTGCAGCCCAGTCCATAAAGATGGCAGCATTCCAAGCCAAAATGTATCCCTCAACAAGCATTTGCTAAAATGTTTAGTTAGTCATTCTTCCACATTGCTGTTTGGGGGATCTTGCTGTGGGTAATTTGTCCACAACATGCCTTATATTACAACAGTGGCTGCACTTCAATAAACATATTCAATAGTTCAGTCTGCAGGTGTAAAATAAATAAATAAATACATTTACAAATAAATTTCAGACCTCACAGTGTCCTGGCCAATATTTATCCCTCAACCAACATCACTAAAAAAATTGATTGGGAATTCAGGCACACATAATCCGAAGATATCATCCCTCTTAAATTAGAGACTGGAAATTGAGCATGTACCCAAATTCCTAATAAAGAAAGAAACAGTTTTTATACTGCAGCTTTTCACATCCGCACAATATCTTCAAGTGCTTTGTAACCAATGAATTACTTTCCAGGTGCAATAACCTGTGCACATTATCACGACTCACTGGGGATAGTGCACTGTCGTATCAAGCCCCACTGCTCCCCGAGCCATGCCAAGTGTGGGAAGTTTAATTAAGCCACCAAATTGCCCCAATTCTACCTAACTGTCTAATTTAGGTTAACAGAATACGAGCACCAGGTTTGTAAACTTAACAAGTAAATAACCGTTTATTGAACGAATTGTCTGTAACCAGTGGCAAAAGCAACAAAAATGAACTGCTACCTTTTAGCTCTATAACTTAAACTCTACCCCTTCTTAAAGCCCTAGACACAAACACACGCACACAAGACACACAAAACATGGATTTTAAGGGTGAGATAAAACAGTTCGAAATCACCAATCCGGAGTTCAGGGTTAGATGAGTTAACTTTGATTAATTTCTTCCAAATTTCTTGCAGGCTAACAGGAGGTGGTCTCCCAGCACTTGCAGTCTGTGGTTCTCCGGTTGAAACTTGCTTTTAATGTCTCTACTGGTGATTTTTCCCCTTTTCCTCCTGACAGGAGTCTCTCAAAGAAAGCAGGACACACCGATGTGAGGAATAGCCAGCTAGCTGCTATGGCAGGATTACTGGAGTTTTACAAAACTCAGGAGAGGGAGATTTCAGGTCTTTTCTCTTTTTCAGGCTAGGAGCTGATCTACTGCACTATCCTCATACAGAGCTTGGCCACTTGGTCAGGAGCCAATCAAAACCCTGTCGCTAGGCAGTTCCCTCTTGAACCAGCGCCATGCTGTCCAACCTGGCGCACACTGTTCCAGGAGATAACAACATTGTAGATTTTCTTCTTCCTGCTCTAGTGAACATCTCTTATAAACTGCAGCCATGGTAGTTTTTTAAAGCCACAGTCCAATCTTAAAGCCACAGTCCAAAAAATAAAAAATATGTTCTTTACAACAGCAGCAGCAAGCCCCCTCAAACAGGATGCGATGAATGGCCAACTGTTTTTTGGTGATTTTGGTTGAGAGCAGAATATTGGCCGTGACATCACCTTGTTCTCCTTCAGTGAGGGCCATGGGGGTCCTTAGCTTTCACCTGAGCCTCTGCAGCCTTTGTTCAATATCCTATCCAAAGAATTCTACCATGCAGCCTATTATGAGATGTTTCAGTTGAGTAAGTAAGGAGGAGCTGATGCCACAAGCAGGAGGGTCACTAACAATAGGGCACAGATTTGGCTCAATTGGGAAAAGGACCGGGGGCCGATGAGGATTAAAAATGTTAATCAGCATCTTGTTATGATCTGGAATCTGCTGCTTTAAAGAGCGCTGGAAGCAGATTCAATAACAACCTTCAAAAAGGAATTAGACAAATACTTGAAAGGGAAAATTTGCAGGACAATGGGGAGTGAGCAAGGGAGATGTGACTAATTAAATAGTTCTTTCAAGGAGCTGGCACAGGCATAATGGACCAAGTGGCCTGCTTCAATATTGTATAATTTCACTGTCACTTAAACAGGCAGATTGGGGACCTCATTTTATCCAAATGACACCTTCAATAATCCAGCTCTCCCTCCATACTGCATGGAAGTGTCGGCCTAGATTGCATTTGTAAGTACAGAAGCAAAGTGCTGCAGATGTTGGAAATCTGAAATGAAAACAGAAAATGCTCAGCAGGTCAGGCAGCATCTGTGAAGAGAGAAACCAAGTTAACACTTCAGATGAATGACCTTTCAACAGAAAGGTGCTAGCTTGACCTGCTGAGTATTTGCAGCATTTTCTGTTCTTATTAGATTTGTAACCACCTGGAACAGGTCTTCAACGCACAACCTTCCTAACCTCAAATTAAGAATAGGAATGCATGTTACAGTCACGTTACACCAATGCTATAGTTGCAATGTGGCTGAGCCGTGTTCTGTGCTGCAGTATCTTTCAGTGAGAGGAGGACATTCACTGCAGAGTTGCTGCTGAGAAATGTGATTTTAGTGTTAAAGAAAGGCAAAGTGTATGAAACAAATGAGAGGTTTTTCACATTGATTTCTAAATCTGTGGATCATCCCAGAGGAACTAATTACAGTCTAGTCAATGGATTGTATAATGTGAGTTGTGTGACCGAGAAAGACTTTTTTAAAAACTCAATTACCAAGCTGCAGGGATGATTGATGTGATTAGACCATTGACTATATCTGGTTTACATCTATTATGTAGGTTATAACAGGAGAAAACACATCGGCTGTGATTAATATCCATGACCACGCCTTCCGCTAAACAAAAGCCAAGGTAATCTAACCGGGTCCTTGTTTATAGTAAGGAGAAACTTAAATTCTATAGCTCATCAGAAACTTTTACTCTGCTTTACTGCCTCAATAGAATTTGACAGGGAAGTATTTCTGCTCCTCCTTTAATACAGATCCTACTGTGATGAACCAATTACTTCATTCAGTGAAGATATAAATGTCTGCATCCCTCATGTATTTTGTGCTGGAGCACATAACTTGGATTGATTGAAAAGTACCCTACTTGAGGGAATGCTGCATTGTTAGAGGTGCTGGGCTAACACTTAGTTTCCTCCTACTTTCGGGCACAGGGTGGGGGGGGGGGGGGGCGGTGGGGGGGGGGGGGGGGGGGGGGGGGGTCACAGTTCGCGATTTGCCTGTACCCAAATTTGCAAGCCAACTTTATGCTGTCTCCTCATTAGAGTGATGGTAATGTTGAGCCAAGACTGACTGAAGCAGCTGGGTGGCTGGTCGCTCAGCAGGGTCTCAGCAGCATGAGTCGCTGGCCTTCAACTCTTGAAGGCAGCCTGCTGTCCCTCTTGAAGAGGAACTGTACTTATTACAAGGAAGCTGCTGTAGACTACCTATATCTTGATAAGCTGCAAATAGAAGGCTAGTAAATGGGAAGAGAGAGGGTTCCCAGCTTCACAGATGTAGTGCTGGAGCTCTCAATGATGGAGAGAAGTCATGTTTCCACACTGGCTAGGAGCACGCTTAAGAAGTGCCCTCTGAAGGGAATGGGAGCAGATGGCGAGTGGAGTGATCTCCTGGAGTTTGCCCTGAGTACCTGCCAGCCAAGTCCAGGGTGCCTCCTTCCTGCCCCTTCTTCCTCTCCTCCTGCATCCACATTCTCCTCCTCAACTCCGGAGGCATCATCTGAATATCTGCTGGCAATGGCCATGTCCTCACTATAATGAGGTAGTGGAGGATACAGCAGAGCAGAATTTGGACACACGCTCCACAGAGTATTGTATGGATCTCTCTGAGCATCTCCCTGCTTAGGAATACCTATGGTCAGCTCCAGGATGTTTCTGGTGGCTGCATGGCTCTCATTGTACAGGTGCTGTTCTTGCATGGTCAGGTGGCAGAAGGGAATCCTATGCCAGGTGTACAGGGGGTATCCCTTGTCTCCAAGCAGCCAGCCATGGTGGTCTGAAAATGGTGCAAACGGCAGACTGCTTCAGGATGAAGGACTCATGGTTGCTGCCAGTAGAGAGGGTGTTCACCGACATGATGGTTTGAGTTTGTTCCTGTACCTTGCCCCTTTGACATATGAGCCCACAGAGCCATATAGGTGCAATCAATGGCTTCCTGTGCCAATGGGAATATAACAATTGACATGCTTAGAAAGGACGTCCAAAATTTTTTTGAGGTATTAAGAAATTTAGGGAAATATAGGCAATGAACTGGAACATCACTCAAGAAGCTTGACAACATCCAGGACAAAGCAACCCACTTAATTGGCAGCTCATCATCAACCACCACATTCATTCCCTCCACCATTGACTCCGAGTGGCAACAGTGTGTATCATCTGCAAGATGCACTGCAGCAACTCACAAAGTCTCCTTTGACAGCACCTTCCAAATCCACGACCTCTACCACCAAGAAGAACATGAGAACACCATGATCTTCAAGTTCCCCTCCAGGACACACACCATACTGACTTGGGCGCACATTACTGCCATTCCTTCATTTCCGTAGGATCAGAATCCTGAAACTCCCTCCCTACTAGCACTGTGTGAGTATCTATATTACATTGATAGCAGTGTTCAAGAAGGCAGCACACCAGCTCCTCGTCAACGAAACTATTGATGGCTAAAACAGTAACAGTCTTATCCATATCTGTGTCCTGAGAATGACTTTAAAAAAACACTAAAGGTATGAGAAAGGTAAAGGGCCTGTCATGCTTAACAAAATGGAAGAGTGCACCAAAGGGAATGATGGGGCAATTCTTGTTGCTATGGACCACTGTTGCTAAAATTGCAATATGGAGAGTGATAGGTTGATAGCGGATGATTAGTTTGTGGTGGTTAGCGACTGTATGGTCAACAACTGGGAAAGGTTTGGGCCGGGATTTCCGGCCTCATTGTGGCGGGACCCACCACGGGAGATTTGGTGCCCCAGGAAAAAGTCTATTGACATTCTGTGGGACTGGACGATCCCAGCAGAGGATGGGGCTGGAAAAAGCCTGCCCTTGATCTTACGAGGAATCATCAATGAGCTAAGCTTGTTGCAGTGAGATCCCACTTTATGGGGAATAATTCCTCAATGTGATTTTAGTGCCATTTGCAGTTGATTTCGGACTTTGAGTTAAAAAGTAGGCACAGCAACCTAAAGCACCAGAGACTTGGTTGAAATCTTTGTAAACCGAGAATTTGTCGCTGTCAGATTGAAAGCTATATGAGGCTGAAGCACAAATCCTCTGTATGCCTTGCAATTTCGGATCAGATTCTCCGAACTCAGCAAAAACCTTAAGCTTCAATTTAGTTCACGATTCTTGGTTATGTGTTTCTCCTCAGGTGTACACACTTATCAGAGGCCTTTATGGCAGGTACTTTACTTAGCCTGTGGAACTTGCTCCTACATAGGAATAGTTACGGCAAGTTACCTCGAAAAGGTCTAAGGGGATGTTCAGCAACCTAAGCAACAAATGCTTGGTGTATGTATATAATATATATATTATATATAATATATATAAAATCTTTAAGGTAATAAAGTTGCTTCAGAAGAACATTTTCAATCAAATTTTGATGCCAAGCTACAGATATATTGAGTTAGCTGCATCGCTGCCAGTAAACCCTGGCAGCAGGATAATGGCGTCTCCTGCGTCCCCTTCTGCCTTAGACTTCCTTCAGGCCCTGCACCCCTTGTGCCTGCGCCTCTCCTCCCACAGGTTGCTCCCCTGGAAACTGCTATAGGACACCCGGCCTCCTCTCCCTTTTGTCCCTCTCTTCCTCCACAGAGGAGGAGCCACCAGCGGAGACCACAATCCCCGTTACCAGGGTTATGGAAGGCTGTTTGATACCTGGAAGGGCCCACATGGTCTGAATCCTCCGGGGGCCTGGAAGACAACAATGAGTCCTAAAATGAAGCCTTGAAATGCTCAGAATGCAACTCTGAAGCGAGATAAAGCTGTGCAGTTCACAAAATCAACCAACAGCACACGATCTCCAAAACTCCTCACAGCTCATACTGACAATGCTGCTGACCCTTCTTATCCCGTCCATGGATGAGCTTTTGCAAATTGTGGCCTGCCCGCCTACCCGCTTTTCCCCTGTGACGGACAAAAAATCGCACGGGTTACATAAACTCGGAGACAATTGGTTTGTCAAGAGCATTAAATGGCCTCTTAATTAATACCGGGTGCACCTCCATCTCCCTTACACGCCCACCAAGTGAAATATTGTGAGAGTGCACGCTGACGTCAGCACGCTCAGCTGACATCAACGCGCGTTATTTCACGCTCGAGAGAGTCAGGTGCGTGCGCTTTCCCACCGAGTGAAAGATTCTGCCAAATATCAATTCGACTCAATTTGATCGTACCTATTGAGGTTGATCCATCTCAGATTGGGCTAAAATTCAGATCAAATCTAATCTCAGCAATTTCATAAAAGACCAATTGGTGGTATCTCACAAGCCAAATGCAATTCCATATGCATGCATATATTGTTTTAGTATATTGATTTATGATGTTGGTTTTTATTAAGAATTGGGTTTAGTTCAACTTGCAGCCTCTCAAACTTCAATCTAAAAATTTGAACTCAAGTTATGTTTGGTGCCAATATTAAGAGTATACAACATTGGCAGCTCTGCAATCCTTCACGTGAGACCAAGATAAACCCAGGTCCATTCTACATCTTCTAGGCTGTTAAATATTACATCCAACTGAGAGGGTAGATGGGTCTAATGTCTCTTCCTAAAGGTGGCACCTCTGGCAATTAACTTCCTTTTAGAGCTATTTCATCTCTTTGTTTGAAGTCTCATTTGTGTTGAGCTGACAGTCCACCACGAGGCGAGCTACAGCCTGTCCCAGCCCCTGCCTCCCGGCATCCCCTTGATGCTCTTAGTTGAGTGTCCTGGGAGCCCGAAGGGGGGAGCAAAAAGGAATGGTAGGGGTAGTAGGAGACAGTATAGTGAGATGGATTGACACTGTTCTCTGCAGCAAAGAGTGAGAGTCCAGCCCAGTGCCAGGGCTCGGGATATCTGCTTGGGCTGGAAAGGAACTTCCAGCGGGAGGCTGGGGGTGGGGGGTGGGGGGTGGGGGGGGGGGGGCGGTGGGGGGGGTGGCGGTGGGGGCGTGGTTGTGGCGGTCCAGTTGTCGTGGTCCATGTAGGTGCCAATGACATAAGTAGAACTAGGAAAGAAATTCTGCAAAGTCAGCATGAGGAGCTAGGTACCAAATTAAGAAGCAGAACCTCAAAGGTAATAATCTCTGGATTATTACCTGAGCCATGTGCAAATTGGCATTGGGCAAATAAGATTAGAGAGATGAATGCGTGGCTCAAAGACTGGTGTGAGAGAAATGGGTTCCAGTTTGTGGGGCACTGGCATCAGTACTGAGGTAAGTGGGGGCTGTACCATTGGGATGAGTGTCCTCGCAAATCAAATAACTAGGGAAGTAGAGAAGGATTTAAGCTAAACAAGAGGATTGAGGTATCAAGCTTGGGTAGAGGTAGCAGTTCAAGGTGTAGAGTCAAGATAGGAGAACAAAATAGTAATGTGAGAAATGAGGGTCACAGACTGACAGGAAGGGACAGAGAGAAAAAAAACCGAAGAATACATCAGCAGTCAAGACTAGATGTTACAAAGGTAACAAAAAGACAAAACTGAAGGCTCTCTATCTGAATGCACATAGCATTCATAACAAAGTAAATTAATTGATGGCCCTCATTGAAGTACATAAATATGATCTGATAGCAATTACGGAGACGTGGCTACAAGATGACAAAGATTGGGTCCTTAATATTGAGGGGCACATGACTTCAAGAAGAATAGGTAGCTAATTAAAGGTGGAGGGGTAGCACTGTTAATAAAAGAAGGTATTGGTGCAATAGTTAGAGATGACCTTGTTTTAGGAGATCAGGATATAGAATTACTTTGGGTGGAGATGAGGAATTGTAGGGGGAAAATAGTTATTAGTGGGAGTGGTCTACAGGCACCCTAACAGTAGCCACAGTGTAGGGCAAAGTATTCAAGAGAAAAAATTGTGAGCTTGTGATAAAGGGACGGCAATAATCATGGATGATTTTAATCTACACCTCAACTGGAAAAATCAGGTTGGCAGTAGTAGCCTGGATGAGGAGTTCTTAGAATGCTTTCAAGATAGTTTAGTAGATCAGCAAGTTCTGAAACCAACCAGAGAGCAGGTCATATTAGAGTTGGTATTGTGTAACTTGATATGATTAATTAATAACCTCGGAGATTGAGCAGTTTAGGTCTATACTCGCTAGAGTTTAGAAGGATGAGAGGAGATCTAATTGAGGTATATAAGATGCTAAAGGGAATAGACAAAGTAAATATGGAGCAGAGGTTTCTCCTTCTGGGGCATTCTAGAATGAGAGGCCATAGTTTTAGGCTAAGAGGTGGTAGATTTAAATCAGAGATGAGGAGGAATTACTTTTCTCAAAGGGTCATGAATCTGGGGAATTCACTACCGCAGAGTGCAGTGGATGCCAGGACGCTGAATAAATTTAAGGAAGAGATAGACAGATTTTTAATTAGTAATGGGTTGAAAGATTATGGGGGGAGGGCAGGAAATTGGAGTTGAGGCCGAAATGAGATCAGCCATGATCGTAATGAATGGCGGGGCAGGGTCGAGGGGCTGAATTGCCTACACTTGCTCTTAGTTCTTATGTTCTTATGAGGAAAGGCACCCCAGGTGATATATGGTTGAATTTTACATCCAGTTTGAAAGGGAGAAGAGAGGGTCTAAGACTCGTATTTTAAACTTAAATAAGGGCAACCATGTGGGGATGAAAGCTGAGCTAGCGGAAGTGAACTGGGAAAATAGGCTGGAGGATAGATCAATAGAGAAGAAGTGGCAAACATTTAAGAGGATGTTTCAGAGTATTCAGAATAAGTACATCCCTATTATAAAGAAAATTTCTAAGGGGAGGACCCACCATAACTAAAGTTAAGGAAAGCATCAGTCTTAGGGAAAAAGCATACAACTCTGCAAAGATGAGTAGCAGGACAAGTGACTGGACAGAATATAAAGAATGACAAAGAATGACTAACAGGTTAATTGGGGAAAGAAATTAGAGTATGAGAGGAAGCCACTTAGAAATGTAAAAGCAGATAGTAGGAGTTTCTACATGTATTTAAAAAGGAAAGGAGTAAGTAAAATGAGTGTTGTTCCTCTAGAGAGTGACAGTGGGGAATTAATAGTAGATAATAAGGAAATGGCAGAAGGAATGAACAAATATTTTGCTTCTGTGTTCACTATAGAGAATACAAAAAAACATTCCAGTAATAGCTGCAAATTAGGAGGTGAAAGGGAGACAGAAACTTGGTGAAATTGAAATCACTAGGGAAATGGTACTGAGCAAATTGATGGGGCTGCAGACTGGCAAGCCTCTGGGTCCCGATGGACTACATCCCAGGGCCTTAAAAGAGGCAGCTAATGAGGGAGCTGGTGTTAATCTTCCAAAATTCACTAGATTCTGAAAAGTTCCATCAGACTGGAAAGTAGCAAATATGACCCCTCTATCCAAGAAGTGAGGGAGGCAGAAAGCAGATAACTATAGGCCAGTTAGCTTGACGTCTGTCTTGGGGAAGTTGTTAAAATCGATCATTAAGGAGGTTATAGCTGGGCATTTAGAAGAGCTCAAGGCAATCAGAAAAAGTCAGCATGGGTTTGTAAAAGGAAAATAATGTTTACATCAATGACTTAGATGAGGGGAGTGAAGACATGGTAGCTAAATTTGCAGATGACACAAAAATAAGTTGGAAATATGTTATGAAGAGGACATGAGGGTGGATATAGATAGGTTGAATGAGTGGGCAAAGATCTGGCAAGTGGAGTTTAACGCAGGGAAATGCAAAATTGTTCACTTTGGCAGGAAGAACAAAAAAACAGAGTATTACTTAAATGGAGAATGGTGCATAATCCTGAGGTGCAGAGGGATCTAGGTGTTCTAGTACAAGAGTCACAAAAATTTAGCATGCAGGTACAGCAAGTGATTAAGAAGGCTAATGGAATGCTAGCCTTTATTATAAGAGGGATTGAACATAACAGTAAGGATGTTATGTTTCAGTTATACAGGGCATTGGTGAGGCATTATCTTGAACACTGTGTGCAGTTATGGTCTCCTTATTTAAGGAAGGATGTAAATGCATTGGAGGTGGTTCAAAAGAGGTTTACTAGATTGATACCTGGAATGAATGAGTTGTCTTACGAGGAAAGGTTGGACAGACAGGGCTTGTTTCCACTGGAGTTTAGAAGAGTGAGGGGTGATTTGATTGAAGGATACACGCTCCTGAATGGCCTTGACAAGGTGGACATCAAAAGGATGTTTCCTCTTGTGGGTGAGTCCAGAACTAGGGGGAACTGTTTTAAAATTATGGATTACCCTTTTAGGGCAGGGATTAGGAGAATTTCTTTCTCTCAGAGTGTTGTGCGACTTTGGAATTCTTTGCCTCAGAAGGTGGTGGAGACAGGGTCATTGAATATTTTTAAGGCAGAGGTAGATAGATTCTTGTTAGGCAAGGGAATTAAAGGTTATCGGGGTTAGATGGAAATGTGGAAATCGAAACACAAGAGGGTCAGCCATGATCTTTTTGAATGGCGGAGCAGACTCGAGGGGCCGAATGGCCTACTCCTGTTCCTATTTCTTATGTTCTTATGTGTTTGGGAAGGTTGCATTAAACTGCACTAGAGAACCAGCTAAGGTGCATAGCCTCGTTGGGGGCTCTGTGACATTCGCTGCTAATTTACATTCAGTAAGGTTTAGCCAGAGACGACTGTATCTCTTTTACTTTGTAGCCAATAAGATTCTTGGTGGAGGGAAGGGGTGATGGGCGGGGCAGAAACTGCTGCACATCAAGTACTGGTGATAATTGATTTTGCGCTATTTCTCCAACCATTTTTCACACAATCCCTTGCTCCCCTGACAGCTCAAAAGGATTCAAGTCATTTATTGCAGAGAATGTTTTATATTCAGCTGTCAATCAGATCAAAGTATTATTAATAACTTTGCTGTGACAATATCAGCTAAGCTTTGTCAAATGTTTCCTCAATCTTACAGAGGGACCAAAGCTGCCTGCGTGGATCTAAGGAACTTGGAGTGTCTCAGAACCTGTCATGGGTCTTGTGAAGCCCTTGCAATAGATGTGGCAGGGTCACACCGGTCTAACACCACTCTGATGAGCAGTATAACTTTATTACCTGAACAAATGATACTGTTATGGTTTTATTCACATCAAATACCAAAATAGACATGTTAGGTGTGAGGAAACTCCTTTTATGTGAGACATGCAGTGAAATTACACCATGTAAACGTGATTTTGCAAGTTTTTTTTAAAAAACACAATGCACAGAGGGTGTTGGTTATGGTGGTGTTTAAGATAATGCCCCGCTGATGGCTCATTGTGGCTCATTGGTGCCCAGTTTTGATCTGCTAGGTCTGTTCTGAATTTAGCACAATGGTAGTAGTGAACAACAGGCTATAGAAAGCTTCTCTGTCTAAATTTTTTGTTGCTGTAATTTTTATTTTTGATTTATATCCTGGCCAATACCAAGATCGTCAACTTCTAACTCTGCCTTTAAGTCAGCTTATCTAGCGCCGAAAGCCTCCTACGTGTCCTGATCCCATCTGCTGTACATTGCAACTCATTCAAAACTCTGCTGCATGGACCTTATCTTGCATCAATCCCAGCTCACCCACCATCCCTGCCCTTGCTGATCAACTTAATGCCTCAACACTTCAAATGTAAAATTGCAAGCCTTATATTTAAATCCCCTCCTGACCTCACTACTCCCTATCTTTGTAATGTCCACCAGAACTCAAATCCCTTCCAGAACTTTCCATCCATGGCTCTTGGACAACTTTCCCTCCCTTGGCATCTTTGGCCAAATGAGACTACACATATTGAATTCCCTCCCTAAATCATTCCTCCTCCCCACCTCTCTCTCCACAAAATCTAACTACCTGCCAAGCCTTTGGTAACCCCACCTAATATCCCCTTATGAAGCCTCTTATTCCCTCTTACCTTTCTGTGAAGGAGCTTAGGGTGTTTAGTAAAGTTAAGGACACCATGTAAATGCAAGGTGATGCATCATTGTCAATGGAATACCCTGAAGAAAGGCTAATACATTTTGGCCTCCTTATTTAAGAAAGGATATAAATGTATTGAAAACAGTAGAAAGTTCACTCCATTGATACCTGGGATGGGGTGAGCAGGGGTTCAGGTTATCTTATGAGTAAAGGTTGGGCTGGCTGGGCCCGTATTCATTGGAGTTCAGAAAAATGTTTGGTGATCTTATTGAAAGATATAAGGCCCTGAGGGAACTTGACAGGGTGGGTGCAGAAATGATGTTTCCCCTTTTGGGGAGAGACGAGAACTAAGGGCCACATTTTAAAATAAGGGCTCTTCCATTTAAGACGGAGATGAGAAGTAAGTTTCTCTGAGAGAGTTGTGAGTCTTCCCCAGAGAGCGGTGGACTCAGGGCCATTGAGTATTTTTAAGACAGATATAGATAGATTTTTGACTAATGAGGGAGTCAAAGTGGGAGGGTGGGGTGGGGTGAGGGGGGTAGCCGGAATGTGGAGTTGAGACCACAATCAGATCAGTGATGACCTTATTGAATGGTGGAGTAGGTTAAAGGAACTGAATAGCTTCCTCCTGCTCATAATTCATATGCACGTATGTTCATATTTTTACACTGAGACCCTAACACAATTAAAAAAGTAGAGAAAGTGAGATTCAGCAACAGCCATTGCCAACAGCTTGCCCGTTAGTCACACCTGTAAGGCAGGAGGCATCCCAAGGCACCTTACAGATGGGCAAAAGAAACGTGAAATATGAGAAAGGCACCAGGCAATGATCATGTGGGCGAGGTAACTTGAAGCTTGACCAAGCAAAGGGGTTTTGAGAAGCTTTTAAAGGAGGAGGAAAAAGCGGAGAGGTGTAGTTTACAAATAGAAATGCAGGAGGATGGATTGGGCTACACAAAGGCTGGAATTGAAGATCGCAGTTATTTTCATGCGGAATGCTAAGCTTATGGAGGGATTTGAAGAGATAGATGACGATCTACAATTCAATATATTGCCAATATCAGTTAGTTGTGACGGCATAATAGCAAGAAGAAGCAGAGTATAAGCAATTGAGGTTTAAATTGGTGGCAGTGACACACTTTCACCTCTCAAACTATTCTAATTGTAATATTACATAGAATGCAAGCACAGAAAGGGGCTATTTGGCTCAAGCTGTACAAACCGTTGCTTCTCCTCTTCTGAGCAAGGATAGAATGGCTCCCCCCTTCTCCTACTCCTTCTTTGACAGCAACAGTGTTTTTTTAAAGGATATGTTTGCCAATTCAGTGAGTGTTTTGTTTTTTCCTTTATTCATTCACTGAATTTGGGTGTCGCCGGCTGGGCCAGCATTTAATGCCCATCCCTCATTGTCATTGAGAAGGTGGTGGTGAGCTGCCCTCTTGAGCCCTGCAATTCATGTGGTGTAGGTACACCCACAGTGCTGTTAGGGAGGGAGTTCCAGGATTTTGACCCAGCGACAGTGAAGGAACGGCGATATGTTTCCAAGTCAGGATGGTGAGTGGCTTGGAGGGGAACTTCCAGGTGGTGGTGTTCCCATCTATCTGCTGCCCTTGTCCTTCTAGATGGTAGTGGTCGTGGGTTTGGAAGATGCTGTCTAAGGAGCCTTGGTGAGTTCCTGCAGTGCATCTTGTATATGGTACACACACTGCTGCTACTGTGCGTCAGTGGTGGAGGGAGTGAATGTTTGTGGATGGGGTGCCAATCAAGCAGGCTACTTTGTCCTCACTGGTGGCAAGCTTCTTGAATGTTGTTGTAATATGCCTTTAAGGGATATCAGCATGACATTACTAGAAGGGAAATGTGTCACTTAATCCAGACTTAGTTTCACTTTTGCTTTGAGCAGAGCATACACATACACTGCTCTGATGGCTTCAAGCTTTATACCTATGTATAGCTGTTCCCATGTGCCTGGTCTTAATAAATCAACCCACAATGTGCATACCCAATCCCTTATGAGTGATTGGTGCCCGTGTCTAGTACAGTAAATAATTCCAAGGTATTATATAATTATAATAACACAACATGTTTTACTTTTTATGTGCTGTGACTGGAAAATACACACACAGACATATTTACTTGTAAGCTTTGAAAGAAAGGAACACCTGATCTAAATAAAATAATAAAAATGCTCCAACTCCCATATATGCATGCATTCAAGGGCACACACACACACACACACACACACACGTACACATAAGTAAGTTACAAAATGGGAGGACAGATTACGTAGGTTAAAAGTCTAATAAAAGTCAGTGGATGGTTTCAGACTGGGCTCAATGGTCTTTCTGGATTCTGTGTCAAGATGATTTAAAGATGTTGACGGATGATTTATATATTTTCTTCTGGAACCAGCAGCTGCTGATTTGAATCTTAAAAGACTTGCTACAATGTGTGGATGGCCAACCAGTAGGCAGGGCTTGAGCTTGCAGGGTGGATGGAGAGAGAGTGCCCACTCAGGAACCTGCTTCTACTGCATTTTTCTTCTTCTGTTCTCTTGCCTGGAAAAAAGCTGTTTCTTAAGCTCAAAAGAGGGTTAATTGGCTCAACACACGATCCCCTCTCACCAACTGACCAGTCACCCAAAGATGGTCATAGCCAGTTGATTACAGGTTTGGACATTGATTAGGTCATGCCTGGAAGGGTTCCCTTTTTAGCCAGGACTTATTGTTCAGAGTGACTGTATTTAATGGCTTGTTCTGCACCCAGTTGAATACACAAGTGATTGCATGTTTTGTGAATGAGTTAGGATATGAGTTATTCACATTCCTCTAAGCTGATCACCTCTAATGGGTTCTTCCAGACAGTCTGGCTCCATTACAGCTATGTTAATGTTCAGCCATCTTAGAAGCTGCTGTTTTAAGTCCCTGAAATGCTGTTATTCAGCCTTTTAAAATTTGACTACTGTTTTCAGCCCAATAAATAAATAAAATAAAAATTCAATACAAAGCATAGCTTTATAACACTCCCACCTCCCCTTAACTCAATCTGCGTTTCCTAGAATGCCTTTCTCCCTCAAGTACTTATGTAGCTACTCCTTAAAAGCTATTCATCTTAATTGATCAATGTGATGGCATGTTCCACAACTGGGTAAATACATTTATCTTATGCCCTTTATTAGATTTGTTTTGGACTCTGCCAAGAAGCATAGAAGGATAGAATGATATGGAAGAGAAGGAGACCATTTGGTCCTTGTGCCTACATCGGACACATGGAAACATCTTCTTATGTCTGCATTACCAAACCCTTTCATCATTTGAAAAACCACTATCAGATTACCCCTCAACCTTTGCAACAGAAAAAAGCCCCCACCCACTCAGAGGTTATAGTTATCACAAAACCTTTATTCTGAAGGCAATAACCATGAACAAACACTGGAAAACAGCAGCCTGACAAATAATTGTCAAGGAACCAGACAAATCCCCAAGCAGTTCACCTTAACTCCTCACTAAGGAGCTGTTTTATTGCCCAGGGAACAACCAGGAGTGAATGATGCCCTTGTTTGGCTTGCTGAAGTGCCCTGCATCGCCCAGTTCAGACTGGATGCACATTTATCTTACCAGCCTCCCAGTTAGGATGCCTAGAATCTGTTGAACAAATTAATTGTCCCTTTCTTGAAGCACCCTGGAACGTTGTTATTGCATTGGAGGTGCTATGTGAATGCAAGTTGCTGTTCTTGGAAAATCATCACAGACGTCCAGCAACAAGCCATCCACTAATAATGGCATAGTTGAGGCAAACACGATTTAAAGGGAAGATAGATAAACACATGAAGGAGAAATGTATAGAAGGATATGCCGATAGGATGAGATGAAATATGATGAGTGGAGGCATGCGTGGTGCACAAATGCTGGCATGGATCAGTTGGGCTGAATGGCTTGTTTCTGTGCTGTAAATTCTATATACTGGATTATTAACTCAAGTGGTGTCACAGCATTTCAGTGTTAACCGAAATTCTGATTATCAACATACAGTCTGAAACAATATAAATCAGACAGGTTAATTTAGTATTAACCTCCTTAGATACCTGGCCAATTAATATATTTAGAAAGTCAGCCTTTTAGATGAATTTGAATCCATGTGCTGGTGCTAGTCAGAACTTCTAACTCATTTTGTCCTTACAAGATGCACGGTGAGCTTAATGCTTGTCTTGCCTTGGAATGAGGTCACTGGCTTCTGGGATGTTGGGATGATGAGCTTTCTTCTGTAGATGGGTTACACATTCATCACAGATCCCATGTTCTTGACTAAATCCATCTTATGCACTGCTAATTCTAGCTGGGTGAGCTGGCTTGCAGCTAGCTTTTCTTGATTTCAAGAACAGTTGGACATCTAAGTGACATCAATGTCTCTGTCAATAGCTAGCTAAAATAGATGTATAACCTGACTTCAACAATTTCCCTCTCAGCCTGTTGCAGACACTCTTGCCTCTTTTGAAACATCCTCCTATGTGCACTAGGCAAAGAGAAAATGAAGAGAAGAGAAAATAGCTGAGAAAGAACAAATCGAAGAAGAATAAAGAGATATTCCAACCAGCCGCTTATATGCTTTGAAGTTCAAAGAATAAAAACTCTCTTTTCAATTGACTAAGCTGAGTGACACATGTGTCAGAGGAGTTCAACTCTTTTACTGTCAATCATTTTAAACAACCACACAAGTGCACAGGTCCAGATAAGGGATGACATACTTATATCTCAGTAATGAGCTATCTCCAGGCCTGTGTCAATGATTTGGGTCTTCTCTTATGGTAAGGAATGTTTTGTTCAAGGTTTTAAATAGGTTAAGTCTCTTTTGATTTCCGAGCGTTCAGTTTAAATACTGATTACATCTTGACGACATATCCCAAGGCAATTGGCTGTATTTCTCCTAAAACTACCAGCAGTTCCTGAGCTGATTTTTAAAAATATTCATTCATGGTATGTGGGCTTTGCTGGCTGGGCCAGTATTTATTGCCCATCCCTAGTTGAGAAGGTGGTGGTGAGCTGCCTTCTTGAACTGCTGCAGCCCATGTGGTGTAGGTACACCACAGTGCTGTTAGGAAGGGAGTAACATGATTTTGACCCAGTGACAGTGAAGGAACGGTGATGTATTTCCAGGTCGGGATGGTGAGTGACTTGGAGGGGAAATTCCAGGTGATGGTGTTCCCATCTGTCTGCTCCCCTTGTCCTTCTAGGTGGTAGCGGACATGGATTTGGAAGGCACTGTCTAAGGAGCCTTAGTGAATTTCTGCAGTGCATCTCATAGATGGTACACACTGCTGCTACTGTGCGTTGGTGGTGGAGTCAGTGAATGTTTGTGGATGTGGTGTCAATCAAGTGGGCTGCTTTGTCCTGGATGGTGTCAAGCTTCTTGAGTGTTGTGGATGCTGCACTCATCCAGGCAAGTGGGGAGTATTCCATCACACTCCTGACTTGTGCCTTGTAGATGGTGGACAGGCTTTGGGGAGTCAGGAGGTGAGTTACTTGTCGCACGATTCCGAGACTTTGATCTGCTTTTGTAGCCACAGTATTTATACGGCTAGTCCAGTTCAGTTTCTGGTCAATGGTAACCCCCAGGATGTTGATAGTGGGGGATTCAGTGATGGTATTGCCATTGAATGTCAAGGGCTGGCTTCTCTCTTGTTGGAGATGGTCTTTGCCTGACACTTGTGTTACTCCCAATTATCAGCCCAAGCCTGGATATTGTCCAGGGGGAGAATTTTCTGCCTGTTGGGCGGGTGGGCCCGATCCAATCTCCAGCGGGTGGGGAGCCGATCCCCGCTGGAGAAGCGGGTCCCACTGCCATTTTACATGGGCGGGCCAATGAAGGCCCATCCAGCGTGACGTCTGGCACGAAGCGCTATGCACTCCCTGTGCGGGCAGGGGGAGATTCCCTAAAAGCGAGAGTGCGCTCTTTCACGCATGCACACTAAAGAGCGCACATCTCCCTGAGGCTAAGTGCAACCTCAGGGAGATCGCTGACACTTTGAAAAATATTAAAAATATTTTTAAAAATTCCCTAACATGTCACCCTCATGTGACAATGACATGAGATGGGACATGTTCATAATTTACATAATAACTTTATTAAAATTTTTAAAACCCTGCATGAAAGCTCATCCCGCCGGTGGATGAGGTTTCATGTTTTCTCTATTCCTCGCCGGGGTTCCTGGTCGACCCGCCAAACCTTAAGGTTGGACGGGCAGGTCCTTTAATTGTTTCAATGATCCTGTCAATGGCCTTAATTGGCCGTTGACAGGTCGGCGGGTCAGCAGCTGATTTTACTGCGCCCCCGCCTTCCTGAAAATTTAAGTGGGGCAGGATGATGTCGGGGGTTCTGCCCAATGTCATCCCGCGTCATTTTACGTGTTGGCGAGCGGGCCCCGCCCCCTCCTCACCAACGGCGAAATTCTGCTCCAGGTCTTGCTGCATTTGGGTATGGACTGCTTCAGAACCTGAGAAGTCATGAATGATGCTGAACATTATGCGATCATCAGCGAACATCCCCACTTCTGATCTTATGATGGAAGGAAGGTCACTGATGAAGCAGCTGAAGATGGTTGGGCCGAGGACACTACTTGCGGTTTTGTCCTCGAGCTGAGATGACTGATCTCCAACAACCACAACCATCTTCTTTTGTGCTAGGTATGACTCCAACCAGTGGTGAGTTTTCCCCCTGATTCCCATTGACACCAGTTTTCCTTGGGCTCCTTGATGCCACACTCCGTCAAATGCTGCCTTGATTTCAAAAGTCTCACCTCACCTTGGGAGTTCAGTTCTTTTGTCCATGTTTGAACCAAGGCTGAAATGAGGTCAGGAGCTGAGTGGCCCTGGCAGAACCCAAACTGGGCATCAGTGAGCAAGTTATTGCTAAGCAAATGCCAATTGATAGCACTGTTGATGACCCATTCCATTGCCTTACTGATGATGAAGAGTAGACTGATATGGCAGTAATTGGCTCAGTTGGATTTGCCCTGATTTTTGTGTACAGGACATACCTGGGCAATTTTCCACATAAGTCAGGTAGATGCCAGCGGGTTGTATCTGTGCTGGCTTCCTGACATTCATAAAATATCCACCTTGTTGGCATGGTGGAATGACGGAAGGGGAGCCACATGAAGAGGGGTTCGAGGGGTTTTCTCACAGGCTTGGATACAGTGCTTTGGGCAGACTGCTCAGGATGAAGGCATCATGGCTGCTGCCAGGGTGGAGGACTCCATCGAGTTGAACTTATTGGCTTCGTTGCCCCTCACCTTGCTTATATGTCCTCTGCCACCGCCCAGATACTGCGATGAACTCCACGTTGTGTTTGCAAGGCATTTGTGCTGCCTCCTTCTCCTGCCTGGCAGGATCCTGAAGTGTAAAAGGTGTGGGCGATGGTGACTGCAGTGTAGAGGCGTCTCTGCTGCCACCTCTGTTGGGGAGTTGTAAATATAGTTGTTCAAAAATGGCTGCCTTAATTTGACCGTGTGCTTGTCTTACTGAGTCCAATACACAAAAGAAATTTGGCAACGAGGTTGGGATGAAATATTCTCTTACATTTCAATTGAGAAATTAAAGACAGAAGAACATTGTGACGCATTGTGACCTAAAGTTAATTTTGGAACTCTTAAAGTTGATTTTGAGGAAGTTTGAGCAATTTGAAAGATTGCTTCATGTGCAAATTGCATTCAGGTACACAGTGAGTTAGCATGGCACATAATTGAAAAAAAATGGCACCGAAAGCATATTTGGGGACAATGAGGGAATTCAACCCTAACAAGAGGACTGGTGTAATGATAAATAAAGGTTGCACATTTGGCTGAAAGTGAGTCAATTAGGAGATGAGGATAAAGTATATATCCTCCTCAGCAGGATGGGGCCAGAGGTGTTTGAGGTGGTGTCTAAATAATAATGCCCTTGAGATCTTTGCACTGTGGACTGTTCTGAATTTAGTGAGATTCTGGACTCATATTATAGCACAACTAAGAATTAGATTGCATTGAGAGTTGCATCCTGTGAAAGAAAGCAACTGCCAAGTGAGACTGTTGCAGACGACATTCTCAAATTAAAGAACTTCTCTCGTCACTGTGAGTGTGAAGTAAACTTAGAAACCAACCCCAGGGACACATTTGCAGTAGGCCTGAAGAACAATAAAATCCAGGCCAAGCTTTTGAACAAAGGCAATAAGGTGACATGGAAGGAAACCTGTGATAAAGCCACTGCCACAGAAATGGCAAAAAGAAATAGTTGCAAATTGCAAGGGAATTTTTCTCCTGAGCCGGCAGGGGAGGTCCACTAGATTTCAGTGGGATGCAAGCCACAACAGCCAAGTTCACAATCTCAGAAATTTAGATGCTGCTGTTGCCATGGTAGTCATCTACCAGGTTGAGGTGGCGGGAGATGTAAAGCTAGTTCAGGAGCCTGGACGTCCGAGAAAGTGTATATGATAGACGTGGAAACAAAAGCTGATGTTACTGAACAGGAAGATCAAAGGTTGTACTTAGTCAGAGAGCAAAGAAAACAGCACTTGGATGATGAGAGTAAAAGGGCTGAAGAAATAATTCCAGCGCCCACATGGAAAACAATTTACTTTCATCATTGATGCAGCTGCAGGCATATCTGTTATCTTGAAAGGAGAGTACAAGAAATCCCTAAGTCACATTCCCTTATGCAAAAATCATGGGAAATGACTAGTTATTCTAATAGCAGTTTTTCAGCGTGAGGACAAATTAGTATTAGGGTGGAATATGATGATATATCACACTACTTACCATTGGTGAGGAGGTGAGAACAAAGTCTCCCTGATGGGAAGGAATTTGGCTTAAGAAAATACGATTAAATTCAAAGTTATTTGCAGGCATCAGTAAGAATACGTCTGACATTGAGAAAGCGCTGATAGAGTACAAAAACATCTTTGAGCAAAGGGGACCAATTGATAAAATTAGCCATCGGTGTTTCATATGATGGTTGCGTGGCCTATCTTATTTTAAATAACTCTGATCTGACTCAGATAGTTACTGCTTTATTAACACTACATACAAGATAGGCTGCAGGGTAGATACCTCTCTCATGAGTATAGACCGTTTCATCTGCTCTATCGAGTCTCTAGCATATGACTGCTATTGTCACTCTTACATGATATACATCACTAACTTATCACCATAACTATTCAATTAACCCATTATACCACAGTAAGTATGATATTAAATATGGTAAGTCAGCAGATCATGCTGATTCATTTCTAGCCAGAGTTACTTGAGAATTACTTTACATCTGCAAATTACATGCAAGGTCTGCCAGAAAAATTAGTGAAGATACTCACAAGGTAGTGATGCTTAGTAAAGTGCTCAGTTATGGCATAAATGAGTGCCTAAAGAGTGTGATCTTGAAAAATTCCAGGAATATTTCAGATGTAGAAATGAACTAAGTGTAGATCAAGGCTATGATGGCTTTGGAGTTTAAGAGTCATTATTATGCCAGAGCCTAGACAGAGATTGTTAGAGGAACTTCATCAAGAACACACGGGATGGTCCATATGAAAACAATGGCAAGAAGCTATGTTTGCTGTCCAAAGGCAAATAGAGAAATTGAAGAGTTGGTGTAAAGTTGTAAAGTGTGTCTCAAAATGAGAAATGATCCAACCAAGGTTCCTTTCATTCCATGGTCAGAAAACTGTGGAAGCGAGTACATGTTGCTTTCTTAGAGGCCGATCAGAAAGAATACCTTGTTTTGGTTGATAGCTATAGCATGTGGATACATGCTGGGTCTATGCCCAATATCACCAGTGCCAAAACAATTGAGGTTTTGAGAAGCTGATTTGCAATTTATGGGTTACCAGAGGTGTCCGTGTCAGAAAATGCTTCTGTTTAGGTCAGAGAGCTTGATATATTTCTGAGCAAGAATGGAGTCAAACAGGTTCTAATATCATTACATCACCCAGCATCAAGTGGTGTTGCAGAAAGAGGTTTACAGATTTTGAAAAGGTCTTTGTAGAAGAATTTATGAGGTGACAACCAAATAGTGAGGTGAGAGTGACACCCTTGATGTCAAGGCAGTGTTTGGTCAAGTGTAATAATCAGGGAGCCCTAGCAAAACTGGAGTAAATGGGAATCAAGGGGAAAACTCTCCACCGGTTGGAATCATATCTAGCAACAAGGAAGAGAGTTGTGGTTGTTGGAGGTCAATTGTCTCGGTTCCAAGACATCATTGCAGGAGTTCCTCAGGGTAGTATCCTAGGCCCAAACATCTTCAGCTGTTTCATTAATGACCTTCACTCCATCATAAGGTCAGAAATGGGGATGTTCACTGTTGATTGCACAATGTTCTGCATAATTTGTGACTCCTCAGATACTGAAGCAGTCCATGCCTATGAGCAGTAAGACCTAGACAACATTCAAGCTTAGGCTGATCAGTGGCAAGTAACATTTGTGCCACACAAGTGCCAGGCAATGACCATCTCAACAAGAAAGAATCTAACCATCTCCCCTTAACACTCAATGGCATTACCATCATTGACTCCCTTCTATCAATATCCTGGAGGTGACCAGAAACTAAACTGGACTAGCCATATAAATATTGTGGCTATGAGAACAGTTCAGAGGCTGGGAATTCTGAAGCCTCTCCACCATCTACAAGGCACAGGTCAGGTGTTTGATGGAATACTCTCCACTTGCCTAGGTGAATGCAACTCCAACAACTCAAGAAGTTTGGCACCATTCAGGACAAAGCAGCCGCTTGATTGGCACCAGATCCACAAATATTCACTCCCTCCACCACCGACGCACAGTAGCAGCAGTGTGTACCATCTACAAGATGCACTGCAAGAATTTACCAAGGCTCCTTAGCCAACACCTTCCAAACCCATGACCACTGCCATCTAGCAGGACAAGGGCAACAGATAGATAGGAACACCACCGCCTGGAAGTTCCCCTCCAAGCCACTCACCATCCTGACTTGGAAATATCTCACCTTTCCTTCACTGTTGCTGAGTTAAAATCCTGGAACTCCCTCCCTAACAGCACTGTGGTATCTACACAACATGGACTACAACGGTTCAAGAAGGCAGCTCACCACCAACTTCTCAAGGGCAATTAGGGATGGGCAATAAATGCTGACTTAGCCCATGACACCACATCTCATTAAAGAATTTCAAAAAAAGGTAGGTAGTAATTTCTATGTTCCTCTTTGAGGTGAAGGCAGGATCATTGAATATTTTTATGGCAGAGGTATATAGATTCTTGACTAAGAAGGGAGTCAAAGATTATTGGGAATAGGTGGAATATGGAGTTGAAGCCACAATCAGGTCAGCCATGATCTTATTGATGGAGCAAGCTCGTGAGGCTGAATGGCCTACTCCTGTTCTTAATTTCTTTGTTTCTATGTTCATATTGGCTAGATAATTTCCTGTTCTCTTGCAGTATTACCCCATAGTCTTCAACAGGGTGCTCAGCTTACACGTTAGTGTTCAAACACATTCCTGGGACAAAGTTTTGTTTGCTTAAGCCTGACATCAACAGCAAAGCAAGAGAAAAGCAAGACAAAATGAAGGTGAGTCACGATGCAAGATACATGAAATTTAGAGAGTTCACTGCTGGTGAGAAGGTCATAGTGAAAAACCAACAAATGATAGGAAAAGTGAGTGTTTGGAGTTGCTGGAAACAAACTAGGTGCATCATGTACCTGGTGAATATTGGAGAGGGATTCTGTCAGTGTAATGTAGATTTGCTTCAAAGGGAAACCGGACAAATGGAGAACATGAGAAACCTCCTATAGTCCAAAGTCCTCCTACAGCATAAAATGAAAGTCAGAAAGGAAGTGAAAGTTGCAAAGAAACTGGTATTTTTTTTTTGGTATCACAGAATCCACCGGTAGAGCAAAGTGAGTCAAGGTCTTTGATTAAGACAAATCAATGTCACAGCTCCAACCAGGAAGTGGAGTTGGCAGTCAAAGTCAAAGTTCAGATTTGACACAGTCAGACATGTTGAGAGAGCAGAGTCAAACCAATGGAAATGAAAGTAGATACCCAGACAGAAAGAGAAAGAGCCAGATAGCTTAATTGAATGTATGTAGGAAGGAAGAATAAAAACATTATTTGCATTATTTCTGTAATGATTATATTTTTGTTAAATACATACTGTTATTAAGGAAAAACTATTTTTTTTTACATGTAAATTACCCTGGCTATATCGGTCATATGTGTTTTGGTTGTGATTACAGCATCAGATTTGCAACCCAGCTTGTTAAATTTCAGGTATTGCTGATGTTGGTTTAATCCTATTGGGAAATTAGGTACAAGTGACATTTTACTTTTTAACACACAGTTGATTTCTTTTAAAACTTAGGAGGGAGTGTCATGTAGAGTCCTCTCTGCTGCCCTCTCTGTTTGGGAGGTGTAAATAAAGTTGTTCAATAATACAGTTGAGCGTGTGCTCATCTTATTCAATGCAATGCACAACAGTGACCTTCATGGTCACTGGAAGGGCCATCCTTGTCCTGCTTTGAGACTTAAGCTCAAGCTAAAGGATGATAGTGCAATGTCATCACCAACTTCTTGGTAAATCTGAACCACCTCAGGCATTGTCGGGTCATAGGAATAAGTGTATTTCTCCCAGAATACCTGTGATGGATAGGGCCTTTGATGGACAGCCCTCCTCATCCCCCCTCCTTGCAGAGGTTCCCTTCTCTGCCTCCTCTGCAGGTAATGTTGCAGCCCAAGAGGTACTGCAACAACTACCACTATACCTGGGTGCAGCACTTCTCTCTCCTCCTGTAATCATCAACTACCAAAAGAAATCTCCTGCAACAACACTTTGCAGTGCTTCCACCAACTCCACCTGAGCAGAAAGTAAGTAACTGCAACTTGAATAGCCCTTTAAACAGCTCTGGCTCCAGACCTATCCTCACTTCTTGCCATTTTTTTATTGTGTTGAGTGATTAGTGCACATGCAGGCAGGACCTGCCTGGTGAGAGTTTGCAATTCTGACATTGAATCAGTCAGTTAGGCTGTGTGACATCAGGAAAGCATCCATTCACAGCTTTCTGAAGCACACAAGGGTTATGCCTCCACGCACACTTCTTCTGCACTTGTGCCATGCAGGAAGCAGCCAGTGGTACATCGCACACTCAGTAAGTGGCTTAAGGCCTCCATATGCCACCCAGATTTCCCTCAAAGAGCTCCGCCATTAGCTATGGTGGTGTTGGGGACAAAAGACCACATCCTTGGACTTTTTTATGGACAAGTATTTGTGACTTTTGTGCTCTACTGACAACTGAACTTTCAGCTACAGTAATTACTGAACTAGAATTGAAATAGTTTCTTAAGGCACTCTGGAGGGCCAGGGTGGACGGAAGGACACTTTACTAACCATGAATCAGCACACTTCACATAGAAAACATTCATGGTTATGTTTGATAGCCGGTGCATGCAAAGCAAACAATGGAATCTTGGAATGTTTGACATAATAGTGATAGATTGTATTATGCAGCGATAATTAACTTTCAGCAACAATCAAAGCAATCTATGAGTGGGGGTATTCAGCTGCCAGTGCAATATTCCAGGAAATATTAACTGACAAAGACTCTACAATCCAGCCTTAAGATGTGTGACAAGTTGAGCCATTGGCAGCAGCCAACTTAACTCTGGTTGTCTTTTACAAGGTGAGAATTTTCCTGTTCTTGTTTAATTCCATTCAAATGTAAATTGTCCAACCATTGTCTGTAATATTGTCCCGTACGTACACTGTGGTATTTTCATTTTATTATTTTGCATTTTTACAATATCATCAAGTCTTGCCCAAACAGCAAACAAAAATAATTGCCAAGTTCCTCACACAGTTTCTAGTCATCTGGTTTTCATGGTTTTGACAATGCTTTAAGTGGATTACAGGCCCATTTCTCTTGGCTCAGCTAACCTTAGAATCATAGAGGGTAGATGGAAGCTAATTGATCCATTGGTGGATCATTGAGAGAGCTATCTAATTAGTCGCGCCCCCCTGCTCTCTCCCCATAGTTCTGTAAGATTTCTCCACTTTGATTATTTATCCAATTCCATTTTGCAAGTTACTATTGAAGCTGCTTCCACTGCCCCTTCAGGCAATGACCTCCAAACCCCCTACCACCCTTTGGCTGAAAAAAAATTCTTCTCAACTCCCCTCTAATTCTTCTACTAATTACTTAAAATCTATACCTCCCGGTTGTCGGTCTTTCTACAAAGGAAATAATTTATTTTCATCCACTCTATTTAGGCCTGTCATATTTTATACACCTCAGTTCAATCTTTTGCAATCTGCTGTATTCCAAAGAGCACAAACCCAGCACATCCAATCTTTCCTCATAGCTAAAATTCCCCACTCTTGGCAACATCATAGTAAATCCCTAGCACAATCACATCCTTCCTGAAACACGGTGACCAGAAATGGATACAGTGCTCTAGCTGTAAGTAGTGTTTTACATAGTTCGAGCTTAACTTCCCTGCTCTTATACTCTGTTCCCCAGCCAATGGAGGAAAATATCTTGTCTGCCTTCTTAATTACCATAATCTCCCCCCTCTACAATAGGCCATCTAACTCCTTTAGTCTGTTCCACCACCATTCAATGAGATCATCTAACTTCATTTAACTGTATTTGCCTCATTTCCCACAACACCTTCGGATAACAAAAATCGGTCAATCACAGTAAAATCTAGCAACAATTGCTGTTTGTGGAAAAGAGCTTCAAACTTCTACTAACTTTTGTCTGTAGAAGTGTCTCTTAATTTCACTACTGAAAGGTCTGGCTCTAATTTTTAGACTATACCCCCTGGTCCTATGCACCCAACTAGTGGAAATAACCTGGATCAAATAACCCCCTTAACCTTTCAAATGACAGGGAATACAAACTTAGCTTGTTTAATCTCTCTTCATAGCTTAACCCTTGGAGTGTGACACTCAGAACTGCTCTGGTACTCTGGGTCTAGACTAATCAGGGCCTTGTATAATTTAAGCATGACTTCTACTCCCTTGTATTCTATTCCTTAAGATATAAAGGACAGCATTCCATTGGCTGTTTTGATAATATTCTCCAGCCGTTCGTGAGATTTTACTGATCTGTGTACATGGATCTCCTAGTCTCTTTGGACCTTCAACATTTCTAGCTTTACATCATTTGCAAAGTGCCCTGTTCTATCATTTTTAGGTCCAAAGTGGTCGACTTCACATTTTCCTACATTAAAATGCATTTGCCACACTTTTGCCCATTAATTTCACCTAACAATATCACTTTGTTGAAAAAAGAGGCATACTGTCAAAGCTTTTTGTCTTGCACTCATTAGGACAGATTTGCAAGAATTCCGATTGTAAAGGGACAACAATTTATACTGCATAAGAAGAGAGTGCTGATTAGTTGGCAAGTGGACCCTGATTGGATGCACCAGGAAACAGTTAACTGCCAAGCTTTTGTTTAAATACAAAAAGGCAGGTCAGCTCTAATTGGTCAAGGCACTGCCATGGGAAATACCTGTCTCCAAGCTTTTGTTTAGTAGAAAAAAGGCACAATATGTGGATATGCTCCTTCTGTCTGCAAAGGACAGGGCACTCTGTGTGAATATATGTAGCTTGTGCCACGTATTAGTGAGCCAGACTGATAACCTTCCATTAGTTGCCAGTGTAATGCTTTTAAAAAATTTCACCACCCATATCCTCCTTCCACCTACTTCTGTATTCATTCCTGGAAAAAGCAATCCCCTAACTCACTTACAACTGCACTTTCCAAATCCCAACTCTATAGCCTCTGGCCCTCTGTTCGTCACAACATTTCTGCAGCTACTGATTTGCCCAACTGCACTCTCACCTTCGCCTTTGATGTCTAGTTCCCAATAAAACCATTACTCCCTCTCAGCCTGGCCATTCCCTCCCAGTTCAGCCTTCATCACCACTCAAAGGGATGCAGACTTGAATAAATGTAGCAAATAGTTTAATCATTCATCACTGGACCTAGCTGGGCCATATAAACTACTTTTGGGCCATATAAACTGCTCTCTCTATGGTCAAACTGCTTCCAAGATTATACTGGAATGCAAGATAGCCCCCAATTTCTTTTCTCTCCTGCAAACTGTTTTCTTAAACCCCTCTTCCCTGTCCTCTTCATCCTCAGCCCTGATAATAAGTGCACGAAGGTCATAGACTCCTTTATCACTAAGATTGATACCATCCAATCAGCTGGCTGTCCCTCCCTTCTACTAGCCCACCAGGCTAAACTTCCTCAAAAGTTTCCTGCTGCCTTAGCCCTGGACTAACATGTTTCCCTACTTTCTCTTCAAAAGCTCATTTTGTCCTTATTTAAGGCCGGATGTAAATGTGTTGGGAGCAGTTGAGAAGGTTTACCGGACTAAAACCTGGAATGGTTGAGTTGTCTTATGGGGAAAGTCTGGATAGACTAGGCTTATGTCCACTGGAGTTTAGAAGAGTAAGAGGTGACTTGATTGAAACATATAAGATCCTGAGGGGTCTTGACAGGCTGGATGTGGAGAGGATGTTTCCACTTGTGGAAAAATCTAGAACCAGGGGTCACTGTTTAAAAATAAGGGGTTGCCCATTTAAAACAGAGATGAGGCAAAAAATGTTTCACTCAGAGGGTTGTGAGTCTTTGGAACTCTCTTCCTAAAAAGGCAGTGGAAGCAGAGTCTTTCAATATTTTTAAGGCAGAGGTGGATAGATTGTTGGTAAGCAAGGGGGTGATAGGTTATCAGAGGTAGGTGAGGTGCAGCTTTCAGGTCACTATCAGATCAGCCATGACCTTATTAAATGGTGGAACAGGCTCGAGGGGCTGAATGGCCTACTCCTGTTCCTTGTTCGTAAGTTCGTATGAGACCCAGCTCCTGCATCCTCGAACCTATTTCCACTAAACAGCCAACCATCCAACTACCCCTCCTGGTTCCCATGTTGGCCAATTTTATTAAACAGTTCTCTCTCTTCAGCTATAGAATATAATCAAAACGGTCAATGAAATGCTGTCCTCTCTTTTAAATTTGCTATCTTCACCTCTCTCCTCAGAAAAACAACACTTGACTCCAATGCCCTTGCAAACTACTGAACTACTGTCCCATCTGTAACACTCTTTTTATCTTAAGTCCTTGAATGAATTGTAGCCTCCTGAATCCAAGCCCATCTTTCCTGGAACTCCATGTCTGAATCCCACCAATCAGGTTTCTATTCCCACCACAGTACGGAAGCAGAATTTATCAAAGCCGCAAATGACATTCGATGCGACTGTGACAAAAGTAACCTAACCTTCCTCAACCTTTGCAAACTGTCTGCAACCTTTAATGCAACTGACTGCACCATCCTTTTCCAAGGTCTCTCCACTGTCATCCAATGGGTTGGGACTGGTGCCATTCTTATCTAATCATAGCCAGAATATCACTTGCGATGGCTTCTCCTCCCACTCCCACACCATTGCATCTGGTGAGTGCCAATGATCTATAATTGGCCCCCCTCCTATTTGTCATAAACACACTTTCCCTCGGCAACATCACCCGAAATAATGGGCAGAATTTTGCCCTTGGTTGGCGGGCGGGCCCCACCGGCTCGGTGGCAGGTGGACAGCCGACCCCTGCCACTGAAACGGGACCCACCGCCAATTAAGACCCACCCAGCGGCCTGCCCGAAGGGAAGCTCTATGCACTTCCTGTGCGGGGATGGGGGAGGGGAGGGGGGCGGTGGAGGGATTCCCCATCTGTCAAAGTGCACTCCTGCACTGTTCCCTGAGACAAAGTCCTGTCTCAGGGAGATCAGTGACAGTCCAAAAAACTGTAAAAATACAAAAGTTAAAAAATTATTACCATGTCCCCCTCATGTGACAATGTCACACGAGATGGGACATGTTAATAAAAAACACATGAACTTTATAACTTTTTTACAAAACGGACATGAAATTTCATCCCGCCAGTGGATGAGGTTTCATCAATAATCTGGAGCCCGCTGGGTCTCCTGGCCCCCCCACCAGCCTTAAGATTAGACGGGCAGGTCTTTAATTACTTTAATTATCCTGTCAATGGCCTCAATTAGCCATTGACAGGTCGGCGGGCGGACAGCTGATTTCACTGTCCCCCCACCTTCCTAAAAATTTAAAGGAACCGGGATGATGTCAGGGATTCCTTCCGATGCCATCCTGCGTCCTTTTCCCCTTGGCGAGCGGGCCCCACCCACAAATCGTCGAGGGGAAAATCCTGGCCTGTGTTGCTTTTCACATATATACTGACAACATCCAGCTCTACCTCATCACCAGTTCTCTCATTTCCTTTTCTGTTGCTACATTATCAGACTGCTAATCCAACATCCAGTACTGAATGAGCAGAACTTTCCTCCAAATAAATGATGAGAAGACAAAAGCCATTGTTTTCAGTCCCCGCTCAAAACTCTGTTCCCTAGCTACCAGTTCTACCCCTCTCCCTGGCAACAGCCTGAGACTAAACCACCTGTCCGTAACCTTTGGGGTCATTTTTGACTCCAAGATGAACTTCCAACCACATAGTTGTGCCATCACTGAGACTGCCTTTGTAACACCACCCAATTTCGCCTGTCTCAGTTCATCTGCTGCTGAAACCTTCATTCATTACACTGAGACTTGACTACTCCAATGCACTACTGCCTAGTCTCCCACTCCGTAAACTTGAGGTCATCCAAAATTCTGTTATCTGTCTCTTAATTCACGCCAATTCCCATTCACCTATCGCCCCTGCACTCGCAGAATTATATTGGCCCCTCGACAGACAATGTCTTGATTTTAAAATTCTCATCCCTGTTTTCAAATCCCTCCATGGCCTCGCCCCTCCCTATCTTTGGAATCTCCTTCACCCCACAATCTTTCGCGATATCTACGCTCACCTAATTCTGGCCTCTTGAGCACTGCCTAAGGAGGCAGTGTTGTAGTAACACTGTTTTGAGATAACAACATTTGAGGGAAAGTGGGCCAGAATTATTTCTTACACTATTGTCCTCCTGCTTTCCTGAACTGGGTGCGTGCTAGAGCTTATGAGAAAGGAAGTTATGCCAAACTTTTATAAATCAATGGTTAGGCCCTAACTGGTGTACTGGACCCAGTTTTGACGCCACACTTTAGAAGGATGCCTTGGACAGGTTACAGAGGAGATTTACGACAGATGGTAACAGGGATGTGGGAATTCAGTTATTTGAAATTGGGGATGTTCTGCTTAGAACAGGGATGGTTAAGGGGAGATGTAATAGAGATGTTTAAAATTTTGACCAGTTTACATAGGGTAGATGGACAGAAGCAGTTTCTACTAATAACCAAAGGATACAGATTTAAGGTAATAAAAAAAGAGACATTTTGCAATTTAATGGGGAAAATGTTGTGGGTTGGGATTAATGGGATAATTTTTTCAAAGGAATTTGGCAAACATGATGGGCTGAATGGCCTCCTGTTCTGAATGATTCCATGGGCACTGGCAGCCCTGGAGCCATTTTCTTTTAATTTAGGAGAAATTGGCAAACTATTCATGAATGTCCTCAGCCAATGCTCACCTTTCATTGGGAGGCAGGGAATAGGTGTTGGGGTCAGTTGCAGTGCCCCTATTGCTAATATGCTGATAGGGTTAATGAAGAGGGATTAGGAGGAGGCTCATGTGGAGCATAAATGGTGACATGGTGTTGACATGGACCCAATGGCACTGTAAATTCTTTGCAATTCTATGTAATATTGTGACTCGGGGCTGAAGTCAGGCAACTCAACAAAGACAGAAGAATCTAATCTGGGAATTTCTGATCTCCGTGGTTGAGTGCCTTAACCCATAACCTGAGTCAGGACGGGGAGTTTTCTGTGTGCACAGGCCTACCTCAAGCCTCAGTTTATTTCCTTGTTCTTTATAGCTCAGATAACTCTACAAATTCAGGTCCAAATGAGGGTGCATCTATGGTGGCAACATACGACTCAATACATGCTGGGTAACTTCTCCATCATTACCTCAGAAAGGTGTCCAATTTTCAACATTAGAAGAAAGTTATGGTCCACTCGTATTCTCCAAGAATTAAAAAAATTGGCCCATGGTCCTTTATGGCTGGCTTCATTGAGAACCATCATCAATAATATACCCGAGGCCTGCCTTGTCATAGAGTCATTTGTGGCACAGAAAGAGCCCATTGAGCCCATGCTGGGTCCCTGTGGAGCAATAGTCCCATCCCTCTAATCAATTCCCATTGGCCTGTGAGTTTGTTTCCTTCGAGTGCCCATCCAATTTCCGTTTGAAATAATTGAATTTTTCCCACCGCCTTCATCCTCATGGGCAGCGAATTCCGGGTCATTACCACTCACTGTGTAAAAAGGTTCCTTTTCATATTCCTCCTGCATTCTTTGTCCAAAATCTTAAATCTGTGTCACCTTGTTCTTGTAGCATCAGCTAATGGGAAGAGTTTTTTCTTGTCTACCTTATCTAAACCTATCGTAATCTTGTACACCATTATCAAGTCTCCTCTTAATCTCCTTTGCTCCAAGGAGAACAACATCAACTTTTCCAAACTAACCTTGTAACTAAAACCCCCTCATCCCTGGACCCATTCTGGTAAATCTCCTCTGCATCCCCTCAAGGACCTTCACATCTTCCTATAAGTATGGTGGCCAGAACTGAATGCAACACTCAATTTGGGGCCTAAACAGAGCTTTTTAAAGGTTTAGCATAACTTCCCTATCTTTGTGCTCAATGGCTCTATTTATAAAGCCCAGGGTCCCATATATACTATCTCAATGTATCCTGTCACCGTCAAAGATGGACGCACATGCATCCCCATGTTCCCCTGTTCCTGCACCCTCTTTAAAATTGTGTCATTAAGCCGACTTTGCCTCTCCCCATCCCTTCTGCCAAAATGCATCACCTGACAGTTCTCTGTATTAGATTCCATCTGTCACTTGTCTGCCCACTCTGCTAGCCTACCCATGCCCTGCTGCAGGCAATTCGCATCATTCTCACTGTTTGCCTCTCCTCCAAGTTTGGTTTCATCAGTAAATTTTGAAATATGCTGAAATCCAAGTAACTTATATACAGCGAATAAAAAGCAGTGATTCGAGCACTGGGCCTTGGGGAACACCACTGTCTATCATTATCCAGTCTGAAAAGCAACCAACTAGCACAACCCATGAATTTCTGTTGTTAAGCCAATTTTTATTCAGTTGGACACTGACCACCCTAATCCATAAAAGTCAATTTTGTTAATCAGTCTTTTATGGGGTATCTTGTCCATGTAGATAATATCCACCGCATTATCTTCATTAACCTTTGTTACTTCATCAAAAAATTCAAGTAAATTAATCAAGCATTATCTGCTTTTTACAAATCCACCCTGGCTCTCCTTAATTAACTTAAACCCCTCCAAGTGTGTGTTGATTTCTTTCCATGATTATGGATTCCAAAACCTTACCCACCACTGATGTTAAACAAACCAGCCTATAGTTGCTAGGGCTATCCTAACAACCTTTCTTGAATAAGGGTGTCACATGTGCCACTGTCCAGTCCTCTGGCACCTCTCTGATATCTAAGGCAGATTGAAAGAATGAGGCAAGCTCTTTATCTCCAAGCCTACTTCCTTCAGCAACTTGGGATGCAACTCATCTGGACCATCGACCCTAAGTATAGCCAGCCTTTCCTCCCTTTCCTCCCTTTCAATTTTCACGTTATCCATTACCTCCATAATCTCTGCTTCCATCCATATTTTGTCAGATTCTTCTCCCTTAGTGAACATTGATACTCATTAAGTATTCTAGCCCCACCCTGGGCCTCAAAGCCCCCCTTTGTCCTGAATAGAACCCACTCTTTTTACCCGCTTACCATTTACATGCTGGTAGGAGATTTTTAGGCTCCCTTTTATGTTCACCAATATCCTATTCTCATATCCTCCTTTTGCCAGTCTTACTTTCCTCTTCATCTCCCTTCTTCACCTGTTGTATTGGACCTGGCTCTCAAATGAAGAATGACATACATTATAAACAGCTCTTTTTTGTTAAATCATAATCTCTATCTGCTTTGTCATCGATATATCAGCAACTTGCATTTACATAGCACCTATAATGCAGTATAACATTGCAGGGAGCTTCACAGGAGTGTTCCAAGCAAAATTTGATGCTGAGCCACGTAAAGAGACATTAAGAGAGGGGACCAAAAGCTAATGGTCAAAGAGGTTGGTTTAAAGGACCATCTTAAAGAAGAAGAGAGAGAGTTAGAGAGACAAAAAAGGTTTAGGGGAGAATCCCAGAACTTAGAGCCTAGGTAGCTGAAAGCACAGCTGCCATTGTTGGAGGGATACAGATCAGGGTTATGCAGGAGATCAGAATTGGAAGAGCACAGAGATCTTGGAGGACAATAGGGCTGGAGAAGGCTATAGAGATAGGGAGACACAAAGCCATGGAGGGATTGGAACAGAAGAATGAGAATTTTAAGATGTTAGGGGACTGAGAGTTAACGTAGATCAGTGACTACATGGATATTGGTTGAACAGGACTTGGTGTGAGTAAGGAACCTGGCAGCATGCCAACGAGAGCAAGTAAGACAAAGGCCAGGAAGCAGTGCGACAGAAAAAAATAATGGCTATTAGTAAAGGTACAGAACTGTGTCAGTGAAAGAGATTTTAGATTTTTTCTTCACAATGCCTCAGAGCAGCTTAACTCAACTGTCTCAAACCAGATCCTGACCTGCTTTTTATCACTCAGTGGGGAGGATAGTGGTAGGCACAATTTGATGAGTGAAAGCAGTTAATTGAGCCACAGAAATTGGGTTATTAATCATTACCATCAGACCGCCAGCCATGTTGGGCACAGAGCTGCCTGCAGAAATTATACCTGTTTATGAACTCCACTCTAAGTAATGGCAAGCAAGCCAAGTTAAATAGTCTTGTCTCATACAGCCCATGCAAAATCCAGAGAACCAGAAGGAAAGAAGGAGAATACTGGGGAAGAAAGAGAGAAGTGAACTCGTGAGGTTGACAGAGAAGCAAAATACTGCAGAAGCTGGAAATCTGAAATAAAAACAAAAAGGGCCTGGAACTGCTCAGGTGAGGCATGGAGAGAGGGAGAGTTAACCTTTCAGGTCAATGGCTTTTCATCAGAAACAATGTGAGGAGGATAGAGAATGTGCCTTTTACATCCAGCTGAAGGGGGCAGTCAGGGCCTCAGTTCAACATCTTACCTGAAAGAAGGTACCTTTGATGGTGCAGCACCCCACACAAAATGTCAGTCTGGAGTTGGGACTTGAACCCAAGACCTTCTGAAGCAGAAGCAAGAGAGCTACCCATTGAGCCGCAGCAAACACATAACAACAGTTGCAGTTTTCCCCTTAGCTATTACACTGAAAGTAGCCTGACAGAATGCATTGATGCTGCCACCAGTCATGTAGCCCTATTTGCTTCACATTGGCTCTTCTATTAATTTGACTTTGTCTGAAAGATTCTGCATTAATATTCAGTGGGAGAAACATCTGCCCTTTTGTCTTTGAACTAACTGCCAACAACTCTAATGAGCACAATCCAATTCATCAAGACGAAACTCAAGGGTAAGGTACAACTATTAACTCACAATCCCCAGACATGTACTCGGTGCAGAGGTCATGAGTTTTAACCTTTTAATTCTTCTACAATTTTGTGACATTAAATTTTAAAAGCAATTTCCAAATCATTATCCATGCTGACACCTTGACTTTTCTTCTATTGGTAAAGGAAGCCAACTCGAAGGGGAAGATCTCCTCTGGAACTAAATTGCAAGTGCATTCTGTGAAAATGATGCTGGAGAATATATCTGTTTGCCTTTGCAATTTTTTTTTTGCCAAAGCCAAGTTAGACTGGCTGATGCAAAAATTCTGGGTACAATAAAATGTGATCATGTGGATCAATAAATTTGGCCTTTATGAAGTCCATGTTTCAAGATACAAATGCCTTAAAGCCAACAAACAAGATGCAGACGTTTCTGCTTTACTAACTGCCAAGAATGCATTCTAGCAAAAGCATGATGAATTAAAACATCGTTGACCGGTATCTATAACTTTACAGGATTTACAGGAGGCCTATAGCACAGCACAGAAGCAAGCCACTTGGCCCAACGGATCCATGCTGGTGTTTAAGCACTGCACAAGCCTCCACCCACTCCACTTCACCTCACCCTCTCAGCCATAATCCCTCTGTTCATTTCTATCTTGTATTTATATAGCTTCCCCTGAAATGCATCTGTGCTATTTGCTTCAACTATTCCATGTTGTAGCAAGCTCAGTCATAATGGTACAGGTTAGGATTAGAGCTTCTTTATTCATTTCTGTACAGCAATCTGTTCAATAACCTATGATGTTTGTGTTTAACATTTATGCTTTTTTGTAAAAAGGACGTTTTAGTTAAAAAGTTTTATCTAAAAAACCTGACAGTAGGGTGTGCTAAGTCTCCGATGTATTGCCCTCTGGTATAGAATAAGGAACAAACTAAGCTTCTGTTTTTTACACAGGAAACTGGGGTTCAGGTACAGATCGCTCTGTGTGTGTGTGTGTGTGTGTGTGCGTGTATGTGTGTGTATTCTTAATTGTTAAGAAGTGACAAAATACTTCAAATGGCGACGAGGATGGAATCATCATTATTAGGGGATTTAGAGTCTTTTGATCCAGCTACAATGGACTTTGTAGTTAATGTCGAGCAAATGGAACAGTTTTTCATTGCGAGTGGGACTGAAGTGGAAAAGCAGGCCTCAGTGTCTCTTACAGCCATTGGGATGAAAAATTTCACTTTACTGAGAAATCCCATTGTCCCTGACAAGCCAGCAGATAAAAGCTTTAAAGAGCTTGTGGACATTTTGAAAAAAAAAGCACTTCGATCCCAGACCAGCAACTATTGCTGAGAGATTCAAGTTTCAGCAAATAGAACAGCTTGAGAGTGAGTCAGTTTCTCAGGGCAGAATTTTTTGCCGGTTGGGCGGGTGGAGCAGAAGCGGGTGCAGGTGTGGACCTGATCGCCACCCAAGATCGGGTCTGTGCCGCCATTTTACGTGGCTGGGCCAATTAAGGTCTGCCCAGTGTGAATCGCGGCTCCCGAAGACAGCGGGTCTGCAATGACCTGGCGGCCTGTTTAAAAAAAGCTGCTGCAGTCTTTCCAAGGCTGCAAATCATGGCCAGTGGAGGGGCTTCCCAGAGCCCTGAGCAGGCCAGGCGGGAGGGTAGGGCGGGGGGAGGGGGGCACTGTGCCCCTCGTTTCTCAGACAGTTGCCTTGCTGCCCTTCTCGAGGGGGTGGCCGCACGGTGGGAGGTCCTTGTTCCGAGGGGTGGGAGGAGGAGACCCCCCCCAACATGACCAAACGTGCCTGGGAGGAGGTGGCGGAGGTGGTGAGCTCCCGCGACCTGGTGCGGCGCACCTGGGCCCAGTGTCACAAGCGATTCAATGACCTGTTGTGCTCAGGAAGGGCGAGTACCATGTTGGCATTGGTCTCTTAACCCATTAGATAGGCTTTTCCCCCGGTGCCCTCACCCCCGCCAGTCTGAGTGCAGTGACTGTATTGAATCATTGGCGGCCAGTGTCCTTCGCTGGGTGGGCCAGCAGATATTGCCCATGCCGAGGTCACCCTGAGAGGGTGGTGATGAGATGGGTTCTGCCCCCACAGCATGTGGTACACTGAGACCCACATGACTGTTTTGGGGGCAACCTGGAGAAGCTGCACCTGGGCTCAGTGCTGGGACTCCAGGACATGTCCTAGTCAGGGTGATGAGATGCTGGGAGGGGAGATTCAAGGTGGCGTTGGCACCGATCGATCTGCTGCCCTCTGCGCTCCACGTGCTTGTGCCTCCTTGCTTTGGAAGGTTAGACCGTGTGGTTCCACATGTGATATTGACAGCATTTGACCAAGGTGGTGAGTGAGGGGGTGGGGGGCGAACAAGCCAAGCATCTTTGTGTGAGTGTTCGGCAGCAGCGGGGTGAGGAGGCACTGGAGCCCTGCAATGTCCCACTCTGGCTGGGGTGGGCCATCCGTGAAGAGAGTCCAGGTACAATTAGCACTAATCAATGCTCGTCTCTCCTTCTCAGGAGAAGAATGCACATAAAGCAGCTGAGCGGTGGAGGGCTGGCCCAGTTAGCGATTCTCAGCTGCTTCAAACAGATCTGGAGAGGCGCCATGCGCCCAGGTCCATCATTGTCGGTGAGTTTGGGGTGCCATGGGCAGGTATGTTTGCCCAGCACTTTGGTCACCATTGCTCTCCCAGCAGCCATGGCAGTGCTGAATGTTCAGTGACTGAAATTTGCAACATGGCTTGACCATTGCTTATGGAAGGATGAGCGCGTAATGATCCAGGGGACAGGGATGCTCATTGACATTGTCTCCACGTTAACTGATCCAGTGTCCTTGTTCTTCATTTCAGCATCAGCGGAGCAGGGCCAGAAGGAGGAGCAGCAGAGGCCCCCCCTCTCACACCTGAGGGCCCTGAAGTCTAGGACTCACCAGCGTCACACCATCTCTGCCAGGCAGGCACCAGCGCAGATACTAGCACCTCGGTGGGAATTAGAACATCAGCTAGTGTCCCGAGGCACAGCGGTGAGGGCACTTCACAGTCGCTGGAGGAGCTGGCGGAGACAGAGAGTGCCCATAGTGCCAGCAGTCAGAGGACTGGAGGGGGCCAGGCACATGGTCCTTAGCCCAAAGTCACAAACCCCGACACTTGCCGCTGCATGTTTACAAAGGTGGGCACTGATCTTATCTGCTCACCAGTACGACATTACATTTCACTCTACCGAGAAACATGGAAATGCAGACACATTTTCCAGACTTTCCAGTTACACCACAGATCCACAACCTGAAGTGAAGTCACTGCTTTCAATGTGAAACCTGGTAGACATGTTACCTGTTAAAGCAGATCAAATTCGACTTGAAACGCAGAGGGATGCTGCGCTCTCCAAAGTTTACCTGTACACACAAAAAGGTTGGTGTATACCTCACGAAGTGACTACTGAGCTTAAACCTTACTACATACTTAGATTTGAGCTGATTCTGCACGACGGTTGTTTGTTATGGGAATCCGAGTTGTTATTCCTCCAAAATTCCAAACACGAGTGTTAGAAGATCTTCACCTCAGTCACATGGGAATCATCAAAATGAAAGCATTAGCTTGTCTACATGTATGGTGGCCACACCTGGAGAAAGACATTGAAGGCCTGGTCAGTGATTGTCTTCCATGCCACGAAATGAAGCCTTCTCCTGCACCTGCTCCATTACATCCATGGGCTTGGCCTAACCACCCAAGGCAGAGGCTTCACGTGGACTTTGTCGGCCATTTCCCGACATACGTTCCTGATTGTGGTGGATACCCGCACAAAATGGCCTCACATTATTCGCATGACATCGACTGCTTCAGCAAAGAATATTGATGCTCTCCGGAATGCGTTCACTACTTTTGGATTGCTGGAGCAGATTGTGTCTGACAATGGCACATAGTTCACATCATGTGAATTTCAAACATTTCCTGAAAAACAATGGGATCAAGCAGATTCTCTTTCGTCTTACCACTCATCCTCAAATGGTGAAGCAGAGCGCTTTGCCCAGACATTCAAAACAACCATATTGAAGGGGAGGATGCAAACAGATTGGAAGTTGAAGCTGAACTTTTAATGATGTATCGTAACAATCCACATTCAATGGCAGGCGTATCTCCTGCTGAGCTGATGTTTTGAAGACGACTGAGTACCAGAATGGATTTGCTGTCTCCGGATTTGAAAGGAAAGATTGGTTCAAGACAACGTGATCAGAAAAGGTCACATGACACAAGTAAACCAGCTCGTGAGTTTGATCTGGATCAGTCTGTTTGGGTCCAAAATTACTGTGGGACACCAAAGCAGCTCCTGGGAAGAATCACCAAGCATCAGGGACCACTGACCTATGATGTTGAATCTTCCTGTGGAATCTGGAAGAGACACACTGATCAGATTAGAGAAGCCAAATCCAAGGAACCAAATTTCCAGGGATCTCCAGCCACAGTGGAAGATTCCTGGAAAACATCTGCTCCAGTTGGTGAAACCTGACTTGATTCAATTAACAAGCCTGTAGCACCTGTAGCTGCAACTGTTGAACATGAAAAGAAACAATGGGACAGCAGAACCTTCCATTTCTAAGCAAACAAACAGATACCTAAGCCAACACTCCTCCTCTCTAGACCAAAGCCAATCTGCAAACTGCCTGACCAATTTGTTCTTGGCTGAAGGGGGAGGAGATGTGGTGTTTGTGTTTGACATTCATGCCTTTTTATAAAAGGACGTTTTAGTTAAAAAGAAGTATTATATAAATAACCTGAGAGTAGGGTGTGCTGAGTCCCATATGTATTGCCCTCTGGGGTAGAATAAGGAATAAAGGAACCTTCTGTTTTTTGCACAGGAAGCTGGGGTTCAGAAGCAGATAGGTATGCGTGTGTGTGTGTGTGTGTGTGTGTGTGTGTGTGTGCGTGTGCGTGTGTGTGTTTAATTGTTAAGAAGTGACAAAGCACTTCAAAACCTAAGGAACTTAAATATCAGACAAAAGTCAAACTTGTTGACCTGAAGTTTACAGTCTGGAACTTGCTGAATGAAGTGAAATGTGGGAGCCTCAGACATGATCGTATATAAGCAGGGAAATGAATATTAAGAGAAAGGAAGATCTAATGAACTTTGTCAGTTTGCAAAAGCAGGGGAAAGCATCCGATCCCAGCCATGCGTCCTGACCAGCAGAATGCAGTCAACTTCCTGTTTAGGGCTTGTGCTAGAATCAATATGATAGACTCCTGTTAGCTGTCTATCAATGCAGTGCCTGATTAAGATTGCATGGAGCTTTGATTAATAATATATGTTGATCTGCCGTTTTACGAGTTAATTAGAAGTAGAAGGAATTTTAACAGAACGAGATAGATCTTGCTGTAAAAATAACCCAAGTTATTGACAGGTGCCTTTATCAATGCACAAATCAGTCGGTAACTTCAGAGGATTGAATTCAGAGAAATACGCTGTGGATGCAAGTTGATTTGCACTGCTCCATCATTTGTTTCATACAAATGGCATTCTGATCGCCCTGCCCAGCCTCCCTGTTACTTTGGAGAACTTGCGGAGTTCATACATTAATTGCCCTTCAAACTTCCGGGGCAGAATATTGCACTCGTTGGGAGGGTGCGTGCCCG
Organism: Carcharodon carcharias; assembly: GCF_017639515.1. Taxonomy (NCBI): domain Eukaryota; kingdom Metazoa; phylum Chordata; class Chondrichthyes; order Lamniformes; family Lamnidae; genus Carcharodon; species Carcharodon carcharias. The sequence continues at coordinate 15,744,700 of NC_054484.1, forward strand.
GCCTGAACTGGTGTAAGATGACATGCGATGTCATTGGGCAAGCGTCCCGAAGTCATCATGCACTCACGCAACATTTTGGCCGGTGGACACACGCGGGAGTCAGCAGCGAAACCCCACCGACAGTCAACAGGCCTATTCAGGCCATTAAAAACCTAATTCAATGAAACTTTTCGCTGCCTATCCAAGATGACATGACGGTTGGCGGACAGGCGAAAAAGCCAAGCGGCCATTGGATTTTTTTGTGAAACCTCATCCACAGGCGGGATGAGGTTTCGATCAGCGATTTAAAAAAAAATGTAAATCTTTGCAAACCAGCTCCTGACAGAGTCACACGAGGGGACGTGTCATTAACATTTTTAAACTTCTTTTTTTTTTCCTTATCAAAATCCTTCAGTTCTCTGAGGCAGCTCTGTTGCCTCAGGGAGCTTTTAAAGCACGCTCCCCAACGCAGGCGCACACTTCCGTGCTTGTGCTCTTCCTGCCTCCCCCTGGCAGCACTGGGCATTGCAGCGCGTGTTTCACGGCGGCTGGCCGTTAATTGGCCAGCCAGCATGAAATCGCAGTCGGAGCCCGATCGCGGGCGGCTGTAGGCTTCCCCACAGCTCCCGAGCCCACCCACCGAGCCTGCCCGACCCCACCAGGTAAATCCTGGCCACTGTGAAAGTTAAGTCTGGTAAGTAAAATTGCAAATACATGAGCAGATTGTGCATGTAACGTTAATCAATCTCTCTGGCCCAGAAAAAGAACAATTTAAACTCTGTGTATACCTGTGTATACAAAGCAGTTGTCAGATATTTTAACATTTAGACTGCTTGCAGTGGGGAAAGGTGAGTGACAGCCCACATTCAAATGCAAATCCCCACACTATGACTCCCCCAGCACTTTCCTGCACGGCATTCCTTAGAGCAACACACCTTGCAGCTCCAGCCATTCATCTCTCTCTCTCAACCTGCTTCTTCACATCCCCATTGAAACAGCCACCACTGAAGCTCGCGTTCATCTTATAAACATCTCAGCCCCATCCCTCGCAGTCACTCTCCACCAATATCCTTCCATCCTTCCCAAGCACCCCGTTTCTCGCACTCACAATTCTCGGCTTTCTTGCCTTGCAGGAGAGAGAGCAAAACCTCAAGGAGAAGCAGAAAATTGGAGGCTGGCCCTTCCACAGAGCCGCTCTGACCACTGTTAAAAAAGGAGACCAGGGAGAGCAGGAGAGTGGTGGAATGGCTCCAAGGTCAGTCCCTGGGGACAGATCCCAAAGCCATGTTGGCCGGCAACACTCATTCATGTTGAATTGATGTCGCCAGTAACTAATATGATGATCTGCACAATGAGAACTTTCAAAGCTTTCCCCTTGTCAGCTCTAATTCATGTCTTTCATCTCCCTCAGGCCCTCCATGCTTCACACAAGAGCTTAAACCGGATGAAGCCAGGAGTCCTGAGAGGGTGTTGTGCGCTTGGAGAGTGTAGGATTCTCCCAGCTCTTCCGAGCTGAACACAGATCCTGAGCCCCAGGGGTCATCTACTCAGAAGACTATTTTGAAGCAGCTACAGAAAATGTGTGAGGTTGTGTCAGCATTTCCTGAGGCACTTGGCGAGATCGGAGAGAGATTGGAGGAGTTTGTCTCTGGAATGAATGCCTGATGCCTCAGGTCCCTGTGCTGATGTCTACCTCCATGGAAAATTGGCCAGCTGCATGGTACATCAGATGCAACAGTTGACTGAATGCTTGTGGCCCTGACCAATGGCCTATACGCTCAATCTGCCATGTTAAACACTGGGAGGAAACCCATCATTTTAGCCATTTGAGGCCTCGCTAAAAGTACAGCAAAGTGTTCTCCAAATTTCGACTAGCAGGGAAGTGCAGCTGGGCCATGAGAGAGAACATAGAGAAAGGGTATGCGGTAGTGGGAACTCTGTCCCAGCTGCTCCAACTCCTCTCCGCATAAACCTCAACCCTGAGTCAGAGTCCAACAGGCTGCCTCCTGTCCCAATGGCCAATCTGCCCCTGTGCAGATGCAGGTGGGGGAGTCTTATAGGCGCTTATAGGCTCCAAAACCATGGATGTTTTCCACGAACATCTGAGCATTCAGAGCAAAGGAATGAGCAGCCTGCATCTAGCTCCGCTAAAGCCACAAAGGTAGCACCATTAAAAGTAATGGGAAAAGCAAATAAAGACTTTGTAGTTTCACAACGGGAATCATTTGGGTGTTTACAAATATATCACTGTTAATTTTATTGCAAATGTAAATGAACCATTGTCTTTATTTCAAGTCTCTATTATCCATCCTTCTCCATTATTGCTTCTCAGGTGCCAAGTCACCATCAGCTTTGAGGAAAATGTTATGACCAGCGAGAAGACAAGCAATGGGTATCAATGAAGCTGAAGATTACTGATTTATGGGAATGCCTTGTGTTGGTCGGTGATGGGGAGGAGGCAGTAGTTTTAGTGTTGATGTGCCAAATAGCTTCACAGTCTAAGGTTAGCTGAATCATGCCTCTATAAATTTGCCTCTCTGGCAATGATGGCATAGGCCCTGGCCGTATCTGGCTCCTCCTCCTCTTGCTGCTCCCCCTCTTCTTCCTCCAGTGAAGAAGAATAGTCATCACCTTGCTCCTCTGCAGCTCCAGTTGTCTCTGCTTTGCAATTTTACACAAGGCACAGCAGGCCATGACCATTCTCGAAACCCTGGCCGGTGCATACTTAAGGGCACCACTGCAGATTGAAGGCATCATGCTATCTTCCGGGATATCTTGCACAGCCATTCATAAAAAACATTACTGTGGTTACATATCAGTTGAACATTGATGGAGTGGAATGCCATCCAATGATGAATACTCCTGGCTGGTTGAACCCATCTTGACTGTCAAATGGGTCCAACCTATGACTCCCTGGACTGGTGGGAATCCAGCCATTGGAGTAAATCTGACGACTGATTGTCCACTTCGTTACCAATGAGGCCAATCAGTGATGACCCTGGTCAACAGGGCATTAGTCACCTGATATTATGTACTTCACAGAATGTTATGGCACAGGAGGAGGTCATTCGACCCATCATGTCTGCAATGGCTTTCCGATTGAGCATTATGACTTAGAACCATAGAACCATAGAACACTACAGCACAGGAAAACAGGCCATTCAGCGCTTCTCGTCTGTGCCGAAATATTATTCCGCTAGTCCCATTGACCTGCACCCAGTCCATAACCCTCCAGACCTCTCCCATCCATGTATCTATCCAATTTATTCTTAACACTTAAGAGTGAGCCCGCATTTACCACGTCAGATGGTAGCTCGTTCCACACTCTCACCACTCTCTGAGTGAAGAAGTTCCCCCTAATGTTCCCCCTAAACCTTTCCCCTTTCACCCTAAAGCCATGGTCCTCTCGTGTTTATCTCTCCCAATCTAAGTGGAAAGAGCCTACTCCCATTTACTCTGTCTATACCCCTCATAATTTTGTAAACTTCTATCAAATCTCCCCTCACTCTTCTACGCTCCAAGGAATAAAGTCCTAACCTGTTTAATCTTTCCCTATAACTCAACTCCTTAAAATCCAGCAACATCCTGGTAAATCTTCTCTGCACTCTTTCAATCTTACTGATATCCTTCCTGTAGTTAGGCAACCAGAGCTGCACACAATACTCAAAGTTGGCCTCACCAATGTCTTATACAACCTCACCATAACATCCCAACTCCTATACTCAATACTTTGATTTATGAAGGCCAGAATGCCAAAAGCTTTCTTTACAACCCTGTCTACCTGTGATGCCACTTTCAGCGAATTATGTATCTGAACTCCCAGATCCCTTTGTTCCTCCGCACTTCTCAGTGCCCTACCATTTACTGGGTATGTCCTACCTTGGTTTATCCTTCCAAAATGTAACACCTCACACTTTTCCGTATTAAATTTCATCTGCCATTTTCTGGCCCATTTTTCCATTTGGTCCAGATCCCTCTGAAAGCTTTGAAAGCCTTCCTCGCTGTCCACAATGCCTCCAATCTTAGTGTCATCAGCAAACTTGATGATCCAATTTACCACATTATCATCCAGATCATTGATATAGACAACAAACAACAATGGTCCCAGCACAGATCCTTGAGGCACACCACTAGTCACAGGCCTCCAGTCTGAGAAGCAATCATCCACTACCACTCTCTGTCTTCTCCCACACAGCCAATTTTGAATCCAGTTTACAACCTCTCCATGGATACCCAGTATCTGAACCTTCTGAAATAACCTCCCATGTGGGACCTTGTCAAAGGCCTTACTAAAGTCCATGTAGACAACATCCACAGCCTCTCCTTCATCTACTTTCTTGATAACCTCCTCGAAAAACTCTACAAGGTTCGTTAAACAAGACCTACCACGCACAAAGCCATGCTGACTATTCTTAGTCAGCCCTTGGCTGTCCAAATAATTGTATATCCGAACTCACAGAACAGATATACAATTATTTAACGCCATTCTCCTGTCTTTTCTCCTTAACCTTGCACATTGTTTCTATTTAAATAATCATCTAATGCCCTCTTGAATGCCTCAATTGAATCTGCCTCTACTATACTTCCAGGCAGTGCATTCCAGACCCCAACCATTCGCTGTGTGAAAAAGTTTTTTCTCACATCACATTTCCTTCTTTTTGCAAACTACTTGTGGGCAGCACATTGTGACATCCTGCAGCTATCACCAACAGGTCCATGGAAGGAGCAGGAGATGAAGAAATTCAAGGCTGTGGTGATCTTGATCGCCACAGGCAATGCTTACCCACTTGGCCCTCTTGGAAGGAGACCTTGCTCCAGGAGGCTGCATTTGTCGGTAACAAACTGCCAAGAACGCCTGAGCCTCCTGAGGCTCAGTCTTGTACAGAAAAACATTGCACTATCCACCCTAAGTTGGGGGTATTGCTTCCTTCAAGCTAGATCTGTGTTCATCTCCTCTGTCCTGTGCAGTGGTGTGTGTCTGACACAAAGATAGCTGCTGCCCTGCAGGTGTTGTTCCTGTGCCTGCTGGTGCTGTTGGTGTTAATAGTGCTGCTCCTCTTGTTCCTCATCTGAGGTTCAATGTGGAGCTGCATAAGCTGCATCCATGCTGCAGTGAAGGTTAGCTGCAGGGATCTTCAAATTGCAGTTAACAAAGTCCAAGGTAGCAGTGAAAGCATATTCTCAGAATAAGTCCCGTGAGCAAAAAAACCTTTCTCCTAGGTGAGGAAGCAGCTATCATAGTTCAGTATTTAAACATTTCAGAATTTCCAGGCTGTCAGTTTCACAGTCCTGCAGTTCCGACCGTGCCCTCGCTTTATTGACCCTGGCGAGTTTCAGACAGCTTGGGAAACCTGCGTGCTGGCAATTAACGCCACAATCTGGGGTTCAAACCGCCTTTCAATTGCCATACTGCATATGAAAATCACTGTCCCACCTGTCCCACATTTTTCACAATCCTTGAGATAATCACAGGTTGGATCCAGAAGTCAGCTCATGTTAAGTGTCTAACCAGCCAGCATTTTTTCATCAATAGACCCCCTTCCCCCCACCCTGCATGCACCAGAACCCACCTCCCACACAGGATAAAATTCCACTCCCCTTTTCTTTATGTTCCCAATTTGACTCCAATTCACCCTCCTTCTCCAATGCTCCTTCATCTTTCTCAATCGTTGGGAGGCAGACTGTTGGCCTCATTGTTCACTGAGGTTGTTGATTGTTTCAGGGATTTAGCAAGCCTCAAGAGAAATGGACGAATTAACTCTGAGTGGATTTTGACCTCTGCTACAGTCTGTTCCAGTAGGTGCACTGCAGCAAGGCTCCTTCAACAGCACCTTCTGAACCCTCATTGCCCTTACTATGTCTTTCCCAGTGTCTACCTAATGGGGCACACTCCAGCAAGGACCAGGCTACCGTGTTTATGATTGCACACCACACTGTCGGCAGAGGAAGTCCTCCTCTTTGTGGGGACTTTGCTATGACCAATATCAACCAAGACCTGAGAGCTTCAATGCCCAAACCCAAGAGAGAGATAGAAGTTTCTCTAGATTGATATAAAGCCAGCTCAATCTGTTTGGAACCTGCTTTTTAGGACAGGATGTTAGGAGAGATGAATTTTTGGCCAAATAAAAAAAACCTCCCTTCATCCTTTTGAATCTGATTGAATCTTCAGTTTCATCAATGCTGGAGAAAGAAAGGGCATATTAACAATCTGGGTAGTAGTCAGAATGTGTCAGCGCAATGTCCAATCTTAATAGTACCTGAAATGTTAATCCGTGGAAGGCAACAAGGGTCATCTGGTTCTCAGCATAAATACTCCAGACTTTTGTCAAAATACAATTTCAGCCAGGTTCAAACAGAAAAAATGTAAATATTGATTTCTGTTGTTGATTGTTTCAGGGATTTAGCAAGCCCCAAGAGAAATGGATGAATTAACTCTGAGTGGATTTTGACTTCTGCTTCAGTCTGTTCCGATAGGTGCACTGCAACAAGACTCCTTCAACAGCACCTTCTGAACCCACGACCACTACCATCTAAAAGGACAAGGGCAGCAGATAGATGGAAACACCACCAACTGCAAGTTCCCCTCCAAGCCACTCGCCATCCTGACTTGGAAATAGATTGCCGTCCCTTCATTATCGTTGAGTCAAAATCCTGGAACTCCCTCCCTAACAGCACACCATTCCTCCACTGTCATTGGGTCAAGATCCTGCAACTCCCTCCCTAACAGCACGGTGGATGTACCTACACCACATGGACAGCAGCAATTCAAGAAGGCAGCTCACCACCGCCTTCTGAAGGGAAACTAGACATGGGCAATAAATGCTGGTCCAGCCAGCAAAGCCCATATCAAGTGAAAGCATAAATTAAAAAGGAGCAAAGAGTGCACACCCCCCTGCCTATTATTTTGGGATACATTTGTCAATTAGTGAGCAACAGGGTATCAAACATGTACCCAGATTCAGCACAAGATAAGGGGCTGGAACTGTTGCTGAGAAGGTAAATCACAGGGTGGGGTTCCCAAGGTGCAGTGGCCCAGATTATTTTGGGTACCAGTTGGCCTCTCAATGCCCTCTCCTCTTCCATTGCTCATGGAACTGATCAGAGGCCACATTTTGGCAACTCTAGCCAGTTATGACCTAAGATCGTATCAACATCGTAGTTCCAGTGAGTCCTTAAAGGCCTTAAAGGAACAAAAATGGGTGGGAAGCAGGGAATCCACCAGAAGTCCAGAAATTGATCTTCCCATCATTTGAACGTGGAAAATCTTGGAAAGATGGCAGTAAATAAATCCTGGTTGGTCAGCCAGGTGATGACAAGAATGGCAAACCGAATGTTCTGATATTCTACACTAAGATATCCACCCACCACCACCATCCATATTTAGGTAGAAGTATTCTCATTCTTTTGATGACCAACTTGATGAGTATAGAAAATAAAATAGGCAGCAAGTTGTTACACACTGGAACACATTGCCTGATACAGGGGTGGGGGGTGTGGGGGATAGGTGTGCAATTCGATTCAGTATTAACTCAAAAGGGGATTGGATCAATACAGGAGAAGTGTAGAATTTTTAGGAGTATGGGACTGAACAGGGAAGTGGGGCTAATTCAACAGTTCTTTCAAAGAGCTGGCATGGGCACAAAGAGTCGGATGGCCTCCTTCTGTGCTGTATTACTTTAAGATGCTTATGATCTTAAAACCATGCTTTTGGTTACTGTTTCCCTATTCGCCTTATCAAAACACTTCATAGTTTCCAACACGATGATATAATTTCCTGGCAGCTTTTTCTCAACTCACGGAAGGAAAATAATTTTACTCATGGTTTTTTTTTGCTTTCTCCTGCTTCATGTGGCTTCTTCATAAACACACAGCAAGTGTCAGCTTAAGCCTGTCAGGTTGGCATTTTTGGATGGTTGGTGGGTCCAGGTTAAATGATGATATCTTGCATTATCTTTAGTGCCTGACCCATTGGTAAAAGAGTTCAGTTTTTGTGTGCGACCCACTATTCTCAACATATGGTAAAAATGGTCACATTTCATTTCAGAATGAATAAAATATATCTGGAGAGATTCCGAACCCCTTAGCACCATTGTTTCTTTTCTCAGAGCTCGACAGCCTGCTGTTTATTTTCCAGCATTTTCGTAGCTTTTTTTTCCATTATCTCCACATTGTTCCTCATTATATTTTCCACATTCTCTCCTAATATCGCCTGCACACTTGGAGGTTCTGCTCACGGTACACATTTCTGAATCATTACAGCTGAGGGTGGTTCAGAGAGCAATATTCAAACCTCGCAGGGTGACTCAGAGGGCCTTACAACCAATTACTATTGAACGGTTGTTATGCAAGCAGAAGTGGCACAGCTAACAGCAAGTGAATGAATGACCAGCCAACGATCCTGAAAATCTGGTACCTTTCTGGTGCATTCCTGTCATGCATTAGGCAGGGCTGTAGCAGGGTAACTGTGCAATAGGCCAGGACCCAGTTCCTGGGCCATGACCTCGGCACCCAAGTGGTCCCCATCCGGGGACAAAGATCCACTCGAGTCCAGGCCTGAATCCCTGCAAGATTTAGTTTACAAATTGGGCCACTTTACAATGCCCGTTTATCATCTTCTGGGCCTGTGATTGCCAGGGGCCCACGAATGCTTAGGGCCTCGCCTGCTGTTCCCCCCAACTCCTCCCCCCACTCTTCCAACCATTATGGGTGTGGAAGATGTATCTCTTCTGCTGTCTGTCAGTGGACCTCCTCATCCATATCCATTTTGCAATCTATTCAGCAAAATAACTGTGGCATCAATGTTTTCTGACCCTGGTGAAGACCCCCGGGCCAGGTCTCTCTTCTTACTCAATGTTTTGGTGACTACCTGTAGGATCGGAATCCCCTCTGACTGGGAAATTTAAGCAATATCATTTCAAACCCAAGGACGTGTTTTGACCTCATGATTGGGACTATAAATTACAAAAGCTGAGCTGCAGTCAGTGGCACAGGGCTGGGCAGCAAGAGGTTATTCAGACGGTTAGATATGAATTTTATCCTTGGCCAGCCCGCGTGGTCAGTGTGCTTGGGACCGGTCAGGAAACAGGCCGCTGCCCGTGATCGGTCCACCACTGCGATTTCAATTAAGGCCAGCCCAGCGTGAAACCCATCTTCCCAATGGTCGGGAAGGGCCGGGCAGAGGCCTTGCGGGTATCGGGTCCAATGGTGACCTGACGGCCAGTTTAAAAACAGCCCAGGCAGCTGCTTGAAGGCTGCCAGGGAAGAATTGTACCTCTGCGTTCTGGGAAACCCAAGCTGCAGCCTCAATAGCAGCCGGAGACCCCAGGCGGGAGGGCAGGTCGGGTGGGCACTCGGCCACTCTGGGGTTTTTGGACAAGTGCCTCGCGGTGCACTAGGGGGAGGTGGCTGCCAGGATGGACACCTTCGTCCCCAGAGATGGAAGAGGGAGGCCACTATACCAGACAAAAAACACTAGGGAGGAGGTGGCAGCCAATGTCTGCAGCCATGACGTTTTGTGGCGCAAGTGGGTGCAGTTTCGCAAAAAGTGCAATGACTTGCTGCACTCGGGACGGGTGAGTACTATGTTGGCATGGGTCAGTGTGGTGAAGTATTAACAGCTGGCTGTCCCCGCCGTGGAGCTCAATGGTGTTAGAGTCTGAGTGCCAACTGTCAATGACGCCGGAGCTGGCCAAGGGGGTGAGCCTTGGCTGCTTGGACTGAGTGCCTTGCAGCTCGAGGGCCACGGCTTGGGTGTGCCCTGCGAGGTGATCCTCAGGTAGGGTGGAGAATGGACTAATCAATGCACCTCTGTCCTTTCAGGAGAAAATAGCCCATAGCAACATTGAGAGGACACGCCACGCACCTCGTTCAGCTGGTCGCGGAGAGGCTGGGATGCCAGACGAAGACAACAGTGTGGTGCACGGAGGTGAAAGCTTCGGATGGTGCAAACGTTCTTGTGTTGTCTCTTCATTGATGGGAGCCTCCAAACCAGATTGCCCATTGATCATTGGAAGACGATGGCACCATGATGCAGATCTCCATTGTCTCACCAGAGTACCTGGCATGCACAGTGACAGTGTGATGACTTTAACTAATAACATGTTGTTGTTCTCCCTTAGATTCTCCAGCAGGCACTCATTCGTAGGACCCCAAAAGTCACCACTAACGCCAGAGGACCACCAGACTCCAGCTGTACATGCATCACATCCGCTCTCTGAGCCAGGCACCAGCGCAGATGCCAGCACCTCGTTGGGTATTACCTCTTCGGCTAGAATGTCAGTGCACATTGGTGAGGGCACCACACTCGCTTCGGGTGCAGGCAGAGGCAGAAAGTGCCCAGGGTGCTGGCAGTCGGAGGACTTCTGGGGACCAGGATGATGCTCAGTCGAAGGCAGACGATGAGCCTCTGGAGTTGTCCATTAGGTGGCAGATGCTGGATGTCCAGCAGGTTGTGTGAGAGGATCTGGCAGAGATCAATGAGGGTATGCGAGCCATGGTCTCTGTTGTGAAGGAGTCCATGTGGAACATTAGCATTGTGTTGACCCTTTTGGCTAAGCTCATTGCCTTCTCCATTGAGAGAGTGGTGAATTGAGAGAGGCAGCTCCAGGAGCAGAATGAGGGTTCCTGGGGTTGTACTCGGATCTGCAAGCCCTCACAAAGGCAACGATCTTAGAAGATCAGTGCCAGCTTGGGAGACGGATAAGGCACCCAGTATCCCAGTTAGGTGCCTGTTCATCAACGGCGAGCATTGGGTAACCCCACGTTGGCACAAGCTGCTTGCCATCTCTGCAGGCTCCTCTCAGGACGCTCTGGATGATGGCCACAGCCCCTGCGCCTCTTTGCCAGTGACGCTGGCATCTGGTGAATCTGCGATGACTGGGGAGATGCCAGCTGTGGCACTGGCCCCTCCCAGGTGGGACCAACACAGGCTCCACTGGCTAGAGGACGACTGCCAAGGTCATCAAGGCCAATAAGACAGCAGAGTCAGCAGGCTGTCTCCAATGCTGGTGCCAGTGAGGTCGGGTGGGGGGACCATCGTCGGACTCATATACGTAAGATTAAGGCACCATGAGCACAAGAGGGACTGTTCAAGGGTGAGCTCCTGTTCTATAATTTTTTTGTTTATGTTTACTGTGTGGAACTGAGCAGCAGAGACGGTAATGTTAATTTGATCTGATTGTGAAAATTTCATAAATTTTGTTTTTCTCATAGTGTATGCTTCACCTTTTTTTTTGTCAGTATATAATACTGGCTGTGAGTGGCTCTAAACTTTATCACACAGGCACTGAGTGGACTTTGGGTTCAAATGAAAGGGTCATTTCAGACATCTGGGATGGAGGTGGCAGCACTGGCATGAGGTGGAAGCAGATCTTTGGTAGCCTAGCTGACGGAGCGTTGGATCAAGGTTTCCCTGGTGTCCCTGCCTCCCTTAAGGATTCAGAGGTCTGCCTCCACGCCCTCAGCATTCTCCTCTGACTCACTACTGGATTCATCCTCTGTGGCCTGTGGAGCTGCCTCAAGATCCTCTTCCTCCAGTGGGTGCCCCCTTGCCAGTGCCGGATTGTGGAGAGCGCAGCATGCAACCACTCTCAGTTACACCCGCTCTGGGGGGTATTGTAGCGCTCCCCCTGAATGGTCCCGGCATTGGACGCCCATCTTGAGAAGGCCTATGGTCCTCTCTATCACCGCCCTTGTGGAGGCATGACTCCTATTGTAACGCTGCTCTGCCTCTGTTCTTGGGTGGCAGAGAGGTGTCAGAAGCCACCTTTTCAACAGATAGCCCTTGTCATCCAGCAGCCATCCATCCAGTCGGGACTGGAGCACTGAAGAACCTCGGCACCTGGGAGTGTCTGAGGATATAAGCATCAAGGTACGGTGAACAGACTTGCAGAATCTGCGTCCTGTGGTCACACACTATCTGGATGTTCATTGAGGGAATCCCAAGCTGCTGACGCCGGTACCCGGCTGACCCACTGACACCTTGATGACCACGTGTGCAGTCGATTGCACCCAGCAATCACTGTAAACCCTTTGATTTGCTCAGCTTGGCTGGCCTTGGCCATATGAAAATGAATAGATGTCATTACCCGCCTGAACAGAGCTTCTGTCACCAGTTTGACACAAATGTGGATAGCTGATTGGGACACTCCACAAAGATCCCCCACTGACCCCTGGAAAGAGCTGGAGGCATAGAAGTTGAGGGCCACTGTGACCTTCAGAGCCAGTGGCATGGGGTGTCCCATCCACACAGTTGGAGCTGATCTCAGGCCCAATCACATGACAAATGGAGGTCACTGCCTCCGTGGAGAGACAGAGCCTCCTTCGGCACTGCACCTCAGATATATTGAGGTAGCTGCTTCGTTGACTGGAAACCCTGGCAGCAGGATAGTGGTGTCTTCTGCAGCCCCTCCTGCTTTGGACTACCTGCTGGCCCTGCGCCCCTTGTGCCTGCGTCTCTCCTCCCACAAGTCGCTCCCCTGGAAGCTGCATTGGGACATCTGGCCTCCTCTCCCTTCTGCCCCTCTCTTCCTCCTCAGAGGAGGTGCCTCCAGCGGAGACCACAATCCCCATTACCAGGGTAAAGGAAGACTGTCTGATACCTGGAAGTGTCCACACGTTCTGAATCCTCAGGTGGTCTTGGAGACAACGATGAGTCTTGAAATGAAGCCGCCAAGTGCTAAGAATGAAGCTCAGAACTGAGATGAGGCTTTGAAATTCAAATGAGCAAATTATCTCTTAAACTCGTCACTACTCCTACTGGCAATGCTGTTGATCCTTTTTTATCCTGCTCTTGGATGAGATTCTGCAAAAGTGGGCTGCAGGCCTGCCAGTTTCACCCGTGTGAAGAGTGCAAAATTACAAGAGCAGCGTAAAGTCTGGATCAGTTGGCTTTTTAATGGCCTTAAGTGGCCTTTTAATTGACGGCGGGATCACATCCGACAACCGCGCATGCCCGTCCATCTGACGATTGCGCGCGTGCGGGATGACATCAGAACGTTCGCCCGATGTCTTCTCACGCTATTCTATGCCTGGCGCACACCCGCCCACAAGGCACAAAATTCTGCCCTTAGTGAAAAAAAAGGGTTTGGACTTTGATTGCTATCAGGGAACAATGGTACCAGGGAAATGCTATTACCTGCCATTGACTGATGCAATCAAGATGCCTGATTACCCAATATGATGGCACAGAGGACATGTCATCAATAACATACACTCAAGGAATTACAGAACTAAGCTCTGCACCCCAGAGAATAATACTGGAAATGGGGCCATTCAAACCCTCATTAAATTAGAGCCAGGGTGATGTTACTGTGTCATTTCAAACAGTAGGAGAGCTGCTCATACAATGAGAACTAATAATATTCATCTCGATATATCTTCTGTGGAAAACCCTGTATTGTTTCAATCAGTTGGAGCTGTTGACATTTGTCTGCAATTTGCGTGAAATCAACTAAATGGACTTTGGAACAACAGGAAATATTTTTTGACATGCTTGAGTTAAATTATTATTAAAAAAGAGCATATCTGAGTACCTGTGCTGCAGTTGGTCAGGCCTTCAGTTTACACTGGACAGATCAGCTGTGTTGGGGGTTGCAAGTGTTTTCAGCCATATAGTGGTGATACTGGCCTGAAGATTTTGGGCTGCAGTTGGAAGAAGGGTTGAGTTTGGTCACCTTGGCTCAGACTACAGTCAACACCCATGTTGGGGGTAATAGGTCTCAGCCAAATCATAGTGATATTGGTCGGAGGGTTCTGTGAAGGCTTGGGGCAAAAACTTGGTGTGCTTTGCTGGTAACTTGTTTCAGCCACATCTTGGTGATATTGGTCTGAGGGTTTTTTCTTAAGGTTTCTGGACAAGGCGTGGTTTTTGCTTGTGTTTTTGTAAGTTTTAACCGAGTCGGGGGAACTTCGTCTCGCTGGTCATTCTGTTCAAGCCATACACCTGACGTCATGAACATGGGTGTAGGGAGGGTCTCTGAGGGAAAAGGGGAACCTCTACACACCCATGTCTAACCATAGGAAACATTGTGAAGAACAGCCACCAAATCCTGGAAAGTCTACACCTCCGGTATGTGGCATGGTAGCATGGTTTGGTCCCTCTAAAGAAACTGTCTGGCCACTCCAAAGTTACTGGTATCTATGGAGCTGATTAGGCGTACACTATTAGAGCACTGCATTTTATTTTAAAATTTACTTTTGGGACGTGGGCAACTGGCAAAGCTGCAGTTGTTGCCTGACCCCTAGTTGCTCAAAGAATGTCTTGCTGTGCCCTCCGTCTTGCTAGGCCACAATAGAGGGCTTTAAGAATCCACATTGTGTGGTTGGGAATGATGCAGCCCAGTGGACATTAATGAACCAATTCGGTTTTAATGACAAACTAGGATTATCCAAAAGTCAGTTTCAGCCCGCAAATGATTAAAACTTGTTAGAATTCAATTTCACAACTTTTTATGGTGACATTTAATCTCACAAACTGCTAAGATGCTAGTACCATATCCACTGCACTAATCTTACATGGAGGGAGACAAGACTCAAGGGTCTATGTGGGGTAAGCATATTGAAGATTTACTGAGACAAGCGTTGTCAATGTTTTACCTTCACCTCACGGGCAGTAATCTGCATGGAAAGAATGGGAAATCTGCCCCAAGAGCAAACAGAGAGTTAAATAAAGAACATTCTTCCGCAAAATTGTTGAACTGGGTTCGATTTTCCAAGTACACACCCCTCAGCAAATTTCACAATAGCTGCCTCACAATGAATTAGTTGAGTTCCTGCCTCTAGAGACCCATGAGGCACACAAAGCACCTCCTTACAACACTTCCATAGCGTGTTTTCCCTGGAACAGGTCGCTAGCCTGAAGCCAGAAGCTATCGCTTGAGGGGCACCACTCTGCATCAAGCATGACTGACCCGGAGTCTCTCCTGGTCTTACTGCCTGCCGCAGGCATGTTAGAAGGATTTGCAGGCTGTTTAGCCGTGTTATGGAGACACCTCCTGTGGCCATCAAATCCTGGCGTGGGGCTCAGACCCAGAGCTTCTGTCTCAGAGGCGAGGGCACCACCCACTGCACCACAAGACTTCCCACCCAAAGAATATATGGACACTTATTAGTTTGCTTTCTCTTTTTAAATCAGAAAATATGTTTCTTGATTTTCGATCCTCCAGTATCGCCCACCATTTCTGCGCTGAGAGGTTGGGTAACTGAACTTATTTTCAGAGCCCTGCTGATGTTCGTCAGGAAAATGAATAAGGGTCATGCCAGCTTCTCTTTGCCCCCTCTCTCTGGTACCTCTTTGAGGTTCTTTCCTTCCCCCTGTATCAGGCTGACTGAGAGTGGGTACATTAGCTGCAGGCAAATGAGTGTACTGGTCTCCGAGTAAGGATGTGGCTCCTTTAAGAAGCTTCCCTTTAAAGATAATTGCGCCTGAGAGTGAGAGCACCTGGAGTGGGAAACTTGTTCCGGCCAGGTGAATTTAAAGGAGGGGGTGAGGGAAAGTTAGGGTTAGAGAATGAGCGGGGTTGGAATTCAGAGAGATATAAGATAGATCTGTGACCTTGTGTATCAAAGAAGGTGCATGGATCTTGGATTGATCAAGGGCTACTTCTTGTAAAAGGAGGAAGGCTCCACAGTGGTGGAACTTTGTAACTGTGCCCCAAAATCTGAGATTGGAAAACTATGTGATAAAAACAAAAAAACTGCAGATGCTGGAAATCCAGAACAAAAACAGAATTACCTGGAAAAACTCAGCAGGTCTGGCAGCATCAGCGGAGAAGAAAAGAGTTGACGTTTCGAGTCCTCATGACCTTTCGACCGAACTGAGTGAATCCAAGAAAGGGGTGAAATATAAGCTGGTTTAAGGTGTGTGGGGGGAGGGGTTTGGGTGGGGGGAGAGAAGTGGAGTGGGGGTGTGGTTGTAGGGACAAACAAGCAGTGATAGAAACAGATCATCAAAAGATGTCACAGACAACAGAACAAAAGAACACATAGGTGTTAAAGTTGGTGATATTATCTAAACGAATGTGCTAATTAAGAATGGATGGTTGGGGAATTAAGGTATAGCTCTAGTGGGGGGTGGGGGGAGCATAAAAGATTTAAAAATATTTAAAAATAATGGAAATAGATGGGCAAAGAAAAATCTATATAATTTATTGGAAAAAACAAAAGGAAGGGGGAAGAAACAGAAAGGGGGTGGGGATGGAGGAGGGAGCTCAAGACCTAAAGTTGTTGAATTCAATATTCAGTCCGGTAGGCTGCAAAGTGCCTAGTCGGAAGATGAGGTGTTGTTCCTCCAGTTTGCGTTGGGCTTCACTGGAACAATGCAGCAAACCAAGGACAGACATGTGGGCAAGAGAGCAGAATAGCAAGATAGCAGGTGGAAAACTATGTGTTGGATAACACATGCACAACCTTCATGTCCTGCGGCTCTGTGGTGTGATGCTAAAGCAGTCAATGGGACAAAGAAAAAAGGATGGTTGTAAGTAACCTAGGAGTGGTATTCAAATTTAAGAACTGTAATCTTGCATACAAGTCCTTGAGTCACCAATCACAACAGGGACCAGCACTTATGTCAGTCCCTTCCCTGGGAGGAAGATATATCAAAGTATGTGAGGGCAGACAATCAAGGAGGAGAAAGGAAAGCCAGAGAAGTCTGGAGAAAACAAAGGTATGACTGGAGGGGAAGGTTTTCAACAGGCAAGACCAAGGGAATTAGGTGTGAAGTTTGAAAGAACAGAAACAAGTTGTTGCCATGGGTGGAGGGAGGGAGTAGGGTACAAGGAGCTGTTGAGTGTGTCTGCAGAGGTGTGAGGCAGGAGATTGCCAAGGTGAAGTGAGGTGATGGAGAGATTTGAAAGTTTTGAAGTCAACTTGCTGTTGCTTCACAAGGCAATGGAGCTTTGAGAGGGTTATCGGAGGATTGGTTAGCAAGGATTTTCTACAAGGGAGTTTACACGCTGCAGTGGGGGAGGTGATGGCAAAGTGGTATTGTCACTGAACTAGTAATCCAGAGACCAAAGGTAATGCTTTGGGGATCCAGGTTTGAATCCCACCATGGCAGATGGTGAAATTAGAATTCAGTAAAAAAAAATCTGGAATTAAAAGTCTAATGATGACCATGAAACCTTTGTCATAAAAATCCATCCAGTTCACTACTGTCCTTTAGGGAAGGAAATCTGCCACCCTTATCTGGTCTGCATGTGACTCCAGACCCACAGCAATGTGGTTGACTCTCAACTGCCCTCTGAAATGCCTAGCAAGCTATTAGTTCTCAGGGGCAATTAGGGATGGGCAATAAATGCTAGCCAGCGATGCCCCCATCCCAGGAACAAATTAAAAAAAATTATTGGATGGGTTGATATTGGCGGAAGTTTGAAACAATAGAGAAATTGAGGTGATGATAGCCTGGACTGTGGATTTAATGGGAGTGGAAAGAGCTAGTGGCAGGTGTCGAAGAGAACAGTTGTTGTAATGGAATGGTTGCAAGCTTGAGACCAAGGTTCATGATATCATCAATGCAAAGATGCATTGCTCTGCAGTCACACATAAGGTTATATTTAATGGAGGCGATGGGAGAACTGGTGAGAGCATCCCATTGCCTTCTTTGGGGAAGGCCTGCTGAATCAAGAGCCAGTCAGGCACTTAACAGGGCAGCAGTGGTCCTTCCTCGGGATCAAGGAACCCAGGGCGGAAATCCTGCTTACCAAGAGATGTTGGCCAGTCAGAGCTTGGCAGCTCTTTATTGAATCACAGTGCCACCAGGGAGGTGGAGATTGTTCGCAGTACTGAACCCACCTGAGGTCCAGGATCGTGGCACAGGTCAATGATGGGAAAGGGGAGGTCAGCAGCATGGGCTGGTGGGGCGGCTCTCAGTGGCATCTTCCTGACGCCCCTCAATCAGACACTGAATGCTTTTGAACAAGGGACACTTGCTGGGAGCCCGCAAGCAATCCCAATAGGGTTTGCTTTTTGGGCTTCATGCACAATGCGTCCCCTGCCCACCTTTGGGGTGAATTTGGGGTGAATACCACCCTCCCACCTGTTTAAATGCACCCTCTCATCACCAAACCTGCCACAGGGGAGAGCATTAAGTTCCACCCTCTCCTCTCCCTCTCCCCCCCTGGAAAGAATGAGGCAGGGTTGGTAGATTTAAATGAAACTACATTTTTTCCACCATGTTGCTGTCACTACAACTGAAGTACCTGCGCATATTTTTGTCAATCAATGGCATCCAATTACTAATTAAATTTTAGTGTTAGGAGGGAACCAACAGTCTAATTGACTTGCTGCTCACATTCAAAATTAAGTTGGCAGGGAGCAAATGTTTGCAGTCTTCACTTTGAAGTTACAGGCCAGTAGCTCCTGGAATAAGTCTTGAGGTGTATTCATGCAACCAGTTTATCCTTGCACCAATGCTTATTTAGGTAGTTTAAATCCAGAATTGGGGATTGACCTGGAAGGAGATAGTTTCATGATTTTAGTTTGACACGAACTAAAGTGTGAATCCACTGTGGTACCAGGCATGTTTGCAAAGTGTTGGTTGGACTTCAGGCTACTTTGCAAACCCACCAGCTTGAAGGTTACTATATTTATAACTTTTGGCAGACAGCTCCATACATGTAACCAGTTTAACGCTAAACTCTTTACAAAACAGGATGGATAATGTCTCAGTCGAGCCAAGCAGTGGAAATAGGGTATTGAATAGCCAGCACCTGGACTGCAGCCATCAGCCTCGCATCCCAATATCTTTGGGGACATCACACAAAAATTAAAGAATAAAGATTTGCATTTTGTTGAGCACCATGCGCAACTTCAGGGTGTCACGAGGTACTGTAGAAAGGTGATCCCACCTAAAAATTCATTGTAACGTAGGAACCACGGCAGACAGTTGGCATACAGTAATGTGATAATGGCTGAGAAATTTTTCTTTTGTGATGTTGAATAAGGGGTAACTATTGATCAGGGACACCAGGGAGAACTCAACCACTCTTCCTCAAAATAGCACCTGAGAGGGCAGACGGTGCCTCATCAATTTAACATCTCAGCCGTAAGACAGAATCTCTTCACAGTGTGGCACTCCCTCAGCACAGCACAGAAATATCAGTCTCCATTTTGTGCTCAAGTCTCTGGAATGGGATTTGAACACACCACCTCCTGATTCAGAGGTGGCAGTTACCTGCTGAGCCACTGTTGACACGACGCAGGTTGCAATAATGCAAAGTGAAAGGGGTTTCACATCAAACTGTGGCATACAATTAGCCTATAAATTGGCATCCATTGTAACTGCAGGGTGAATTTGAAGGCAATACTGCTCTTTACGCTTAAAGAAACAAAATTCTGAGTCAATTGGATACTGGCGACACTCGCTCATATTTCACCCAATTCATTAATCAAGGTGCTTAGTTTTTGTTTACACTTAAATCCCAAAAGGCAACACACTGCTATTACTGTCAAGCAATAAAACATCTATTCTTTTGTATTTTCTGCCAGCATCGATGGTTTTGAAAATATAAAGCACATTTTAGTTATATTTTTTGTGCTGACAGTAATTGCTATGCAGAATTTTCCTGTTAGATGTATAAGATAATGACAGGTGGAATCTCACTGCTTTTAAAGCACATGTGCTGAATTCTGATTGCCATTAGAAATAAGGAGGAATTTGGTTTCTACGCAGTCACGATGAGAGAAGAAAGAAAGAACTTGCATTTATTTAGCACTTCTCATGACCTTCAGATGTCCCAAAGTGCTTTACAATTAATGATGTACAGTTTAAGTGTGTGTGGTCACAATTGTAAATTATGTTTTATACTTCAATGGGATGTGATCGTCACTGGCAAGGTCAGTATTATCACCCATCCTTAATTGCCCTTAAGAAGGTGGTGGTGATGCTGTCAGAGAAACCTTAGTTACTTGCTGCTGTGCAACTTGTGGTAGACTGGTGGTAGAGGGGCTGAATTTTTAAGATGGTGGATAGTGTAGGATGGTAGGTGGTAATCAGCAGGAGGTTCCCTTGCCCATGTTTGGTCTGGCGTCCTGAGACTTCATGGGCTCCAGAATCAATGTTGAGGACATCCAGGGCCACTCCATCCCAACTGTGGTGGGTCTGTCCCACTGGCGGGGTGGGACACAACTGCAACGGTCCATGGTTCATGTGCTTTTGGGAGAGAAAACCGATATTTTATGACGAGGAGTTGGTTCCTTTAAGAACTAGGTATCTTTAGCAGTTGATTTCTGGTACAGCACCTGGCTTCCAATAAATGATCATGTGACCAAGTTGTGTGGGAGGTACAGAATAGAACAGTAGGATCAGCAAGAAGTTAGTTATAGGGTTGACTAGATTGCGGGTGTGGGTCTGGCCTCAAGCAGGGTTTTGAGAGTAATGAGATACTGGTGGGATACTATGAGCCACATTTTCTCAGCCGTGGTGAAGTCTTGCCACAGGGTGAAAGGTGGAAGTTGGCCCCACTTCGGCTGGTGTCAGGACCCTGGGGTGGCATATCGCTGGTGGTGGTCAAGTAACGGGGGCTACTGCTGTCCAATTAATGGCAACAGCCCTCCCCCAAGAGCTGCCAGCCCAATCTGAAGGTGACAACTCAGCAGCCCTGGCAGCACCAGGGAGAGGGCATTTCAAAGGTGGGGCTCCCTTGAAAATGGCTCAGTTGGGCTGGGGGAAATCAGCACCAGATAGCTAGGCCCTAGTGAAATGGGGGTTGGGGGGGGGGGGGGGGGGTGGATGGTGTGCTGCAGGGGTGTGGGTGTGATTTATTAGCAGCACCGCTCGCGTGGGGGCTGCCATTGCTGTAGGCGGTGGGGGGAAACCACTCTCCATGAGCCATGGAGTGCCCATAAAGGAGAGCCCCAGCTCCCGGGAACCTGCTGGGAGGCCACCCGGGTTTACCTGGCTGTTTCCGCATGTAGCGACAGACCCTCCTGATGCAGGCAAAATTCTCCTGGGGGAGCAGGAAATGGCCCTTAATTGGTGCCTTGAGTGGCTTAGTTGGCTGTACAGTGCGCAGCCGTGTCATCACATCAGGAAATCTTTGGGCTCCCTTTCCGTCACCTTCCACACAATATTGCCAGCCTGCCTGCCTCACAGTCCGTATCCAATGGGCTGGGAAAATCTGACCCTGGGCTTCATAGTGAGGTCAGTTGTGAAATATATTGGCCGGAATACGATGGAGAACTCCATGGTTGCTTTTCAATAAAGTGTCACAAGACACCGAAAGGATTAATCTAGTTTTGCATCATGGTGATAATTTAACGGGAGCCCATTTCTTCCCTCTGTTCACGTTTTTATTCCAGTCGTAAGTTATGAGGGATTTTTAGTGCTTGTGAATTGAATGCTTTCCATTCCAGTTCTCCAATGCTGGTATCTAGCATTTGCACATCAGTGATAGCACAGTTTAGTTAGCAAGCAGAATCCCCTTGCAATGTACCTCAGCCCCGAATCCTGAAGAGGCCTACTTACTGTATCTGTGTGAGGATATTTTTCCCAAAATTAGCCGCTATATGGCCTCTGAGTTGCATTGCCAATTTCGTTCCAATTAACTTATTGTAAGCCTCTAGGAACATGTGTAATGAGACTTTGGGGAAATCATGAACAAATTGCTTTAACCAATTTCCTTCTTGAAGACTCACTATTTACTTTTTTTTCATGTGTGAGTTTCTAAGCTCTAGAAATAAACTGACGATGTGAATTTGGTTCAAGCCAACTCTCGTGAATATGAGCTTTAGTGAATGCTGACCAGCCCGGGACCAGATTGTTTCCCATCTTTGCTAATGACTGGAAGCGTGGAGGGACGCTCCAGATACAAGTTACCCTCTGCACTCCGCTGCTGTGTCTGTTTTGTGATGCACGGATAAGTCAAAAAGCAGCAGCAGCAGCTGACCCACAGCTTCAAGAAAGCAAGAAGTTCAATAACAACCGAGTATTTAATCTGTGACAATGAAAACAGGGAGTTAAGTTGAAAGGGCAGTGGGATGTCAACTTGACATAACCTGTGCTGCATTTAGACACAAGTTTACATCATTTTTATTACACAATTCGTATCAGTGGTGATTCAGAAATTACTGAATGGGTAAGTGCTAAAAGCGTGATGGTTGTTTTCTGAAGGGGAATGCTTTCTTCAGCACAATTTTGCTCTTGACACTATTTTAATACTTATTATTCACCAACAGTGGGTGCTACAGGTAAAGCCAGCATTTATTGTCTGAGCCAAATTGCCCTTGAAATAGTAATAGTGAGTCTTCTCCTTAAGCCACTGTGTGTTGCAGATACACCCACAGTGACGTTAGGTAAAGAGTTCCAGCCTTTTGGCCCGGTGACAATGAAGGAGCGGTGATTATGAATGGTATTTAATGGAGCCGACAGGGGTTTTGTTAAATGAAGTGCCAATCAGGCAATTAACTGGACAATGGTGGGCCTTCTCCAGGATCAAGGACCCTGGGGACGGAAGTGCCCCCTTTATTGAACGGTTGAGGAGATGGCTGCGGCTGGTATGACACCCACTCTGAGCCTAGTATCGTCACTGGATCCCAGATCACATGTGAGTGATGGCAGGTTGGGGGTTGCAGGGGACTGAGATGGGAGGGGGAAGGTGACCAGCTGTAAAGGCAGGGGGGTTGCTTGTAGTAGGTCCCTCTTCCCGATGCTAGGTCCCTCGATCAGGCACTGAGTGCCTTTATATAAGAGACCCCACAGGAATCACAAGCAACTATGTATAGCAAGGACCACCCACCCCCCCACCCACCCAACCCATCACTGGGTTAATAGCAGTGATGGTGGGGGAGGCCCTTAAGTGGATATTAGTTGCCCAGTTAAGGGCCTCAATTGTTGGCGAAGTGGGAAGGTCATCCATAGGCCCTCCAACCACACACTTAATTGGGGTGGAGGCAGGAAGGTGGCAGAGTCTCCACCCGCTACCCTCCAGCCTGATTAAATACCCCCACCACCAAACACGTCACAGGGGAGGGCATTAAAATCCCCCGTGTATTTTCAAGTCAGCATAATGTGTGACTTTCAGGGGAACTTGGAGCTGGATTTTTTGAACCCCTGTCAGGGGTATTTCCCGCAGGTCCTGGGGGGCAGGTAAAAATATGACAGGTGACTATCCCACCACATTCCCGCCCATCCCTGACCTGTTCCCCATAAAATGATGCTCATTGGGGGCACTGCCCACAAGTTGTTGACCCTTTTTTCACTTCCCATCTAGCCATCAAACCCCCACCTCACACTCCCTCTGTAGCCTTCTCAATCCCTCACTCTGGAGGTTATGTTCTCTTCATCCTGGGACCTACCTGCAGTCCCAGCAATGTCCACTACTCAGTTCTGGCGCTGCTGAGACTGCTAGATCTACTGGACAATCTGATTGGCCAGTATCTCTTGAGGGCAGAACATCCTCCCACTGAGGGAGGGAGGTTCCACTCTCACTTACTTAAGACTGCCCGCAGCATCTTCTTGCGATAGGGAGGCCTTGTTTATTGTGGGTTGACTGGTGGCTGACATTTCTTCCAGGGGATGCAAGCAATACACCCCCTAGTAAAATTTAGTCCTTGGAGTTGACAGTGCTCCCATGCATCTGCTGCTAGTAGAATTTAATTTCAATTAATAGACCTGGAATTAAAAGTTAGTCTTGGTAATAATGACCATGAAACTATTATCAAAGGAACCATCTGAATGCCCTTTAGTGACTCCGGACCCACAGCAATGTGTTTGATTCTTAAATGCCCTCTGAAATAGCCTACCAAGCTACTCAGTTGTATAAAACCACTACGAAGCCTACAAAAAGGAATGAAACCAGACTGATCACCTGGCGTCAGCCTAGGCATTGGAAACAACATCAGCACACCCAGCCCTGTTGAACCTGAAAAGTCCTTCTTACTAATATATGGGGCCTTGTACCAAATTGGGTACAATTGGGTCTGCGGAAGGTAGTGAGGGAGCCAACAAGAGGGAAGGACCTACTTGACCTTGTCCTCATCAACCTGCCTGTCGCAGGTGCAGCTGTCTATGACAGTATCGGTAGGAGTGACCATCACACAGTCCTCGTACAAATCTGTCCTACAGGCTAGTCAAGCAACAGCCTGTCTTGGCCATACTCTTGGAATCATACCTTACAATGTTCTAGACACCACCATCACCATCCCTGGGAATGTTCTGTCCCAACGACAGGGCAGAACCTTCAGAGGTGGCGGCACAGTGGTATACAGTCAGGAGGGAGTTGTCCTGGGCGTTCTCAAAGTTGACTCTGGACCTCATGAGCCCTCATGGCATCAGGTCAAACATGGGCAAGGAAATCTCCTGCTGGTTACAGCCTACCACCCCCACCACACCCTCAATCCTCAGCTAATGAATCAGCATTCCTCCATGTTGAACATCAGCTTGAAGGATCACTGAGGATGGCAAGGGCATAGAAAGTACTCGGTGTGGGGGCCTTCAATGTCCAACACCAAGAGTGGCTCAGTAGCACCACTGCTGGCAGAGTCCTACAGGATGTAGCTGCTGGACTGGGTCTGTGGAAGGTAGTGAGGGAGTCAACAAGAGGGAAAAACATACTTGACCTTGTCCTCATCAACCTGCCTGTCACAGGTGCATCTGTCCATGACAGTGTGGGTCGGAGTGACCACCGCACAGTCCTTCTGGAGACGAAGTTCTGTCTTCACATTGAGGATACTCTCCATCGTGTTGTGTGGCACTACTACCGTGCTCAATGGGATAGATTTTGAACAGATATAGCAACTCAAAACTAGGCATTCACAAGGCATCATGAACCATCAGCAGCAGCAGAATTGTATATATACAATCTATAACCTCATGACCTGGCATATCCCCCACTCTGCCATTACCATCAAGCCAGAGGATCAAACTTGGTTCAGTGAAGAGTGCAGGAGGACATGCCAGGAGTAGTAAAAGGCATACCTAAAAATTACGTGTCAACCTCGTGAAGCTATAACACAGGACTACTTGCGTGCAAAACAGCATTAGCAGCAAGCGACAGTCAGGGCTAAGTGATCCCACAACCAACGGATCAGGTCTAAGCTCTGCAGTCCTGCCACATCCAGTCGTGAATGGTGGTGGACAATTAAACAGCTAACTGGAGGAGGAAGCTCCACAAATATCCCCTTCCTCAATGATGGGGTGCCCAACACATCAGTGCAAAAGACTGAAGCATTTGCTACAATCTTAAGCCAGAAATGCCGGGTGGATGATCGATCTCCGCCTCCTCCGGAGGTTGCCAGCATCACAGATGCCAGTTTTCAGCTAGTTCAATTCCATCCACATGATATCATGAAACAGCTGAAGGTGCTGGGCCCTGACAATATTCTAGTGAGAGTACTGATGGCTTGTGCACCAGAACTAGCCATGCCTCTAGTCAAAGCTGTTCCAGTACAACTACAATACTGGCATCTAACCGACTATGTGGAAAATTGTCCAGGTATGTCCTGTCACAAAAAGCAGGGCAAATCCAACCCAGCCAATTACTGTCCCATCAGTCTACTCTTGATCATCAGCAAAGTGACAAAGTGACAGTGCTATTAAGTGGCACTTACTCCACAATAAGCTGCTCACTGATGCTCAGTTTGGGCTCTGCTAGGGCCACTCAGCTCCTGACTCATTACAGCCTTAGTCCAAACATGGCCAAAAGAGCTGAATGCAAGAGGTGAGGTGAGAGTGACTGCCCTTGACATCAGGGCATCATTTGATTGGGCATCAAGGAGCCCTAGCAAAACTGGAGTCAATGGCAATTGGGGGGAAAATCTCCCCTGGTTGGAGTCATACCTAGCACAAAGGAAGATGGTTGTGATCACTAGAGGTCAATTACCTCAGTCCCAGGATATCACTGCAGGAGTTCCTCATGATAGTTCACCAGGCCCAACCATCTTCAGCTGCTTTATCAATGACTTTCTCTCCATTATAAAGTTAGAAATGGGGATGTTCGCTGATGATTGCGCAATGTTCAGCACCATTCACGAGTCTGCAAATGCTGAAGCCTTCTTTGTCCAAATGCAGCAAGACCCGGACAACATTCAGGTTTGGGCTGTTTCAAGTAACATTCGCACCACACAAGTTTCGAGCAATGACCATCTCCAACAAGAGAGAATCTAAGCATCGCCCCTTGCCATTCAATGGCATTACCATCACTGAATCCCCCACTATCAACATCCTGGGGATTACCATTGACCAGAAACTGAACCGAGCCAACCATATAAATACTGTGGCTACAAGAGCAGGTCAGAGGCTGGGAATTCCGTGGAGAGTAACTTACCTCCTGACTCCCCAAAGCCTGTCCACCATCTACAAGACACTAGCCAGGAGTGTGATGGAATATTTCCTACTTGCCTGGATGAGTGCAGCTCCCACAACACTCAAGAAGCTCAACACATTCCAGGACAAAGCAGCCCGCTTGATTGGCATGCCACCCACAACTTTAAACATTCACTCCCTCCACCATGATGCACAGTAGCAGCAGTGTGTACCATCTACAAGATGCACTGCAGCAACTCACCAAGGCTCCTTTGACTGTACCTTCCAAAACCATGACCTCTACCACCTAGAAGGACAAGGGCAGCAGATGCATGGTTACATCACCACCTGCAGATTCCTCACCAAGTCACTCACCACCCTGACTTGGAATTATATTGCTGTTACTTTATTGTTGCCAGGTCAAAATCCTGAAACTTCCTTCCTAACAGCACTATGGGTGTTCCTACACCACATGGACTGCAGCGGTTCAAGAAGGAAGCTCACCACCACCTTCTGAAGAGAAATTTGGGATGGGCAATTTTAAAATGCTGGCCTAGCCAATGTTACCCACATCCTGTGAAAGGAAAAAAACTCTCTCCCCCAAAAAATACTGCTGAGGCTGATGGTTAATTGAACATTTTAAAATTGAATTGATAAAATTTAATTGAATCAATGGTTGGACAAGTTTATTAAGGGACCCCTAACCAAGATGGATAGAAGGTGTTAAAGACACACATCAGCCATGGTCTATGTCAAAAGCAGAAGTGGTTCAAGGGTCTCTGAGCCAGAAGCTCTGGGTTTGAGACCCACCGCAGGACCTTATGGGCCAGAAGGTGCATTCTTAATCCCGCCAAACAGGTTTCATGTCAGCCTGCAAGACCTTCCAATACACGCCAATCACAAGCAGTAAGAGCAGGACAGATTTCTAGTCAGCCATGTAATGGAAAGAAAGCTGGAGCCTCTGCCATTGTTATCATTAGCTCCAGACTACAATATGTATGTCAAAGCCCATGTTGCCCCAGCAACTTGGACTCCCTGAGTGAATAGTAACACGCACATTCTATCTAGCTGAACAGATTATTATGATCACTAATTATAACATCAGGTGAAATGTGCTGCCAATTGGAGGGTGGTGAAATTCAGGATCATCCAAGAAGTGACTTCATGCAGTCATAGGAAGATGGTAAGGCTTGAATTCTGGAAAGAGGAAATGAAAGGCAGCCTCTTATACCCTTGACCAGCTCTTGTGTCCCACATAATGTATAGAAATTTCCCAAGTTAGCCTCATTGAGATATCATGTTCATTATGAAAATAAAGGAAGGCTTGTTTGTGTAGTTACTAACTCTAAAATTTAAAAAAATTAAGCTTTCTTTATTTGGGATGATATATGTATTTGCTCTTCCTCGGTCAATATCCTTCAATATTGTGGAGGGTTTTGATAGCTTAATTAAGAGGAAAGTGTTTCTGCTGGAGGGAGTGTTGACAACCAGAGGACACAGATTGAAGGTAATTGGCCAAAGAAATAGAGGTGAGGTGTGGAGGATTTTTTTTTAACGCAGAGACACATGATTTAGAACGCACTGCCTGAATGACTGGTTGAATAGTAACTTTCAAAAAGGACTTGGACATAAAAAGAAATATGCAGGGCTATGGGGAAAGAGCAAGGGAGTGTGACAGGAAGATACAATAAACTTTCATAATGTTATTAGAATTTATTGCTAATTAGAGTAATAGTGGGGTCTTTGTCTATGCCTGTATGTGTGTGTGTGTGTGTGACTTAATTGAATTAAAGGCAGCTGATCTGAAGCCTCTGATGTATCAGAAGATAAGCTAGGTTTGAAATGTTAAGTAGGTAAACATGGGGATAGTTTTAGAATGTAACATATAAAGGGAACATTTGCATTTTAAATAAACCAGAGAGCTTGAATTCAAAGGAGGGGTGAAATATTTCACCTAGCCAGAAGTTAAGAAGCTTATTTTTCCCAAAGATTACTGGTAACATTTTTACAATGATGGATGTGTATTATTAGAGAGGTAAAGTCTAAAGGCATAGTGAAACAATGGTAATTTAAATTCAAAGGGAAAAATGTGTATAAAGGAGAGAAGGCTGTGTGTAAGGGTAGGCTTCTAAGATCTCAAACAAGTATGAAAAGCCTCCAGCATCTATGTCTCAAGTTTCTGTCTACAAATAATTGAAGTTAAGGAAACCCACTTTGAATTGGATTGTTCCGAGTATTGTGTTTCTTTGCCTGGGTCTTTTAAAATCTATGTGTCCTTCTGTTGCCTTAACAAAAATGTAACTGGGAGTTAGATTAACTAGGGGATTTAAAAGTTATCATAGTAGTCATTTGTAGCTCTATGTGTGTGTTTAAAATCATTTCCTCTATTAATAAAGGTTTATTTTAGTTTTGTAAGAAACCTATAAGCCTCAGTGGCCTTATTACCACTGAATTCAAGGCATGCATCTCAAAATACTTATAAATTGCAAAACAGTTATGGCAGCTGTTTCAAGTTTCCCTTTGGGATATGAACAGCTCAGCATCTACCAACAGCTGTGCCATAACAAGTGGGACTAATTGGATAGCTTTTTCAAAGAGCCCAGCACAAGTATGATGGGCAGAATGGCCTCTTTCTGCGTTGTATGATTCTATATGTATTCTAGACTTTATCATCCAACTGTTGTAACTCTCCAAAAACGGCCCAGTGTGCAGAGAGGAGTTCCGATTCAATTTAGAATTAAAATAGTATCAAGCAAATCAGAAGCAGATGTTTTTGAAGCAAAACAAAATGAAAGGGGTAGTGTCTTCACTAACATAGCACAGCCATAAATGTAATTCAGCCAATTACTGAAAGATGGGTTCAAATTGTCTCCTTCAAAAGGTCCAGCAATTATTGAGGTGTTTCTCAGGGTAGGAGGTATCTCCCAGCTAAAGCTTATGGAGGTGGGGGGGAGTTTTCTATATCACCGTGATTTACCTTTGCTAAAGATAGAGAAAACAATGGGCTAGAAACTTGATGGTGCAAGGCCCATTTTGTGGGCAGTAAATTGACATCCAGGTCTCCAATATGATGGGCAGGGAGCACATGCTCACAGAGTGGAAGTGGAGGTACTTATGACCTTGTGAACAGCAGCAAATGGTTTATATTTCCCTGCAGTTTTCCCTTCCCTCCACAGGTGAATAAATAATGAATTTATTTCCATTGCCAGCTTTTTATGGTCCAACAGCAGCGGAAACAACAACTCGTGGCATAGAAGGAGATATCAGGACCAATGACTGAAAGCTTGATCAGAGTGTAGGTTTCAAGGAGCATGTTAAAGGAAGTGAGGAATTTAGATACACAGACAGCTTTAGGGAGGAAATTGCAGAGCTTAGGGCAACAGCAGCTGCGGGCACAGTCGCCATTAGCATATTGCTTAAAATTAGGGATGATCAAAAGGTCAGAAATGGAGGAACGCAGATCTGTCAAAGAATTGTAGGTTGATACACAATAATCAATGGATTTTTAACGTATAATAATAATGGTCCTGCACAGAAATCGAATGTTTTATGGCACAGTCAACTTAAATTCTCAGTGTACTCTCCAATATAGGGGGAGCAAGAGCTGAGTGAGAGCGGAGTGAGATATAAAGCACTGTGGGCCAGCGAGCAGGAGGAGTGGGAGCTGAGAACAACTGAAAGACAGGTGAGAAATGGGAAGAGTGATGGAGTGATGTCAAAATCAGTACGGAAGAGAAGGAGATGGAGAAACCGAGAATCCAATATCAGTATCAAGCCTAGATACTGAGGTAAGGATCCAAGATAAAAGGACTAAAATATTTAAATGGGTTTAAAAAGTGTGAAGTTTCTGAGTTTCAAATACTAAGTTTTTAAGTCTTATGTTTTACTTTTGGTTAAGGCACAAGAACACAAGAAATAGGAAGAAGAGTACACCATCCGGCCCATCAAACCTGCTCTGCCATTCAATATGATCGTGGCTGATCTTGGGCTTCAACTCCACTTCCCCACCCACTCCCCACATCGCTTAGTTCCCTGAGAGACCAAAAATCTGTCCATCTCTGCCTTAAATATATTCAACGACGCAGCTTCCAGAACCCAGTGGGATGGAGAATCCCAAAGACCCACAACACTTTGAGTGAAGTAACTTATCCTCAGGTTTCCAGCATCCGCAGTATTTTGCTTTTAACTTAACCTCATCTCGGTCCTAAATGACCCCATATCCTGAGATGGTTTCCGCATGTTTTAGATACCTGACCAGTGGGTAAAATCTCTCAGCATCTACCCAATCAAGCCCATTCACAATCTTGTATGTTTGAATGAGATCGCCTCTCATTCTTCTAAATACAGGGATATCGATCCAATTAGCTCACTCTCAGTGGGGTAACCTACTCTAACAAATTGAGGAATGGCAGAGTACCTCAGTCCTGGGCATACAGCGGTCCAAGAAGGCAGCTCACTGCCACCTTCTCAAAGGCAATTAGGCATGGCCAATAAATGCTGGCCTAGCCAGCAAAGCCCACATCCCATAAATTAATAAAATAAACTTCTGGCGGTCAATTCTGCCGCTCCCTGGGACCCTCTCCAAATGTCTCTAGCTTTAAGTTAGAGGCATAGATTTGGGACAGTCCTGATGTACTCACCTGGACAGCTACCCAGATTAAAACCTAATTTAACTCTTGGGTAAATACAGAATTGACCCCTCTGCAATCACTCACACTGACACCGCCCCCCCCCCCCAACTTCCCCCCGACTAGCCCCCCCCAAACCTGACTCCACTTCACACATCCTGCCACCTCACCCACTTGCCACTTTATCCACTTGCAACCCTACCCTTCTGCCATCAATCTCACCCACCTACTACCTCACCCACCTGCCACCTCACCTACATACTACCTCACCCCAATTACTACCTCACCCGCCTTCCCTCTACCCACTTACCCACCACACCCACTTACTCACCTCACTCACCCTACGCAGCTACTCATCCACTTACCTCACCCAACCTACCCATGTACCCACTTACCTACCCATTCTAACATCCTTCCTATTCACTCGTTCATCCACTCATCCATTCACTAACATTCGAACTGGAACTTTAAACGTACCCTATGGCAGCTAATGCCAGAAAAAGTGGGTGCATCCTGTCTTCCCCTTGACTCTCCTCTACTGCGACAGAACTCCCCAAGGAACACTGTGTTCCACATTACTGGGAAATCCAGGCAAGTAAAGTCCTAGAAAAAACGCGGAGTAGTGTCAAGTCGGGGAAATGTTTGAGCGGAGCAGCAATCTGACGATGATTTCCACTCCTCGGATGATCCGGGCTGATGTTTTATCCTGTCCATAC